>NC_053024.1:658494700-658750401 GCF_003073215.2 Triticum urartu | reverse complement strand
ACTTGACATTGGAAAAGCTCTAGCAAACGAACTACACGATCTTTGTGCTATGCTTAAGATTAGGTCTTGTCCATCACATCATTCTCCTAATGATGTGATCCCGTTATCAATGACATCCAATGTCCATAGCCAGGAAACCATGACTATCTGTTGATCAACGAGCTAGTCAACTAGAGGCTTACTAGGGACATATTATGGTCTATGTATTCACACGTGTATTACGATTTCCGGATAATACAGTTATGGCATGAATAAAGACAATTATCATGAACAAAGAAATATAATAATAATGCTTTTATTATTGCCTCTAGGGCATATTTCCAACAGTCTCCCACTTGCACTAGAGTCAATAATCTAGTTACATTGTGATGAATCGAACACCCATGGAATTCTGGTGTTGATCATGTTTTGCCCTAGGGAGAGGTTTAGTCAACGGATCTGCTATATTCAGGTCCGTATGTACTTTACAAATCTCTATGTCTCCATCTTGAACATTTTCACGAATGGAGTTGAAGCGACGCTTGATGTGCCTTGTCTTCTTGTGAAACCTGGGCTCCTTGGCAAGTGCAATAGCCCCAGTGTTGTCACAAAAAAGTTTGATTGGCCCCAACGCATTGGGTATGACTCCTAGGTCGGTGATGAACTCCTTCACCCATATTGCTTCATGTGCTGCCTCCGAGGCTGCCATGTACTCCGCTTCACGTGTAGATCCCGCCACGACGCTCTGCTTGCAGCTGCACCAGCTCACTACTCCACCATTCAACATATACACGTATCCGGTTTGTGACTTAGAGTCATCCAGATCTGTGTCGAAGCTAGCGTCGACGTAACCCTTTACGACGAGCTCTTCGTCACCTCCATAAACGAGAAACATTTCCTTAGTCCTTTTCAGGTACTTCAGGATATTCTTGACCGCTGTCCAGTGTTCCTTGCCGGGATTACTTTGGTACCTTCCTACCAAACTTACGGCAAGGTTTACATCAGGTCTGGTACACAGCATGGCATACATAATAGAACCTATGGCTGAGGCATAGGGGATGACACTCATCTCTTCTATCTCTTCTGCCGTGGTCGGACATTGAGCTGAGCTCAATTTCATACCTTGCAAAACAGGCAAGAACCCTTTCTTGGACTGATCCATTTTGAACTTCTTCAAAATCTTATCAAGGTACGTGCTTTGTGAAAGACCTATAAGGCGTCTTGATCTATCTCTTTAGATCTTGATGCCTAATATATAAGCAGCTTCTCCAAGGTCCTTCATTGAAAAACTTTTATTCAAGTAGGCCTTGATGCTGTCCAAGAGTTCTATATCATTTCTCATCAAAAGTATGTCATCTACATATAGTATGAGGAATGCTACAGAGCTCCCACTCACTTTCTTGTAAACGCAGGCTTCTCCATAAGTCTGCGTAAACCCAAACGCTTTGATCATCTCATCAAAGCGAATGTTCCAACTCCGAGATGCTTGCACCAGCCCATAAATCAAGCGTTGGAGCTTGCACACCTTGTTAGCATTCTTAGGATCGACAAAACCTTCCGGCTGCATCATATACAACTCTTCCTTAAGGAAACCATTAAGGAATGCCGTTTTGACGTCCATTTGCCATATCTCATAATCGTAGAATGCGGCAATTGCTAACATGATTCGGACGGACTTTAGCTTCGCTACCGGTGAGAAAGTCTCATCGTAGTCAATTCCTTGAACTTGTCGATAACCCTTAGCGACAAGCCGAGCTTTATAGATGGTCACATTACCATCCGCGTCTGTCTTCTTCTTAAAGATCCATTTATTTTCTATGGCTCGCCGTTCAACGGGCAAGTCAGTCAAAGTCCATACTTCGTTTTCATACATGGATCCTATCTCGGATTTCATGGCTTCTAGCCATTTGTCGGAATCCGGTCCCGCCATCGCTTCTTCATAGTTCGAAGGTTCACCGTTGTCTAACAACATGATTTCCAAGACAGGGTTGCCGTACCACTCTGGTGCGGAACGTGTTCTTGTGGACCTTCGAATTTCAGTAGGAGCTTGATCAGAAGTATCTCGATCATCATGAATAACTTCCTCTCTAGTCGGTGCAGGCACCTCAGGAACATTTTCTTGAGTTGCGCCATTTACCGGTTCAAGAGGCAATACTTCATGAAGTTCTACTTTCCTCCCACTTACTTCTTTCGAGAGAAACTCTTTCTCTAGAAAGGATCCATTCCTGGCAATAAAGATCTTGCCTTCGGATCTGAGGTAGAAGGTATACCCAGCAGTTTCTTTAGGGTATCCTATGAAGACGCATTTTTCCGACTTGGGTTCGAGCTTTTCAGGTTGAAGTTTCTTGACATAAGCATCGCATCCCCAAACTTTTAGAAACGACAGCTTAGGTTTCTTCCCAAACCATAATTCATACGGTGTCGTCTCAACGGATTTCGACGGAGCCCTATTTAAAGTGAATGCGGCAGTCTCTAAAGCATAGCCCCAAAAAGATAGCGGTAAATCGGTAAGAGACATCATAGATCGTACCATATCTAATAGAGTGTGATTACGACGTTCGGACACACCATTACGCTGAGGTGTTCCAGGCGGCGTGAGTTGTGAAAATATTCCACATTTTCAAGTGTGTGCCAAATTCGTGACTCAAGTATTCTCCTCCACGATCTGATCGTAGAAACTTGATTTTCCTGTCACGTTGATTCTCAACCTCACTCTGAAATTCCTTGAACTTTTCAAAGGTTTCAGACTTGTGTTTCATTAAGTAGACATACCCATATCTACTCAAGTCATCAGTGAGGGTGAGAACATAACGATAGCCACCGCGAGCCTCAACACTCATTGGACCGCACACATCAGTATGTATGATTTCCAATAAGTTGGTTGCTCGCTCCATTGTTCCTGAGAACAGAGTCTTGGTCATTTTTCCCATGAGGCATGGTTCGCACGTGTCAAATGATTCATAATCAAGAGACTCTAAAAGTCCATCTGCATGGAGCTTCTTCATGCGTTTGACACCTATGTGACCAAGGCGGCAGTGCCACAAGTATGTGGGACTATCATTATCAACCTTACATCTTTTGGTACTCACACTATGAATATGTGTAGTAATACGCTTGAGATTCATTAAGAATAAACCATTGACTATCGGAGCATGACCATAAAACATATCTCTCATATAAATAGAACAACCATTATTCTCGGATTTAAATGAGTAGCCATCTCGTATTAAACGAGATCCTGATACAATGTTCATGCTCAAACATGGCACTAAATAACAATTATTGAGGTTTATAACTAATCCCGTAGGTAAATGTAGAGGTAGCGTGCCGACGGCGATCACATCGACCTTGGAACCATTCCCGACGCGCATCGTCATCTCGTCCTTCGCCAGTCTCCGTTTATTCCGCAGCTCCTGCTGTGAGTTACAAATATGAGCAACGGCACCGGTATCAAATACCCAGGAGTTACTACGAGCACTGGTAAGGTACACATCAATTACATGTATATCAAATATACCTTTGGTGTTACCGGCCTTCTTGTCCGCTAAGTATTTGGGGCAGTTCCGCTTCCAGTGACCCTTCCCTTTGCAATAAAAGCACTCTGTCTCAGGCTTGGGTCCATTCTTTGACTTCTTCCCGACCGCTTGCTTGCCGGGCGCAGCAACTTCCTTGCCGTCCTTCTTGAAGTTCTTTTTACCCTTGCCCTTCTTGAACTTAGTGGTTTTATTCATCATCAACACTTGATGTTCCTTCTTGACTTCTACCTCTGCTGATTTCAGCATAGCAAATACTTCAGGAATGGTCTTTACCATCCCCTACATATTGAAGTTCATCACAAAGCTCTTGTAGCTTGGTGGAAGCGACTGGAGGATTCTGTCAATGACCGCGTCATCCGGGAGATTAACTCCCAGCTGAGTCAAGCGGTTATGTAACCCAGACATAGTGAGTATGTGCTCACTGACAGAACTATTTTCCTCCATCTTCCAGCTGAAGAACTTATCGGAGACTTCATATCTCTCGATCCGGGCATGAGCTTGAAAAACCATTTTTAACTCTTCGAACATCTCATATGCTCCATGTCTCTCAAAACGCTTTTGGAGCCCCGGCTCTAAGCTGTAAAGCATGCCGCACTGAACGAGGGAGTAGTCATCAGTACGTGTCTGCCAAGCGTTCATAGCGTCTTGGTTCTGTGGGACAGGTGGATCACCTAACGGTGCTTGTAGGACATAATCTTTCTTGGCAGCTATGAGGATGATCCTCAGGTTCCGGACCCAGTCCGTATAGTTGCTGCCATTGTCTTTCAGCTTGGTTTTCTCTAGGAACGCGTTGAAATTGAATACAACGTTGGCCATTTGATCTACAAGATATATTGTAAAGATTTTAGACTAAGTTCATGATAATTAAGTTCATCTAATCAAATTATTAATGAACTCCCACTCAGATTAGACATCCCTCTAGTCATCTAAGTGTTACACGATCTGAGTTGACTAGGCCGTGTCCGATTAACACATGAGACGGACTAGTCATCACCGGTGAACATCTTCATGTTGATCGTATCTTCCATACGACTCGTGTTCGACCTTTCGGTCTCTGTGTTCCGAGGCCATGTCTGTACATGCTAGGCTCGTCAAGTTAACCCTAAGTGTTTTTGCATGTGTAAAACTGTCTTACACCCGTTGTATGTGAACGTAAGGATCTATCACACCCGATTAACACGTGGTGCTTCGAAACGACGAACTGTAGCAACGGTGCACAGTTAGGGGAGAACACTTCTTGAAATTGTTGTAAGGGATCATCTTATTTACTACCGTCCTTCTAAGTAAACAAGATGCAAAACATGATAAACATCACATGCAATCAAATAATAATAGTGACATGATATGGCCAATATCACATAGCTCCTTTGATCTCCATCTTGGGGCTCCATGATCATCCTGTCACCGTCATACTCATCGACATGTAAGTTGTGATTCCTTGTACAATAGCATGAACATCTCATACATCACATATAGATCATTCATCATTCATCACAACTTTGGCCATATCATATCACAAAGCACTTGCTGCAAAAACAAGTTAGACGTCCTCTAATTGTTGTTGCAGGTTTTACGTGGCTGAAGTAGGGTTCTAACAAGAACGTTTTCTTACCTACATGAAAGCCACAACGTGATTTGTCAACTTCTATTTACCCTTCATAAGGACCCTGTTCATTGAATCTGCTCCAACTAAAGTAGGAGAGACAGATACCCGCCAGCCACCTTATGCAAATTGTGCATGTTAGTCGGTGGAACCGGTCTCACGTAAGGATACGTGTAAGGTTGGTCCGGGCCGCTTCATCCCACAATACCGTTGAAGCAAGATAAGACTAGTAGCGGCAAGAAAGTTGACAACATCTACGCCCACAACAAATTGTGTTCTACTCGCGCAAGAGAAGTACGCAGGGGAACGTTGCAGAAAACAAAATTTTTCCTACTCGTTTCACCAAGATCCATCTAGGAGTTCATCTAGCAACGAGTGATTATATGCATCTACATACCTTTGTAGATCACGAGCGGAAGCGTTCGAAGAACGGAGATCGCGAGCGGAAGCGTTCAAAGAACGGGGTTGATGTAGTCGAACACGACGTGATCCAAATCACCGATGACCAAGCGCCGAACGGACGGCACCTCCGCGTTCAACACACGTACGGAGCGGATGACGTCTCCTCCTTTCTTGATCCAGCAAGGGGGAAGGAGAGGTTGATGAAGATCCAGCAGCACGACGGCGTGGTGGTGGATGCAGGGCGTCACAGTAGCAGGGCTTCGCCGTGTACTACGAGGGAGAGATGTAACAGGGGAGAGGGAAGCACCAAAGGCTGAGGTATGAAGTCCTCCCTCTCCTCAACTATATATAGGAGGGCCAAGGGGGGGGTGCGCCAGCCTAGGAGATCCAATCTCCTAGGGCGGCGGCCAAGGGGAGGTTTCCCTCCCCCCAAGGCACCTAGAGGTGCCTTCCACCATTGGGACTCTTCCCTTTTGTGGAAACCTAGGCGCATGGGCTTTTGGGGCTGGTGCCCTTGGCCCATCAGGCCAAGGCGCACCCCCTGGTGGCCCCACCCGGTGGGCCCCCGGGACCCCTCCGGTGGTCCCGGTACAATACTGATAACCCCGAAACTTGTCCCGATGGCCGAAACAGCACTTCCTATATATAATTCTTTACCTCCGGACCATTCCGGAACTCCTCGTGACGTCCGGGATCTCATCCGGGACTCCGAACAACATTCGGGTTACTGCATATACATATCTTCACAACCCTAGCGTTACCGAACCTTAAGTGTGTAGACCCTACGGGTTCGGGAGACAAGCAGACATGACCGAGACGACTCTCCGGTCAATAACCAACAGCGGGATCTGGATACCCATGTTGGCTCCCACATGCTCCACGATGATCTCATCGGATGAACCACGATGTCGAGGATTCAATCAACCCCGTATGCAATTCCCTTTGTCAATCGGTATGTTACTTGCCCGAGACTCGATCGTCGGTATCCCAATACCTTGTTCAGTCTCGTTACCGGCAAGTCACTTTACTCGTACCGTAATGCATGATCCCGTGATCAACCACTTGGTCACCTTGAGCTCATAATGATGATGCATTACCGAGTGGGCCCAGTGATACCTCTCCGTTATATGGAGTGACAAATCCCAGTCTCAATCCGTGTCAACCCAACAGACACTTTCGGAAATACCTGTAGTGCACCTTTATAGTCACCCAGTTACGTTGTGACGTTTGATACACCCAAAGCACTCTTACGGTATCCGGGAGTTACACGATCTCATGGTCAAAGGAAAAGATACTTGACATTGGAAAAGCTCTAGCAAACGAACTACACGATCTTTGTGCTATGCTTAGGATTAGGTCTTGTCCATCACATCATTCTCCTAATGATGTGATCCCGTTATCAATGACATCCAATGTCCATAGCCAGGAAACCATGACTATCTGTTGATCAACGAGCTAGTCAACTAGAGGCTTACTAGGGACATATTATGGTCTATGTATTCACACGTGTATTACGATTTCCGGATAATACAGTTATGGCATGAATAAAGACAATTATCATGAACAAAGAAATATAATAATAATGCTTTTATTATTGCCTCTAGGGCATATTTCCAACATATATGTTGCTGCCAATACTTATACTCAACCCTTTTATATTTGGACTATGCTAACGACCAGTCGACTGGTCGTTAGCGACAGATCCGCACGACGCCCCTCGATGGCTCCTGCTTTTCCCGTTCCGCACAACTCCCCTTGATGGCTCCCGCTTCTCCCGTTCACCCCCCGATTGACACTAATAAAAAAGGCGAATTGAGAAAAAAGTGCGCTACATGGGATTCGAACCTGCATCAAATAGCTATGGCACGCCTAATACCATGACCAACAACCATTACACCAACCCAGGCTATTGTTCAATACTTGAAAACAAAAGTCTTTTAAAACTCTTTCTCACCATTGTCTGATGACAAAAAGAAAGGTGTTTTCTTGAAAAAAAATCACTGCATAAATGATGATGTACTATACGTGTGAATGTGTAGAGGGACTCCTCTATGACTTTTTTATCAGGGTCAGGTACATAAGTTATCAGGTCTGCGATGTGTGAGTTACCATGCTATTCACACAAAAGTTATCGAGGGGATGTTTTATTAACCCCCCCCCCCCTCCCCACCCTCATCGCCAAAGTTATCAGGACCTGGGTACATAAGTTATCATGTCTACGATGTGTGAGTTACCATGCTATTCACACAAAAGCTACCGAGGGGATATTTCATCAACTCCCCCCACCCTCGTCGCCAAAGTTATCAGGACCTGGGTACATAAGTTATCAAGTCTACAATGTGTGAGTTACCATGCTATTCACACAAAAGCTAGCTACCGAGGGGATATTTCATCTACCCCCCCCCCCCCCGTTGTCAAAGTTACCAGGATGACTGGCATTAGTTATCAGGTATGCGATGTGTGACTTACCATGCTATTCATACAAAAAGTGATCGAAGGTATGTTTACACTAGTTTTTTTGGGTCAAAAAAACTACTACCTATTTGTACATCAGCTATCAGGACTACGATGTGTGAGTTACCATGCTATTGACACAAAAGCTATCGAGAGGATATTTCATCAACCCCCCCCCCCCCGGCCCAAAGTTATTAGGATAGGGTGCATAAATTATCAGGTCTGCAATGTGTGAGTTACCATGCTATTCACACAAAAGTTCGTCAGCTCCCCCCTCCCCCTTCGGTCGCCAAAGTTATCAGGACAGGGATATATAAGTTATCGGGTTTGCGATGCGTGAGTGACCATGTTATTCACATAACAGTTACCGGGGTATATTTGATCAACTCCTCACAGAAAAGAAGAAAAGAAAGCAACATCGAATGGTCAAATAATATGGCGTGCATTCTTTTTTGCAACAAATGGTCCAACTAAGCTGGTTAGTGTGTGTTTCACATTAATTGCTAGGCGTGAGTTCAAATCCCATATTCAGCATGATTTTTTTGACTAAAAAATGTAATGAGGGTGTGCCAATAGATCTAGCACCCCAAAAAAATGACAGATCCAATTTAGAGAAAAATCCTGACAGTCAACGGCATAGTCTTCAGATTCTTCCCACTAAATTCGCAATCAAAGTTAGCGAATCGTTCACATTTTAAATCTTGAACAAAGAGCCACTGCGCAATATATTCATAGCCGGGGCGCTTTTGACAGCAACAAAGTCTGGGTGAGTTGGTTACCCCCTTTTTTTTTCTCGCACAATCAGGATCCGACGACGATGGAGTCGTTCGGATCTATTGCAGATTTCCTGCCGGCAGGAAATTAGCTTTGTCGTTTATATTATTGCCATTACGTATACTCTGCCCTTATATTGCTGCCATTACTTACTTGCTCCACATCAATCGTGTATAACAATGTTGTTGCCCTTTTTATATAGGAAAATATTACCTTGTCGGTTCAGGATATCCAAGCCATAAAGGATATCTTGCTCCTTACAAAGGCCAAATATACCATATACCAGAATTTTGTAATGAACGAAAACCGGTGGGGAAAATATGAGGTGTATAATCATGCTCACTCTTCACTTAGAAATGTTGTTGAAAGGTCATTTTGGAGTGCTCAAAGCTAAATGGCGCATCTTGAAGGGTGTACCTAGTTTCAACCCTCGTAGACAAAAATATATTATTTCTTGTACGTCGTTGCACAATTACATTCGTGAAATGAAGTTGCGCGATGAGGAGTTTGACAAATGTAATGAAGATGATGATTATGTTCCTGACGAGGACTTGGAAGTACAGCCACTCCAAGGAGATAGTATCCCTGCGAGACTTGGCATCGTCGACATGAAAAGTATCTGTGATAGAATTGCTTACTTCTTGATGAGCTCGAGTGAATCATAGAGTTCTTTCATCTGCTCATGGACTACGTTGCGCAGATACTTCAGAAAGTGCGCGTATCCGGCCGGATACTGCTTCGATATTCGGATACTGCCCCGATACTTCTCGATACGTATCCCGTAAGTATCCATCGATATTTTGATTTTTTAAAAAGAAAATAATGTTTGATACTTCAAGGATACTTCTACGATACATTTTGGATACCTGAAACCTCTCGTTCGACGTGAAATTCCCTCAATAATAGAGACGCACCTTTAAAGATTCCCAGTATGGGATGAGTTCATGTGAAAACATGTATGTCAATATGTTTTTATTCAATTGAAAGGTGAGCAAGAGAGAATCGATGCATTGACTGGAACAGCAAACCTAGTCAAATCTCACTACCAATTAATGGAAGTGGACTAAGCGCAAGAAAAGAAAGGGGTAATCGTATTAAGGCATGCTTTGACCTAGAAGCACCTTAATTTTTTCTTGCGAGCATCAGGATTTGAACCTTGGTGGGTTGGGATACCACTGTCCACCTAACCATCTCAACCAAACGTTGGCTCGCCATATTTGTAATAATTAATATATATATATATATATATATATATATATATATATAACATCTATACATAAACGTATCCCCATATCCATGTTTTTAGAAAATTGACGTATCGGGCGTATCCCAGTATCGCGTATCCGAAACGTATCCAAGTATCCGTGCAACGTAGCTCATGGATGACCTACTATTCTATTTTGTGATATGTGTAGAAGTGTATATAATATTTTGCGCCACTCCTAGCTAGTAATATAGTTGTTGCACGTTCACTTCTAAAAAATGCAAGTGTTCTAATGTAAAAAATGTATTGATCCAAGATGAAATATATGGGTTTGATTGCTACTTAATTCCGTGATAGGTTGTTTGCTATTTCTATTTGTGTGCTACTTATTGATCCTTATAGAAAGATTTACTCTTTCACCATGTCAAAATATCATGTTGATCATAAGACTTGGATGAATATTTAATTAGGTTTTATTAGTGCTCTAAATCAATCTGTAATGATGTTAGTATCATTAAACAGCATGCAACCAATCTCTCATCTCTTAGGGATATTTCACACATTTATCTTCACAACCACAGCTCTCTCTCTCTCTCTCTCTCTCTGATCGGCCATTCATGGCAGAAGTGCGGACAACTTATGATGGACCATGTGATCATATCCAAAATACAATTTCTGAAATAAATTAAAATTAATAAATAATATAGTTTCATGAGCCAACCGTTAAACATGCCTTGAGTGTTGTGCATGTTCGCATTGCTATATATGTGTATGGTCACACCTACTCTCTCCCACTCAAGTAAGACAGAGTCCAACCACATGCATACTTCCGTCGGTATCAATGACCGGCTCGAAGGATCGGAAATAGAGAAGAAGAAAATAATACTTGTGGGAATATGAGGCATCAGGAAAGCAATAAGAAATGCTCTCTAGGCCTATCGCCATTCTATCTTACAGATGTTCACTGTCTGACAGCAGTATTGCACATACCCCTGGGAGACTAAATTATGTTGGTCATGAGAAGGAGGTCATCCTATAGTGTATCTCCAGTTACTTGTTGGTTTTCATAGCCGACAACGCAAGAACAGTTTCTTCTCCCAAACTTCTGTAGGTTTGCCTTTGTCTCGCTAAAAAATCAAATAGAGAATTCCTACATTTTGTTTCTTCAACGGATAAACATCTTACCAGCTTCTCAACGGGACACATTACAAGGACGTAGGGAGCTTACTAAATCAGTCTCGATGATGTCTCGCAACAAGTTGAGTGATGGACGGAATTGGAGTGTTTGACAAAAAACTATCACTTTAGGGGTCGTCGTCCCATAGAACTACCACTTTTTAAAAAGTGGTCGAAAACTACCAAAAAAATCTTAATTTTGTGACTAAAAACTACCAGTTTCAGGTAATAGACAGTTTAAACGATTTAAACATGTTGACCGTTCAGTTGACCGTTATTACAGGTGGGACCCACACGTCATTCTTCTTCCTCCTCTCTCTATCTGTTTTTGGCATTTTCACAAACAGCTTCTGTGCATGGGAGGGAAGGAGGTCAAACTCCGGTGACGCGCCCGCCGGGGAGACGCCCCTACTGCACGCTGTGGTCGCCGGCTCCTTGCTGCCCGGCGAGGCGTCCTCCACGTCGTCGTCATCCTGGTTGCCGCCGAAGGCCGGCTCTCCCTCCCCCGGAATCAGGACCACCATCGCGGCGAGCCCTTGCTGCCGGAAGCTAGTCCGTCGGGGCTGGCGGCGAGCAGGTTGAGCAGCTCGTCGCCGACCAGATCCGCTGCCTCGCGTCCGCCGCCTCGCCGGAGTTCCCTTCGGTCGCCCCTCATCTCCGCCTCCCGTCGCTGGTGCCTAGCGCCGTCGCCCGCTTGTCTTGGTGCGCGAGACAGCCCATGCCCCTGCGCCTGGAGAGCTATCGCGTGTCGGCACTGGGCGGCAGCGGCAAGTCATCGGACTCGCGTCCTTGGCAGCCGGTCCAGGCGCGTCCGCTACAGGCCGGTGGCGCGCCTGCTTCTTGGGGGCCTTGGGCGCGTCCGTGACAGAGGCGGGAGCAGGCGTTGGACCCCGGGAGTCCATCGGCGGCGAGACGGGGGGACAGGTCCGGCGGCGAGACGGGGGACAGGTCCGGCGGCGTCGATCTGCAGCGCGGGTGGGGGTGAGAGGTGGGAGGCGACGGCTGCGGGTGGGCCAGTCTCCTCTGGCATTGACTTTTCAGCCACATTAGCCCTGACGGGTGGGCCAGTTTTGTCAGTTTTCTGTTTAAATCGTCTAAAACGATCATCAAGTGAAACTGGTAGTTTTTAGTCACAAAATTAAGAATTTTTTATAGTTTTCTACCACTTTTTAAAAAGTGGTAGTTCTGTGGGACGACGACCCTTAAAATGATAGTTTTTTGTCAAACACTCGACGGAATTGATAAACTCAGAAAATCTTTTTCTGTAAAGAAATCAAACAATATTGATGGAAATGATTGACAGGTAACTTGAGACTTTATCTGCAGATTTGCTGAAGGGGACTTGTGACTAAGAATCCACGGGTTCAAAAATAATTGTCTCCAACAAAGTTCATGCCTTGGCTACAAACTGCACCTAGCTCGTCTTGGTCAAGGTGGGGTGAGCAGCACATTTGAAGGGAAAAGGATGTCCGCCATGCAAAAAAAAAAACATATTTCACATTTTTGAAGTATGGAAAAAAATCTTCTTTAATAAAGTCCTAATATGCATATGCATGTACTCTACGTGGGTATAATGTTCCGATGAAACGGTTCACGACATGAGCTACAAAAAATAAATCTTGGATCGTATAGTGAACAGTCCTATCATCCATACTATGACTGTGACTAGTTAATTAATATACTTTTGCCGTCTCATAATGTTAAAAGGCGTCTTACAATGAAGTATAACTTTTCAAATAATTGTCTCCAACAAAGTTCATGCCTTGGCTACAAACTGCACCTAGCTCATCTTGGTCAAGGTGGGGTGAGCAGCACATTTGAAGGGAAAAGGATGTCCGGCATGCAAAAAAAAACATATTTTCACATTTTTGAAGTATGGAAAAAAATCTTCTTTAATAAAGTCCTAATATGCATATGCATGTACTCTACGTGGGTATAATGTTCCAATGAAACGGTTCACGACATGAGCTACAAAAAAAAAATCTTGGATCGTATAGTGAACAGTCCTATCATCCATACTATGACCGTGACTAGTTAATTAATATACTTTTGCCGTCTCATAATGTTAAAAGGCGTCTTACAATGAAGTATAACTTTCGTAAAGCCAAAAAAAGAATAAATAAATGGTTTAATTGTCAGAAGCGGGGTTTGAACCCACACCCTCGTAAGAGGACCAGAACTTGAGTCTGGCGCCTTAGACCACTCCGCCATCCTGACAATGTTATTTATATTGTACATTCAGTTCTAAAATTAGATGTGTCGGCGGGCTGATTACGAACAATTGGAGCGACCACCCCGCACATGCACGCTGGCCGCATCCATCTCTGTCTCTGATGCCATTGGCTAAATAAGGGATAGTTCATCAGTGTTGCTGCTACCAGATCTTTCTCTTCTTCTGTTGATGCTTCTTCTTCTTCTTCCATATTCTTCAAATCCTGCACTGACCTCTGTTAAGCTCAATGTTGGGGCTATCGCTTATCGGGAACTTATCGGTCGACCCATGATAAGGGGTAAATCGGCTGATTTATCGCCATATCGGCTGATTTATCGTCCGATTTATCTTATCAGTTTGACAGCGGTAAGCGATAAATCGGCCGATTTATCGGCATATCGAAAGATATCTTGAACAGTGGTTAAGCCACATCGCCTCTGAACACTCCAACCTTTTGTTCTTCCAAGCGTCATTGCCAAATGCCTCCACACCATGGCCGGAGCTAACAACATCGTCAGGCTCGATCTCTTCCTCCTCAGGCATGTGTTCATCAAAGCCCCACTGGAGGATCCAGTTATGCATAATGCAACAAGCAAGAACTAGCTTAACCTGAGTGGAGTATGGGTGAAATGGCTTATGATCCAGGATCTTAAACCTATTCTTCAGAGCTCCAAATGCCCTCTCAATAGTTACTCTAAGCCTGGAGTGTCTGAGATTAAACAGCTCCTGTGCAGTCCTAGGATAGTTCCTACCAGAGAACTCGTTGAGATGGTACCTGGTTTTCCTGAAGGGTGGAAGAATACTCGGCCGACATGCATAGCTAGCATCTCCAAGGTAGAACTTGCCGTCGGGGATGTTAATCCCATCAGGTCGACTCATACTGTCACTGAGAATGTTAGCATCGTGCGCTGACCCCTCCCAGCCAGCCAGTACATATGTGAACTTCAGATCAAAGTCAACAACAGCAAGCACATTCTGGCGTGTGTAGTGCTTTCTCTCCGTGTATGCTGCAGACTGTGACCTAGAAACTCTGGCAGTGATATGAGTATCATCTATTGCCCCAATGCAATCCTGAAAATGGCATCACAAGCCCGTGTTAGTGCTCAACTTGAACAATACAAGCATATCAAGCCATGAATAGTGTATATTGTCATTGCTCACCTTGAAGTATGGATGCCATCTTGGGCTTCCACGAATCTTGGGTGGAGTCTGACCAGATGGTCTCCTGATCATCTCTCCTCTAAGCTCTCCAATAGCAAAAAGCATCTGCTTGAATTACCTAGAGATGGTCTCCATTGATCTCCTGAACGTGTTGTGAATGACCCTGAACCTCTGGTTATGGCCAACAACATGGAGGAACATGGCACTTGCTCTTCGACACTGGTGTTGATGCTATCTTGTAGCAGCCCCTTGCTCCTCAAGGTCTCGACAAGCCTGGAAAATGGTGCTCTTTTCATTCGAAGCATCCAGAGATCCTCGACGTCATTGCAGTTGTAGATGTAGTTCAGATTTTGGATCCTCTCCTGTTCCCGGATAAACAATGGACCATAGAGAATCAAAGGTCTACCAGCAGGACGAACATCTCTCTGGTGCATGAACATGACACATGCCTGAATCACACTAATCAGTGATGCTGCCTGGATTATCAGCCTCATCCGTGCGTCCATAACCTAGTCGACATCGACGGTTCGTTCAGTGAAAAATCGACCATGCACCTAGCATAACGGCCTAACCATCAAGCTAACAAAGGGGGAGGGGTGCTGCTTACCGGCATCGGAGACGAGGATGGCGTAGGGGGAGCCATGGCACAGACTAGGTCGACTAGACGGTGGCCAACAGCAAGGGGAGCACCAAATCCGCCGCAAACGCCGCTGCCTCTTCCGCCGCCGCCGCTGCCTCTTCCGCCGCCGCCGCCGCTGCCTCTTTCACACATTGCCCAGATCTGCTTAAGGAGCTACAACCGGCGCTCCGGTGTTACATATGGGTAGCTCCTTACCCGGCCGCATGGGGCATGGCTAATAGTGGTGGCGGACGGCGAGTGGAAAGTGGCGGCGGCGCAGACGGGAGCGGGAAATGTGGAAGGGTAGGGTTTCTGTGCTAGCGGTCGACTTAAATAGCCGGGCTAGGAACTACGTGGCCCGATGGAGCGGCACCAACGGTCCGACGGAGGAGACGAACTTCAGACCGCCGGTTTCGGACTGTTTTCCTGAGGGACCCTAGTGCCAGTCCAACATAAAATGTCTCGCAACAAATTGAGTGATGGACGGAATTGATAAACTCAGAAAATCTTTTTCTGTAAAGAAATCAAACAATATTAGTGAAAATGATTGACAGGTAACTTGAGACTTTATCTGCAGATCTTTTGCTGAAGGGGATTTGTGACTAAAAATCCACAGGTTCAAAAATAATTGTCTCCAACAAAGTTCATGCCTTGGCTACAAACTGCACCTAACTCGTCTTGGTCAAGGTGGGTGAGTAGCACATTTCAAGGCAAAAAGGATGTCCGCCACGAAAACGAAAATTTAAAAATCACATTTCACATTTTTGAAGTATGAAAAAATCTTTTTAATAAAGTCCTAATATGCATATGGATGTGCTCTACATGGGTATAATGTTGCACGATGAAATGGTTCACGACATGAGCTACAAAAAAAATCTTGGATTTTATAGTGAATAGTTGCATCATCCTTACTATGATCGTGGCAAACACAATGTATCAAAATGGTCCAGCGCAAAAAAAAATGTATCAAAATGGTCCATCGCAAAAAAAATGTATCAAAATGGTGATCTTTTGTCTCTGTGACTAGCTAGTTAATTATATACTTCCTTCTTAGCATAGTGTCAAAATAGTCTAACATTACGGGACAGAAGGAGTATAATTTTTTTATAAAGCCAAAAAAGGGAATAAAAAATAAGAATGTCAGAAGTGGGGTTTGAACCCACGCCCTCGTAAGAGGACCAGAACTTGAGTCTGGCGCCTTAGACCACTCGGCCATCCTGACGATGTTGACAATTTTCTACATTCAATTCTAGAATTTATGTGCTGACGGGCCGGTTACGAACAGTTGGAGCCGCCACTCTTCTTTCCAGCACACGCACGCTGGCCGCATCCATCTCCCTGTCTGTCTCTGACTTCGTCTCCCGATCATCATGGCCACTGGCCAGTACGTACGCTTGTTCGTTCGGTGGGAGTAATTGCCGGTGACCATCAGAAACTCAGATTGTCCGCCAGGTCAGCACCCAGCACGTATGCCAAGCAAAAAGCGCCCTTTTTTTCTTTTTGCGGGTAGAAATTTGTATTACTCAAAACCTCAAGTCCTTACAATCCATCGCAGCCAACTTCAAAGCATCTGGAGGTCCCGAACTAAGCCAAGTCATGGTTATACCCTCGCTACGAGCAAAATATGCTAAACTATCACTAACTTTATATTGATTACGATTTACATGAGTAATACAAAAATCATGAAGGGACAAAAGGTATCTAATCTCCTTGATGATGGACGAGAAAACCGATCTATCAATATCTAAAGCTTGAACCAATTTTACTGCCATTAGGGAGTCCATCTCAACCTGCACTGGCAAGTCGCTTCTCTGGATAGAAAAAGATAGATCTTCCATGCATGCACATAGCTCAGCTTCAAGCGCGTCCCGACAGTGAAATAATTGCCTACAGGAAGAGAAAATGATGGCACCCCTCTCATCTCTTAACACCATACCTGCACCAGCCGAGCCATCCTCTGCAAATGAGCCGTCAGTATTTAACTTGACAAAGCCAGAGCTAGGAGCAGCCCACTTGGGGTCTGCACTCTTGTCCATAAGAGGCCGAATTGCTCCATATAACATCAGGGACTTTCCCTTGGAAGGATCAGCAGCAAGATTAGATTTTATGCCAATGAGAGAGTCCAGGTAACTCGTCAAAAATCTGCGTGAAACTTTCATGGGTGGCGGGGCTTTATTGTGAACAATCTTGTTGCGTATGTGCCACGCCCTCCACAGCGTCATTAGCAGCATAGACCGTTCAATATCCTGCAATTGGGAGAGCACTTGCAGCAACCATTCACGACCGGAGTTCTGGAAAGAAGATAGGTTTGGTAGAGGCCAAACTTCCGACATAACATCATAGAGCACACGTGATAATGTACAGCGATAAAGAGCATGAAAGGAATCATCGGTCTTCACATAACATACCGAACACAGGTCGTTAACCTCAAGCCTCTTTTATGCTTATTATTCCAAGTAGGAAGTGATTATGTAGCAGCTCGCCATGCAAAGTTGCCACTGAGGAAGGAACATCGGCGGACCAAATGAGTTTCCAACAATCGCGACGTCCATCCACCGCGTGCTAGAACCCGTGGCGCTGTCCCTGAAGGCCTCCTCAAAACCTATAAGCACTTTGAACAGAGAATAAGCCAAATTTACCTGGACCCCAAGCCAAGGTATCCTCCTCCAATCTCGGCGAGGCCCTAATCCTAAGATCTCAATCACATCCGCGGGCACAAAAAATTGCTGCAGTAAATCGGTCTTCCAGGAATAGTTATCATTAAGCAAATCTGAGACAAAGTGATATCTGCATCTTCCTCTTACAGAAATAGGTTTGTAGGAGTATGGTCTAGGGATCCAATTATCATGCCATACACGAGTACTCCTTCCATTCCCAACTCTCCAAATCAGTCCTTTCTTCAAGAGTTCAAGGCCATAGCTAATTGCTTGCCAGGAGGAAGAAGCGTTACCCGTAAAAACCGTGTCCATAAGATCACCATCCGGATAGTATCTCGCTTTTAGAATAAGTGCACATAGGCTGTCAGGCTTGGAAATGAGTCTCCAAGCCTGCCTCGCTAATAAAGCTTAATTGAAAATTTTGAAATCTCTGAAACCAGCACCCCCTTTGCACTTTGGTTGCATCAGATCATCCCAAGCTCTCCAATGCACTTTCCTCTTCGGACTATATGCCTCGAGTCATCGTTCTATATGCCTCGTCTTGTCGATCTCCGTCGGTTGGTATGTCACGATGTCCTTCGCTTCACTTCACTTGCCTGATCACCGTCGTGCACATGCACATGGACTGACTGACGAGAAGAATGCCAATCACAAGTTCGCATCTGGGACTGTGTGTGGTTCGTGTAGCGGACGAGTGAAACCGCGATGCATCGTCACATAAACCACCACCAGACGAGATGAGATGCGCACTCGCCGTACGAAATAGACAATAGCAAAAGGAGCTACATTGAAAATAAATAAAATAAACTCGTCGATAATTATGTACCCGTGACGGACGGACCAGGCACGTGGTCATTGGTGGGGAGTGCACCTCCGTCTTCCTCTCTTCCTCCTAATCAAAGAGGGATGCAAACACCTCATCCAGCTCCATGTTCACGAGGTGATACGGCGGCGGCTGGCCGCCACCTCCCGCTCGGAATGAATCGAGTCGATGATGGCGGTCCACTCCACCTCAAAAGCCACTGTTGCCTTCGTGGCCTAGGCATTTTGGAAATCTGCCTCCGCCTCCGCCATGCTAAGCCATAGAGCTCCATGCCCAGCGCCTCCTCCGCTTCCTCCTCCATGGTTGCGGCCTCATCCTCGATGCCCGGCTCCTCCTCCTCGTTCTCCGGCACCTACATTTGCGCATTTTTCTCTGTCCCGATAAGCTCGGCGGCGCGGCGTACCTCCTCCGTGGTGCGCATCTCAGCTTAGATCTCCAACCCCTGTTGGTGCATGAGCATCTTCTAATATGTGATCTTCTGCCCGACCATGGCGGCCATCAGCGAGCTCGGATTGGAAGTGTAGAGGAGGGAGTGGCGGCGCCAGCAGCCGGTAGGAAAAGGAGTGGAATGGGACGGTTCTAGGGTTGCCTCACCATCCGGCTTAAATAGCCGGATCTAGTCCATTGGGTGGCATGCGCGGACCGCGCCATGAAAACGTCTGCACCAACCCGAAGGAGGTGTCCCGCGAACGAGTGGCTTTCCTCGTGGATGGCGGACGCATCTGGGGTTGCTCGGGCCTCCCCATTTTTGCCCCATCATCATCAAGGAGGAGTTGCCGCCCGCGATCGTGAAGGAGCGTGGTCGCGTCTTCCACTACCTCGTAGGAGGTGGTTATGGTGGTACCTTGGGCTCGAGGGTCGTCGTATCCGACGCAGAACGCATCGCGAGGCAGCAGGCGAGGTACGATCGGCGCAATGCTGGTCACCGCTCTGTGTTCGCCAAGAGCGATGTGGTGCCGTATTGGGTCTGCAACAACCCCGACCTCGCCGCCGCATGGGCGCTTGACCGCTCCGTGACCACCGCGGAGACGGCTACCAGGCGTTGTCGCCGCCTAGACGGCGAGCTCTCCATGATCTGTGAGGAGCGATCACTTAGCGACTGCTTCGCCAACGTCGGTCGCTGCATGGCCGCCGCCAGGGCTCCGAGGACAACGTCGGCAGTGGCCGCGGTGGCACACCACACTGTGCAGCAAGAGGCGAAGCGGCTCCTCCGCGAGCGGCAGGCAGGCGCGGCCCTCCAGCGTCATTCCGCCGCTGGATGGACCACGACGACGGCACTGACGACGACGGCGGTGCGGCAGAGCAGGGCGGCCACGCATATGAGGTAGTCTTAAGTATAGGGTTTAGGTTTTTTCTTAGTTATTTTGTTAAACGGTTGAAATATCGGTCTTTTATGTAAATTATAACCGAACTTAAATGAATTCTGTCGTGTTTGAACGTATTTCATCCGGTTAGTTTGAATTGTCGTTGAATATATATGGGCAGCGTTGGATGGCGACATCCGGCATTAACATTCGCAGACTACAGACTGGTCCTTTTGTCCACGGACGGATGCTGAAGAAAATTTGTGGTTCGCTGTTGGAAATGCCCTAAGGTTCTAGCTTCAAGTGTGCATGTCTGGCGATGGTATACGAATAATCCTTTTTTTTTGCAGGGTACGAATAATCCTTCTATCCTATGACGCATAGTTCGTAGTACAATGACCTATGAGTTGTGTGGCTGCAACACCCATCGACCATCCGGTAGCAATCAGGCTACATGGTGCAGGTCATATTACAGATGATGACAAATCTACATTGGGTTGTGAAAGAATTGTTCCTCGCTGGAGGAGAGGAACTCCGTTCTGGCTACCGTCTGTCGATCTCTCACGTCTCTTGGGGCTCTCGCGGTCTCTCAAGAATCGGGTGTTCAGGTGAACCACAGATTACTGACGCTAGAGAACAGTTTAGTGTTTTATATTTTCTCGAGACAGCATCTTCGATGAACAGTCCACGTGATGGAGAACAGTCTGCCTTGACGGGAGCTAGGCTGCTAGAGAAAATAGTGTCCAGTCATCTGAACAAGACTTGATTGTTATCGTTCCAGATTTTTCTGGTAAAGTGCTGATTATAAGGCTAAATATCGACTTGCAAGGTGGGATGTCTTGTGTCGGCCTAAAGAGCAAGGGGGCAGGACATCGAGGATCTTGAGATTAAAAATAAATATTTCATGAGTAAATGGATTTACAGGCTTGTTTGGATGATGGCGACTGTGGATTTAGCTGTTGCGTAACAATTATCTTCAGTCTAATTTTTTCCCTAAGTTATGGACAAACAAATGACTCCCCTTTTTGAAAGGGATTGATGGTGACAAATGTTGTATTGTTTAATAAGGTAAATTTAAAGTTGAAAATTGTCTAACAACGCGCTTTTGGGAGGTTACATGGCTTCAGATACACCTTTAACAACGCGCTTTTGGGAGCATCTATAGTCGGACTTGGCAACTCGGATCCCTCAAACGTCAGCGGATGCAACCGGGCACGTCCGCGGACAGTGACCAGTCATGCCTCAAATTTGCTCCTCTGCATTCGAGTCTCCCATATTTCATCCCCTAGATTCATACAAACCATGCAAAATAAACCTAGGTATTATGACACCCTAGCTATGATTCATCGTCGGAGATGTCCACGACGTCGGTGTCGGGTGCCTGATGGACGGGGGCGTAGGATGGCTTCGGGTCCTCCTCCACATCCATGTACGTGAGCATCTCTTGGACTTCCGCGACATTCTCCGCCTCCATCTCCTGCCGACGACGGCGTCTAGCCATCGCATCCGACTCCGAGCGCAGGGAATCGAGGATGGCCTGCTGCTCCGCATGCAAATTCGCCTCCCCAGCATCCCCCACATCCTACTCTGGCTCGTCCTTCGGCTCCTCCTCCTCCTCAACCTCCTCCTCCTCCTCCGGATCCACTGCATCCGTATGTAGCCACGTGGAGATCCGAGCTTCGCACATTGCCTGGATCTGCTTAAGGAGCTACAGTCGGCACTCCGGTGTTAGATAGGGGTAGCTCCTTACCCGGCCGCGTGGGGGCATGGCTAATAGTGCTGGCGGACGACGAGTGGAAAGTGGCGGCGGCGGACGGGAGGGGGAAATGTGGAAGGGTAGGGTTCCTATTCTGGTGGTCGACTTAAAATAGCCGGACTAGGCACTACATGGCCTGGCAGAGCGAAGCCATCGGTCCGACGGAGGAGACGAGCTTCAGACCGCCGATTTCAGACTATTTTCCTATGGGACCCCAGCGCCAGTCCAACTTGGCGGACGCGCTCGGGCACCTTCATATCGGCCCCATATTTGAACTGGATATAAGGGGTGCCGGTTAGCCCGGGGTTTGAGGCACGTTTAAGGAGCCTGTCTAGGTCGCATTTTTGTGACCGGTCAGTGATCGGGGCATCCGCCAGGGCCGGCCCTGGGGCATGGGCGACGGGGCGACGGCCCAGGGCCCTGGCGAGGGGGGGGGGCCATGATTAAGTATATACATATACTATAGCCCAGCAAAAAGCAAAAAAAAAGAATTAAAGAAAAGAAATAGGGTGGGCTAGGAGGCCCAGAAATAGCTAGCTAGCTAGCGATCGCTGATGGATACGTGAAGGCCAAGCAGCGCCGTGACTCACGCTCGTTTCTACGTTTCCTCGTCGCCCTCGCACGCCCGTCGGCCTTCTCGCTCGTCGCTCGGTGCCTTGCCCCTTGGCCCTTGCCGCGTCGCCGTCGCCTCGCCGGCTCGCTGTCGCCGCCACACAGCAATCCGGCAGGCAGGCGGCAGCCCGGCCATCCGGCATCTGGCACCGCGGCAATATGGCAATACCTATAGTCCTATACGAGTACGCATCCGACTGGAAGTCAACAACAGGCCTGGTCAACAAGTACGCATCCATGTTTCCTGTCCATCCCCAAACCTGAATTTGACAATCTCACTATCTCAGTAGTTCATATTTTAAACTAAAGATGTGTGATTGAAAGTTACTTTTAATAAGTTATATATATAACATTCGCGTACATATATATTGTCTTAGGACTTAGGACATAGGGGTCCATGTCGTCGAGTTCGCCTAGGGCCTCCCGAAACACAGGGCCGGCCCTGGCATCCGCCCGGATGTTTGAGGCCTATTTCGAGCGTCCGACAGTAGATGATCTTACAATATCCATCTCTTGCAATACAAGGAGTCCCATAAATATCCTATTCAGATGAGCTATGATCTATGATAAATTGACTGCCTGATTACACTTTGTACGGTAGTATGGCGGTCACCTTACCCAATGATCGAGACATGTTTCTTTGGAGGTTGACTTCTTCTGATCTATTTTCCATTAAATCCAAGCATATGGATTTAATTGATTATGAATGATTTTTTTTGTTCAAAGCATATATGAAAAACTAAAGTACCACTGAAGATTAAAAACTTTATGTGGCTTGTGCATCGGAGGGTTATTCTCACTAAGAATAAGCGAAGCGAATGTGGCAAGGTAGTAAACAATGTTGCTTCCTTGATCAGCAGAAAATAATACATCATTTGTTTATTTCTAACCCGCTTGCTAAGTTATTGTGACTCGCGATTCATGTGACTTTTAACCTGCCTCCGCCTACTAGTATGTCAGATATGTTTGGCAACTGGTTGGGTGAAGTTAAGCATAAGACCAAGTCATGAATATATGTGGGAGTTTGTGCTTTGTTTTAAGTTTTATGGAATTGCTTAAATGATTGTATTTTTAACATAGTAAATATACACATTTTTTTGCAGGTTATCTTCTGAGCTATAGGATGTATCTGTAAGTGGTCCTTACTACACCATGCGAAGTGCGGGAGCTTATGAACTATGGGTACAATCAATGAAAGATGGTAGAGATGGTGGCACGTGATACATAAGACCAATTTGGATGGCGGTTCCATAGTAGGCTATGTGTGCAGGCATGTATTCCTATTTTCGTTGTTTCTACATTGAGCGTTTTCAATCTCTCTCTCCCTCTCCCCCCTCTCCCTCTCTCTCTCTCTCAAGTAGCTGGTATAATACACCGACGAGTATGTCTGATATATATGCTTGAGGCAGTGTTGACCTCCATGCAAAGAAAAGGCAATGTCGACCATTCAAGCTAGAATCACACAAGTCACACTTAATGTAAGTTATGACAGACCATGAAATCATATATAAAATGTAGTTTTTGAAATATAATAAATAGTATAGTGCCATGGGCCAACCTTTGAACATGCCTTAAGTGTTGTGGATGTTCACGTCCTTAAATATGCGTGTCTGTGTATTGGCACATCCACTCTCATCCACTCCAACAAAACATAGCCCAATCACATGCATACTTCCGCTGATATCAATGACCGGCTCTCGAAGAATCAGAACTAGGAAATAAGAAAAGAATACTTTAGGGAATATGAGGCACCAGGAAAGCAATGAAAAATGCTCTCTGGGCCAAGCAGTATTCTATCTTCTTGATGTTCTCAATGTATCACATTCTAGCGAAGTAAATTGGAAGATTGTCCGCCGGCCTCTTGAGTATGGGGGTCTTGGGGTGCTCAACACCGACAAGTTTACGCGTCCTCTCCGGTTGCATTGGCCGTGGTATGAATGGAAGGAGCCCACCAAGATGTGGGTGGGAATGGGAAACCCTTGTGACGTGGAGGACCTTGACTTCTTCTATGCATCCACCACTATCACAGTCGGTAATGGTGCGAAGACCCCTTTCTGGGACTCGCCTTGGCTCCTTGGGCGCATGCCAATGGACATTGCCCCGCTCATTCACGACGCTTCCACGAGAAAGAATTGGAAAGTGCGGGAGGCCCTCAAGCATAACGCATGGATTCTCATGATCAAGCGACCAAACAACGTCTCTGTCGAGCACATCTCGCGGCTTTTCACTCTTTGGATGCTCTTGCACGATGTCGAACTCGATGAGCTCATCGAGGGTGACATCCTATGGAAGCACACGACTAGTGGGCAATACTCAGCGGCATCCGCATACAAGGCACATTTTTTAGGGATGGTTCTCTTACCCATGGATAAAATGGTTTGCAAGGCTTGGGCTCCTCCAAAAATCAAGTTCTTTGCTTGGTTACCTCTTCAAGATGGAATTCGGACCACCGATAGATTGGCAAAGCATGGATGGCCAAATTTTGACATGTGCCCTCTTTGCAAGAGGGTTCAAGAAAGCGGGACTCGCCTCCTCTACAAGTGCCGCTACATGAGAAGGCTATGGTCTTTGGTCATTGACAAATACCACATTCTCGGGCTTGACACAAACACTTGGCCCTTGTTCGACTCAGTTGAGGCTTGGTGGGCAAGTACTCGCGACAGTGCCACTCCATTCAGACAAGCCAAGGCATCCCTCACCATGCTTGTCTCATGGACTATTTGGAACGAGCGATACGCGAGAGTGTTCAAGCAGGAGAGCATGCCACCGACTATATTACTTGCCTCCATCACGACCGAAGCTAGCCTCTGGATCATCTCCGGTGCAAAAAAATTAGGGTCCATAATATTGTGAAAGTAATTCCCATGCCGTGTCAAAAAAACATTCTAGCGAGGTAGGCCCCTTACTAAATCAGTCCGGATGACGAAATTATGTCTTGCATCAAAATATGTGATGGCCGAAATTGATAAACTCAAACGATATTTTTCTGTAAAGGAAATTAAACAAAATTAGTGGAAATGGTTGATAGGTAAATTCGGACTTTACCTACAGATCTTTTGATGAAGGGTACTCATGACTAAGAACCCGCAGGTTGAAAATTAATTGTCTCCCGACAATCAACATGTTGGATCTTTAAAAAAAAAATATCTCCCAACAAATTTCATGCCTTGCTACAAACTGCGCCTGACTTTTTTTTACTGGGAAAGAGGAATGAGCAGCACATTTCAAAGGGGGAAAGGTACCACATGGTACATGTGGTTAGCAAACTCAAAATTCACAAGGGGGAAAGGTGTCCGTGGCGCAGACTCTCTTTTTTTGAAAAAAAAAACAAATTTCACACTTTGAAGTATCAAAAATCTAAAAAAAAAGCCACATACACATATGGATGTACTCTACATGTGTATAACGTTTCACGATGAAATGGTTGACGACGTAAGCTACACAAAAGAAGACTAATTCATGGATTTAATAGTGAACACTGTTTATGTTAAAAATCATACTTCCTCTGTCCGAAAAAACTTGTCCCTTAAATGGATGTATCTAGCACCAAGTTAGTGCTAGATACATCCATTTGAGTAACAAGTTCGGGACAAGTTTTTTCGAACGGAGGGAGTATAACTTATGCTTACCATTTTTTCAAAATAAAAGGTATATAAACTGGAATAAACCTGGAAGGAGGGAATAAAATTGGACGAGGTGACGTGATCACTTGAACCATTCTTGTCCGGTCTCGTCCTCCCAACAAAACACGCCCACTGGGCTATAGATCACTGTCATCGGTGTTCCATTCCGAACGGCCTGGCTTGTGAACGTCAACGCATGGACTGACTAATCAAAAATGAAACCAACCCAAGGGCTAACCCTCGTTGGCTTTTCTTTATAGAAAAAACTTCGTGAGTACCGCATGTCCATGTCGGGACTCGAACTCAGGTGGGCTGGCAGCAATCTCAGCTGCCCAGCCAACGGGTCGACGCCCCGTTCTCGCATGGACTGACTAATCAGACGTTGGTGACTGGGCTGTAGGCTGCAGCAGCATTCTCAGAAAAAAATAATACTGGGCTGTAGCAGCAACCTGTAGCAAACGTGGAGATGTACTGGCTGATAACAGCCACGAGATTAGGGTGCAACCAGCCTGCGCCGTACAATTGTGTCCGGCTGACCGATGGTTCTTTTTTTCCGACAAATCTTCACGGCTAGCTTTATTCAACGTCAAACAATATTTACATCATCCGCTATGAAATTAGAAATAAAATCAGGAGGTGTATCCACTCATACCGATGTCTGGCCGATCGATGGTTCACTAGGAGGTTGTACTAGAAGAAATACGTGACCCAACATTTGCTAGAGATCATGTCCAAAAAGCCATTTCTGACATGAATTTGATATATATTTTTTCAGAATGAAATCGTTATAATAAATAGTATATGATACTGTAGTTCCATCGGCCAACCTTCAAACACGCCTTCAATGTCATGTATATTTGTGTCCCTATATATGTGTGTGTCGTCATAACCATTCTCATCCACACTCAAGTAGGAGAACACCCAACCGCGGGCATACTTCTGTTGCTATCAATCACTGGCTTGAAAGGAACAGAATTAGGGAAGAAGAAAAGACCATTAGAAGCTTAAATTTAGGGAATATGAGGTATCATGAAATCAATGAGAATTGCTCCCTAGGCCTAGTGGCATTCTAGTTTTTAGATATTCTCCATCGGGCTTCGGGCCGCTTCTGCAGCCTTGGATATACTCCTCGAGACCTCTGCCCCAACGACCTCATAGCATACCTTTTGTCTTGCATCAAACTACCTCAATGGGTGATCATCACTATACTTTGACATTGGCAGAACAATGTAAAGAAATGTTGAATCTCTTGGTTCCCCTCGGTGTAAAAGAGTTCTAGTAATCTTCACAAAATTCACTCCGCCTTTTTATAATTAGGTAATGGTGTCCCCTCCCATTATTGCTAAAAACGGCACGTAATTGTCCGTCTAGATGCAAAATATAATAATGGTTGGCATAAAAAACGTGAATAAAATATCGCTAAAAAATCAAAGGAATCGTGACATGCTAGATGCACTCCCTCTTCTCGAGCTTATAGGCCAATTTCAAGAAATGCTACAGAACCAAAGGAAATCTTTTTGTGTGTGTTAAAGAGAGAAACTTAATTAGGTTTTGGAGCATATATTAATTTTTGTGTATGATACTGCGGAACCATGAAGAACATATCGTCTTTGCATCATGTGTTTTTCTTCATACATGTTCTAGCGTCCTTAAAGTAGAAGTTTCAGCATATGCAGAAGGCATTGCCACTCGCTTTGGAGTGGGGCGCAGAGCCTTTATTGTTGATGGGTAGATCATCTATTGCACGGCCGTCTGGCTCCGCCATGGCCCAGACGAAATTGGCACTCATTGCCAAGAGGATTGTAATGAACCACTTTGATTAAAATGAAATTAATATTTTAACAAGAAAATATACTCCCTTTGTTCCATTGTTTTTGTCGTTCTTCCCTTCCGGCCGGGCCCTGGCCTCCGAACGTGGTACGCACGGACTGACTGACTCACGAGAAGGGCACGAGAAGAGTGCAACCACAAGTTGGCGACTGAGCTGTGGTAGCAGTCTCTGTACGGCGGGTGATAGCCACGAGATTAGGGGGCGCACAAAATTTGTCCGGCCGGTCGATGGCTGGCTATGGTTAGCTAGCTAGCTAGCTAGGACTGTTGAGTAACATAATTGTATTAGAGCAACTTCAATGAACCGATTCAAACGGATGACGATTTCATCCGTTTTTTGTTCGTTTGGGTCGACCGTCCGCTCGGCATCCGCTCTATTTTTTATATGAGTCGGCAGCGCGCCCAACGCGTCGACCCCATATGTGCAGGCGTAGCCGGCTGGCCGCCCAATTTTGCATTGCATTCAACATATTGTGAAACGAAAATTTAACAAACAAAATAGTCCGCCCAAATAAATAGTATAATTTACAGGCCAAATAAAAATAAAAATGTTTCACATAGTTTTACAAACGAATAAAAGAAGATACATGTATTGGTTGCCAACATGAGTCCACATATACTCAACCAAATCATTTTGCAGTTGCATGTGAGTTTTCCAATCACGCATGTCTTTATGAAACTAAGTGAACTGCTCAAATGTTGCCGCTACTCCATGCTCAGGCACAACATTCTCATCCTGAAACTGAAAGCCTTGATCGTATAGACGTTCCGGGCGCTCGTTTTCTACGATCATATTGTGCATGATCACACAAGCAGTCATCACCTCCCATAGTTTTTGCGTGCTCCAAGTATTAGCAGGATACCGAACGATGCCCCATCGAGATTGCAAAACACCAAAGGCACGCTCGACATCCTTTCTAGCACTCTTTTGCTCTTGGGCAAATCTTTTCCTTTTTTCTCCAACAGGGTTGGGTATTGTCTTTACAATAGTGGTCCACTGAGGATAGATACCGTCATCCAAATAGTACCCTTTGTCGTAGTTGTGGCCGTTGACAGTAAAGTTCACCGGTGGGTTGTTGCCTTCGGCAAGCCTAGCAAACACCGGCGAGCGCTGAAGCACGTTGATACATTGTGTGATCCAGCCATGCCAAAGAAAGAATGCCAGATCCAGAGATCTTGAGATGCCACGGCCTCTAGTATGACAGTGCAAGCCCTGACATGTCCCTTATACGGCCCTTGCCAAGCAGAAGGGCAGTTTTTCCACTCCCAGTGCATGCAGTCTATACTGCCAGGCATCCCCGGGAAGACCCTGCTAGCATTCATCGCCAATAAACTGGCTGTATCTGCAGCTGTCGGCTCTCTCAAGTACTCAGGGCCAAACACAGCAAACACAGACTTGCAGAACTTATACAGGGACTCTAGGCATGTAGACTCGCTCATACGGACGTACTCATCAATGAGATCACCGGGCATTCCGTATGCAAGCATTCGGATGGCGGCAGTGCATTTCTGATAAGAGGAGAAATCAATCTTGCCAACGGCATCCTCTTTGCACTTGAAGTAGTCATCATAGCCGACCACTCCCTTTCTAATACGGTTGAAAACATGCCTACTCATACGGAACCGGTGGCGAAATTTGTGATGTTTGAACAACAGGTTTGTTGTATCAAAGTAGTCCTTCCAGAGAAGGAAATGCCGGCTCTCTCGGTTACGATTCAATGCCGGAAGGTGGCCCGGAATGGAGCCACGGAACAACACCCGTTGGTTGTTGAGGTGGTGATGGACCAACACGGCAGTCAATATCTCCTCCTCGTCGGACGACGAATCGCCGGAG
The DNA here is from genome assembly GCF_003073215.2 of Triticum urartu. Taxonomy (NCBI): domain Eukaryota; kingdom Viridiplantae; phylum Streptophyta; class Magnoliopsida; order Poales; family Poaceae; genus Triticum; species Triticum urartu. The sequence continues at coordinate 658,720,842 of NC_053024.1, read as the reverse complement.
TCGCAAATGAAATTGTGCAAAAAGAACTCGTCGGCGGAGTCCATTTTCATACCTTGGCAAACTGTCGAACAGCTTGCGGGCGTCGAAGAAGGAGACGGCCGACAAGGGGAGACGCGGTGCCCACAGACCAGCTAGCTGCCCTGCCGGCGTCCGACGAGTGTGACGGCGTCCACCGAGCATGCCGGTCGTATGTAGCGGGGGCGGCGAGGTGTCTTCTTGGTCAGGGCGGCTGCGCGGTGGGGGAAGCGGCGGCAGGAACTAGTTTGCTCCCCGGCGGCAGTGGGCGACTGGGGGCAGGGGCTGCGTTGCTGGGTGGATGTGGAGGCGGCGTTGCTGGGTGGATATGGAGGCGGCGGCAGCTGGAAAGTCGCCGCAAAAATGGGCGGTGGCGTCGGTGACGGAGGAGGCGGGGGCGAGGGTTGCTTGTTGGTCGGAGGAGGGAGGCCAATGTGCCACAAACCAGCGGGCCCGGGGACAGGAGTAGGCGACCGCGCACGCGTCCGTCGCGTGTCCGCGCCGACGCAAATCAGGCTCAAAAATGGGTTAGGAAATGATCGCTCGCGGACGAAAAACGGGCGCGCGTTCATTTGGGTCGGCGCGTTGGGTCGCCTTTTCTGTCCGTACCGATCCAAACAGACGACCGCGGACGAAATGGGTCGTCCCATTGGAGTTGCTCTTAAGAAATATGAAATAGACTAGGAATTATTCTAGCTTGTCTTGTACTTCAAGTAGATCATGTACTTTTATATATATGCCCACGAGGCTTAAGCAATATAGCGAACAATTTCACTAATCTCTCTTCCTTCTAACATGGTATCTATCGCAAGCCGCCACCGCTTTCACACTTGCACGCCGCACGTAGCTAAGGTTCGTCCGCCGACCGTGTTGGTCGACTGCCTTAAAGAGTTTTTTTTTATCATTTGATCCAGGTTTTTCTCTCTCTCTCGCCGGTCGCTTTGACCGACGTTTTCTTTTTTGGTTTTCTGATTTATATTTGATTGGTTTGCGTCGTCCGCCGCCGCCGTCGACACCCCACGCCTCCACTCCGACACCGGCACGACCGGCCGGCTACTTCATTGACCCGATGACCTCGTGCGATAGGCGGTCCATTAAGGCTGCCGTCCGCGCGCCGGCCCGCCCATCGCCCTGCGCCGGCCGTTACCGCCCTGCTCCGACCGGGACACCTGCATCGTCTACATCCGGTGGCCTTGCGCCATGCGGCGACCAATCATAGTCCCCGCTCGCGCGTCGACCTGCTAATCGATCCACGCCATCCGCCTCCGCCGTGTCTGCACGGTGGCCCTGCGGGTTGCCTCGTCGGCATCGTCGGGCCAGCTGTGCCAGGCCCATCGGCTGCCTTGAGCTTGGGCGCCGCTGCTCCATTGGTCGCTCGGGCCTCGCTGCCCTGGCGCCGGCGCTGCTTTGGTGGCCCGGGTGCCGGTGCTGACGCGCTCGTTCGCACGTCGTCCCACGCCGTTCATCGTCATCGGCTTTATCTCGGACTCTGCCGCCACCCCGTCTCCAGTCCCCGACCTCAAGCGCGATCAGGATTACCCGGCCGCCGCCGCGATCCGCCTCATCCTCGCCGTGCGACCGGCCTGGTCCGTCGGTTGTGCGCGCCTCCGCTGGCACTGTGAAGACTGTCCCGAGTTCAGCGCGTCACTCTACCGATCGAGCAACGGGCTGCCGCTACGTCGCCCCATCAGGCCGCAGCGCCGTCGTCCCGTGGTTCTTCTCCCGGCTGCCCCGAACCATGTCACCGTTGCGTCGCCCCTTCGGGCCGTAGTGCCGCAGCCCGCGGTCGATCGCCACCCCAAGGCCGTCCGCTCCAGGCCGTCCATGTGGCTGCACCGACCCTCGCACCGCCGCTACGTCGCCCCGTCGGGCCGTAGCGAGCATGACACGTGGTCCACATCGCCGTCCCGAGGCCGTCCCGGCGTTTGCATCGACCCACGCTCCGCCGCTGTACTGCCCCTTCGGGCTGGAGCGCCGCGGCTCGCGGTCCCTACAACCGCCCCGAGGTCTTCCGCCATTGCCCTGACCTGCCTGTCGCCGCTGCGTCGCCCCTTCGGGCTGTAGCGCCGCGGCCCGTGGTCCACCGCCGTCATCTCCCATGGCGCGGGAACACCATCGTCCGCGCCGGTCTTCGTCAGGATGTTGGGTTCTCCTTGCCTATTTCGAGCACCGCCGCCGCCGTAGGGCCGCCGCCGCCGCTCTTCTTCGGTCGCCGCCGCTGCTACCCCCGTAGCCGCCGCCGCCGCCCGTCCACCTCCCTTCGTCTTCGTCCAGCACCAGCCCGTCTCTAGCGTCGCCGTCATCTACCCCGACCACTTCGTCTACTCTGACCACTGTTGGTGACATGGGCCCCGCGTCGATGGACGCCGCAATCGTCGTCGAGTTCTTCTCTGCTGGCCTTTCCGACTTCTTCGATATGGCATACAGCTCGTGCGGGTCCCAGTCTCAGCGTGTCCGATGCTGGCAACACCGCCGCGTGCCTTCGTCCATGACATGTCCCCGGGCCTGGAAAGCCTAGTGCGGCGCTCCGTCAACTCCGTCTTCATCTGTCTACGCATGCCCGGTGCTGGCAACACCGCCGCGTGCCTTCGTCCATGACGTGTCCCCAGGCCTGGCAAGCCTGGTGTGGCACTTCGTCAACTTCGCCTTCGTCCGTCTACGCATGCCCGGTGCTGGCAACACCGGTGCGTGCCTTCGTCTATGATGTGTCCCCGGTCTTGGCAAACCCTTCACGACACGTCGTCAACATCTTGTTCCCGGCGCACCACTACTTCAACACCACTGCGCTCATGCTCACTCGGTGCCTCCTTGCGCCCGCGGCTCCACGGTGACTTCCTCGACACCGGCCAACCCGACTCGACCTCGACCACGGCATTCTTCGCATGGCTACCTCAACCACGGCTCCACCACCCACGCTCTCGGCTACCTCGACAAGGACACAAAGGGCTACTGCCTTGCTTGAGCAACCTCGCAGGTTTCCAACTCCATCCACGACTTCCGCAATGCGTCGATCATTACGACTGTCGGGGGGTGTCCGTCGGCTTGCCTTCGGATTCTTCTCCAGTCTCACCGTCTGCATCGCTACCGTTGTGACTGCGGGGATGTTGAGTAACGTGATTATATTAAGAAACACGAGATAAACTAGAAATTATTCTGGTTTATCTTGTACTTCAAGTAGATCATGTACTCCTATATATCCACGAGGCTCAAGAAGAAGCGACCCATCGTCATTCGCTAGCTAGATCGATAGATGCAGATCCCATCTCGCGATTGATTAATAAGTAGCAAGATATTGTGAGGTCGAGTATAATTGATCCGATCGTGGTGAGTTTATGGATTCATTCACGTATGAATGGCGCGTGATCTGGTAACAATCGCCGGCGTTTCATCTTGGCAGCCCCGCCCGAGCCCGAGCCCGACCACGACGCCGCTGATCTCAGTCATAAGAAATCTGTGCGGCCATACAAGGCAACTCCCAGGAAGAAAACACGTCCATGCGTCTCCGCTCGTCCCAGGTGGTAGGACGTACGAGTACACGGTACTGTACTCTTCTTCCCGCACATGCATCCATCTCTGTCTCCGACTCGGTCTTCCCATCAATTCATCAGGCCGGTCATAGTGGGGAGTAATTTAGACTAGTGTCATGCATATGACACTAGTCTAAGTTACTATCTTTATAGTGCAAAGTAACATACTAATAGTGTCATAGATGGCTTCATTTATTAGCTCATAGACTCATTTTGTCTCGGGAAGCGCTATGTTACAGTAACATATTATGTTACCACAAACACCTCTTTCCTCATTAAATACTTGCCACATAAGAAAAATTGTCTTGGGATGTGTTAAGTTACTACGCCCTCCATTTTTGTATACAAGGCCACTATCTAAATTACAATTTGCAGCTATACAAGGCCACTAACACCAATCGAGATAAAATTTATGAGGTTTGTCTCGTACTAGCAACCGAGGACATTAATACCGCATGCATGCATGCGGAGGTGAGAAGGTTGATTTTAATGCATCACATTAATCAACCAATAAAAAGTGAGAGAATTGTCTTGTTGTGCGTTGAAGAGGAAAATATACATTAATTAACACGCCAAGCGAGGAGAAAAGACTAGTTTGCAACATTGGCTTAAATGACCATTAGTTTCTACTCCCTCCGGTCCTTTTTAGTTCGCATATACTCTAACATTTGGTCAAAGTTAGCCTTGAAAAACGCATTAGGCCCTATATAGATGGAAGGAGGGAGTAATATTTAACTGAAGTCAAGCCTCGTAAAGTTTGACCAGCTTTGTAGAAAAAAGTGTCAACATTCACAATCTAAAATCAATACCACTTGATGTGTCATGACTTAAAGTTTCATATTATATAACTTTAGCATGGCAGATGTCGATATTTTTTCATATAAATACGGTCAAACTTTGTGAAGTTTGACTTCAGAGAATTCTAATACGCAGAGTAAAAAGGACCGGAGGGAGTACCTTGGTACCTGATATGGATTTGTGGCCTTGTATACAAAAATGGAGGGAGTACCTAATTTACCCCACTATGACTAGCCTCATGTCCACTGGCCAGTAAGTACGCTTGGTCATTGGGTGGGAGTAATTGTGCCGTGGCCATCAGGAGTTCAGACAGCACCCCGCACGCACTAGTAGAAAACAGGGCTTTGGTCCAGGCCGGGTCAGCCCATTAGTCCCGGTTCAGTCTAGAACCGGGACCAATGTGGGCATTGGTCCTCGTTCATGAGCCCAGGGGGCCGGCCGGGCCACGTGGGCCATTGGTCCCGGTTCATCTGGACCTTTGGTCCCGGTTGGTGGGATGAACCGACACCAATGGGCCTCGCTCCTGGCCCACCATCATTGGTCCCGGTTGGTGGCTTGAACCAGGACCAAAGGCTCCCCTTTAGTCCCGGCTCATGCCACCAACCGGGACCAATGAGGTGCCTATATATACCCCTCGCTCGCGAGCAGAGCACCCCAGTGCTCTGTTTTTCTCTGGCCGAGGGGGAGAGGGCTTGGTGGTGCTCTAGCTCACCTCCTATGCACACAAGGTGTTCGATGGAATGCCCGAGCCACACTACTTAAGCTTTCTCCTCTCCAAGCTCCATTTTCCATAATATTTGTCTAGGTTTAGCGGTCCGTCACGCCCCGTCCCCGTCTTCACCGCCGTCGATCACCCGCGCCGAGCTCATCGCCGGCACCACCGTGGTGAGCCTCTTGTTTTATCTTCTTTCTGAAAGGAAAAATATTCTTACTTGTATGTTTACATAAATACTTGTATTATTTTCTTACTTTTATTATTGCATCTTATATAGTGCGATGGTTTTGGTATCCGCCCCCGTCGGCCCTCGTCCTGTCTATGATTCGGATGTGGTATATATATTATCTTTATAACTATTGGTTCATTTATTGTTTATGAAAATTATGCCGACCTACGTGACATAGATTTTATTTATGTAGGATGTATGTGAATCGGAAATGCCAACCGACCCTATTGTCGAGAGGTTAAATTTAGTTGAAGAAGAAAACAATTTGTTGAAGGAAAAATTAAAAAAAATTGAGGAGGAGAAGATGATATTGGAGTTGCATGTTGCGGATGTCGTCGATGATCACAAGATCAAGATGGATGCAATGCGCTTGAAGATTAGAAAGATTAGAAAATATGCCATCCATACCGAGGCTTGGTATCATTATGCCGTTGGATCAATTGTTACCTTGGTTACGATTATGATCGCGATCGCATTTGTTTTCGCATTGAAATGTTTTACATAGTTTCAATGTATGGTTTAATTAATTAGATGCTCTGGAGAGCTATATGTTGTTAGATGAGAACTATGTATGCACTTTGGTTTTAATGTGATGATGAACTTCTATTAATTTGGACACTTAATTATATATAATGCATGCAGATGAACCGGCAATGGATGTACGGTGACAGACACACCCGCGAGTACATTAAGGGCGTGCATGAGTTTCTCGATGCGGCTAAGGCAAACAAGCAGAACGGTTTTATGTATTGTCCATGCACTGAATGTGGGAATATGAGGTCTTACTCTAACCGGAAAATCCTTCACTCCCACCTGCTTTACAAGGGTTTCATGCCACACTATAATGTCTGGACGAGGCACGGAGAAATAGGGGTTATGATGGAAGACGGCGAAGAAGAAGAGTACGATGACAACTATGTGCCTCCTGAATACGGTGATGCTGCAACGGGGGGAGCCGCTGAAGATCAAGAGGAACCAGACGATGTGCCCAATGATGCTGCAACGGGTGAAGCTGCTGAAGATCAAGAGGAACCAGATGATGTGCCCAATGATGATGATCTCCGCCAGGTCATTGTCGATGCAAGGACGCAATGCGAAAGTCAAAAGGAGAAGCTGAAGTTCGATCGCATGTTATAGGATCAGAAAAAGGGTTATACCCCAATTGCGAAGATGGAAACACAAAGCTCGGTACCATACTGGAATTGCTGCAGTGGAAGGCAGAGAATGCTGTGGCTGACAAAGGATTTGAGAAGCTACTGAAAATATTGAAGAAGAAGCTTCCAAAGGATAACGAATTGCCCGACAGTACATACGCAGCAAAGAAGGTCGTATGCCCTCTAGGATTGGAGGTGGAGAAGATACATGCATGCCCTAATGACTGCATCCTCTACCGCGGTGCAAACAAGGATCTGAACGCATGCCCGGTATGCGGTGCATTGCGGTATAAGATCAGACGAGATGACCCTGGTGATGTTGACGGCGAGCCCCCCAGGAAGAGGGTTCCTGCGAAGGTGATGTGGTATGCTCCTATAATACCACGATTGAAACGTCTGTTCAGAAACGAAGAGCATGCCAAGTTGATGCAATGGCACAGTGAGAACCAAAAGAAAGATGGGAAGTTGAGAGCACCCGCTGACGGGTCGCAGTGGAGAAAAATCGAGAGAAAGTACTGGGATGAGTTTGCAAAGGACCCAAGGAATGTATGGTTTGCTTTAAGCGCGGATGGCATTAATCCTTTCGGGGAGCAGAGTAGCAATCACAGCACCTGGCCCATGACTCTCTGTATGTATAACCTTCCTCCTTGGATGTGCATGAAGCGGAAGTTCATTATGATGCCAGTTCTCATCCAAGGCCCTAAGCAACCCGGCAACGAAATTGATGTGTACCTAAGGCCATTAGTTGAAGAACTTTTACAGCTGTGGAATGGAAACGGTGTACGCACGTGGGATGAGCACAGACAGGAGGAATTTAACCTTAAGGCGTTGCTGTTCGTGAGCATCAACGATTGGCCCGCTCTCAGTAACCTTTCAGGACAGACAAACAAAGGATACCACGCATGCACGCACTATTTAGATGACACTGAAAGTATATACCTGGACAAATGCAGGAAGAATGTGTACCTGGGCCATCGTCGATTTCTTCCGACCAACCATCAAAGTCGAAAGAAAGGCAAGCATATCAAAGGCGAGGCAGATCACCGGAAGAAGCCCGCCATGCGCACCAGTGATCACGTGCTTGCTATGGTCAATGATTTACACTACGTAATCTTTGGAAAGGGTCCCGGTGGACTAGCTGTTCCAAATGATGCTGAGGGACACGCACCCATGTGGAAGAAGAAATCTATATTTTGGGACCTACCCTACTGGAAAGACCTAGAGGTCCGCTCCTCAATCAACGTGATGCACGTGATGAAGAACCTTTGCATGAACCTGCTAGGCTTCTTGGGCGTGTATGGGAAGACAAAAGATACACCTGAGGCACGGGAGGACCTGCAACGTTTGCACGAAAAAGACGGCATGCCTCCGAAGCAGTATAAAGGTCCTGCCAGCTACGCTCTTACGGAAGAAGAGAAAGAAATCTCCTTTGAATGCCTGCTCAGTATGAAGGTCACGACTGGCTTCTCCTCGAATATAAAGGGAGTAATAAATATGCCAGAGAAAAAGTTTCAGAACTTAAAGTCTCATGACTGCCACGTGATTATGACGCAACTGCTTCCGGTTGCATTGAGGGGGCTTCTACGGAAAACGTCCGATTAGCCATTGTGAAGCTATGTGCATTCCTCAATGCAATCTCTCAGAAGGTGATCGATCCAGAAATTGTACCAAGGCTAAGGAGTGATGTGGCGCAATGTCTTGTCAGTTTCGAGCTGGTGTTCCCACCATCCTCCTTCAATATCATGACGCACGTCCTAGTTCATCTAGTCGACGAGATTGTGTAGGATCGAAAGTATGTCTAGAGGGGGTGTGATTAGACTACTTAACCAAATAAAAACTTAACCTTTTCCCAATTTTAGTTCTTGGCAGATTTTAGCTATTTTAGGACAAGTCAAGCAATCATCACACAATTCAAGCAAGCATGCAAAGAGTATATTGGCAGCGGAAAGTAAAGCATGCAACTTGCAAGAATGTAAAGGGAAGGGTTTGGAGAATTCAAACGCAATTGGAGACATGGATGTTTTTCCCGTGGTTCGGATAGGTGGTGCTATCCTACATCCACGTTGATGGAGACTTCAACCCACGAAGGGTAATGGTTGCGCGAGTCCACGGAGGGCTCCACCCACGAAGGGTCCACGAAGAAGCAACCTTGTCTATCCCACCATGGCCATCGCCCACGAAGGACTTGCCTCACTAGCGGTAGATCTTCGCGAAGTAGGCGATCTCCTTGCCCTTACAAACTCCTTGGTTCAACTCCACAATCTTGTCGGAGGATCCCAAGTGACACCTAGCCAATCTAGGAGACACCACTCTCCAAGAAGTAACAAATGGTGTGTTGATGATGAACTCCTTGCTCTTGTGCTTCAAATGATAGTCTCCCCAACACTCAACTCTCTCTCACAGGATTTGGATTTGGTGGAAAGAAGATTTGAGTGGAAAGCAACTTGGGGAAGGCTAGAGATCAAGATTCATGTGGTAGGAATGGAATATCTTGGCCTCAACACATGAGTAGGTGGTTCTCTCTCAGAACATATGAGTTGGAAGTGTAGATGTGTTCTGATGGCTCTCCCCATGAGTGAAGAGAAGGTGGAGGGGTATATATAGCCTCCACACAAAATCCAACCGTTACACACAATTTACCAATCTCGGTGGGACCGATCAACAAACTCGGTCGGACCAAAATAGTAAACCTAGTGACCGTTAGAGATTTTCGGTGGGACTGACATGCAACTCGGTAGGACCGATATGGTTAGGGTTAGGGCATAACGTAATCTCGGTGAGACCGATTACACAAACTCGGTGAGACCGATTTGGTAATAAGCTAACCAGAGGGTTGGTCAGGCAAACTCGGTGGGACCGATTCGCTCTTCTCGGTGAGACCGAAATGTTACGAAAAGGAAACAGTGAGTTTACATTGCAATCTCGGTGGGACCGATCCGCTCTTTCGGTGAGACCGAAAAGTTACGAAAAGGAAACAGAGAAATTGCAATCCCATCTCGGTGAGACCGAGATCCCTATCGGTAGAACCGATTTGCTTAGGGTTTGGCAATGGCTATGGGTTGAAAGAATCGGTAGGGCCGAGTTTGGCTTTGGGTTTAGGTCAAATGTGGATATGGGAAAGTAGCTGAGGATTTTGGAGCATATCATTAAGCACATGAAGCAAGAGGCTCATTAAGAAACACCTCATCCCTCCTTGATAGTATTGGCTTTTCCTATGGACTCAATGTGATCTTGGACCACTAAAATGTAAAATGAAGAGTCTTGAGCATATGAGCTAGAGCCAATCCTTTATCCTTAGCATTTTGAGAGTTCCACTTTCACCATCCATGCCATGCCAATCATTGAGCTTTCCTGAAATGATCATCTTGGAATAGCATTAGCTCAATGAGCTATATGTTGTTATGAATTACCAAAACCACCTAGGGATAGTTGCACTTTCAATATCCCCCTTTTTGGTAATTGATGACAACATATAGATCAAAGCTTCGACAAATAATAATAAGAATGAAATATATCGTTGCTTTGAGAAGTATGTGATAAGTAAGAGCTCCCCCTAAATTTGTGCATATTTAAAATTTGCTTTGGACTGCAAATGCACAAAGAGTTAGAGTCATGGGTTACTCTTCCATGTCACATACATCTTGGTGGAGCGCTCAAAAAGATAAGAATGAAATACATGCACTCATCACCAAAGAAAGTGAATGATCACATAAGATAGATAAGATATATCAAGCATGCATAAGTGTAGCTTATGATCAAACACATGATCATCAATGTCTCACAAGCATATCAAAGTATCTCAACCAAAAGCAAACAAAGTTTGAAAAACAACCAAAAGCAAGAGAGAATAAAAGCAACCTCCCCCTTTGGCAACAAGTTACCAAAAAGTTCCTAGAAAATGCATAGTGCTAGATCGACTCTCAGGCTTGATCTTCTGGTGGTGGTGGAGTCTGGATCACTCCAAGGACGAAGGCTTCTGTAGACGTGGTTGGAGCTGGAGCTGAAGTAGATGCTGGAGCTGGTTGGGCTGGTGCTGTGGCTGGAGCTGAGGTGGTGGCTCTGGTGTCAGGAACTGGCACTGCAGTCGACCTCGGAGCTTGTGGCACTCTGGCAAATGCATCAGTTGTAGTCTTCCCTCTCCTCTCCTGCATGTCATCTTGAAGTTGCTCCACTGCAGACTGAATCTCTGTTACTTTGACATCCATGTCATAGAACTTTTGTTCTATGATCCTCTCTAAGCTCGCCTTATTCTGAGTGAGGATGGCCAGTCCTTTCTCAATCCTCAGTGTAGATGCAATCAAGTAACTAAGCTGCTCCTGCTTGGTTTTCAGGAAATACTCAGATGCCTCCTCTTGAGTTGGCATCTTTGCAGCTTTCTCCTTCCTTGCCTTCTCCTTCTGTGCTTGAGCATGAGCTGATGATGGTTCATCCTTGTTAATTACAACTTGATTGTCCTCGAAATCTGGATGAATAGGCAAGTGTTCCTTGTCTAACAAGTATGTGCATGTGCCCATTTTTGAGTTGATTAACTCCTGAATCTGAGGGGCATAACCACAACTCCTCTTCTGATCTGCTGCAGTTCTCTTGATGGTCTCTACCATGAGGCTCATGACTTTGAATTTCTGTGGCACATCAAATATATGTAGCAAATTTATTGCATGGCCTCTGATCATCTTGTGATCACCTGACTTGGGCAATAGGGTGTGCCTTAGGATCCAGTTGATAGTTGGCAGCCCTGACAGAAGATAATGTACTGAGCCAAACTTGAATGTATCAAGTGTCTTGTTTGGAATTTCCTTGTACATGTTGGACATAGAGTTGTGGTCCATCTTCTTCTTGGCATATATGTCTAAGTCATCCTCATGATCCTCTGGGGCATTGATGAGCTGTGCCCACTCAGCAACAGTTGACTGATATCTGGTTCCTTCTGACATCCACACAATCCTGCCATCTGGATAGAAGTGTGTCGTGGAGTAGAATTGCATGATCAGCTCTTCATTCCACTTTGTGAGCTTCTGCCCAACAAAGTCAGCTACTCCACAAGCCTTGAAGTTATCTTGCACTCCAGGATAGTGCTCTTCATTGTCCTTGATGTACTCCCAGTCTACCCATCTCATGTCACAAACGATAGGTTTCTTATCCAACAAAACTGTCTCATAGAAGTCCTGCTGTTCCTTTGTGTGAAACCTGTAATCAACAGCAGTTCTTCTCCTTGAAGCATACGGATCTGCTTCTCTCCACTTTCTCAGCCCTGAGTCTCTTCTGATTTTCATGTCCTCAGCCACAGGATGAGCATCGTTGTGGTCTGGGATCTTGGGCTTTAGCTTCCTGAGCACTTGGCCTTCCTCTTCTTCTGCAGTGTCAGGCACTGGGGCCTTGTTCTTTTCAGCAGCTGTTATGCTCCTTGTGTTCCTCTTTGGAGCTGTCTTGGCCTTTGATGCAGCCTTGGGTGCTTCCTTGGGCTTGTATGCAGTAGCCCCTGATCTTATAGCATCACCCATCAGCTTTGGTATCTTGGGTGCTGGTGCAGCAACCTCTTCTTCTTCATCTTCTTCAGAATCTCTCATGATTGAGGATCTCCCAAGCACTCTAGCAGTGGTCTTTTTGATCCTCTCCTTCCTCTTCTTCCCTTCTGCAGCAGCCTCTTTGGGTGCAGGCTTTTCAGGAATCTAAGTTGAAACTCTGGCCTTTGGCATAGGCTGCCTTCCTGCTGGCCTTTTAATTTTCAATCCTGGCTTTGTGCTTTGAGCTGAGCCATATTCCTTCTTGAGCACTACTCTCTTTGAAGTTGCTTCCTCTTCCTCTGCCACATAATCCTCATCCTCTGAGTCTGAGGTTCTCTTCTTCCTTTGTCTGGTGGCAACTTTTGGCAAATTGCTAGGAGTGCTCCTGCTGCCTTCATCTGAAGAACTGGAGGGACTAGTGCCCTCACTCATCTGCACTTGCTGCTCTGACATGTTTTGGCTATCACTCTGGTCTGACATGATGAACAAGCTGACTGCTGACCCTGTGAACAATTTATAGATGAGGTAGAGTAGATGAGCATCACAAAATGCAGAGTTTTTTGCAAAAGAATGATTCAAAATCTTAGTTTTAGTTTCCCACAGAAATCATTTCGGATCTACCGATTTTTAAACTCGGTGATACCGAAGCAGTTTTGGAACCTAAACTAGTGAACTCGGTCAGACCGAGTCACAGTTCGGTGGCACCGAAACTGCTAGGGTTTCACAAAGTTCCAAAATCAGTCACACCGATTAGTAATTCTCGGTCAGACCGAGTCTCACTTGTGCAATGGCATGAGCCAAATCGGTGGGACCGAGTTTTTCAACTCGGTGGGTCCGAGATGGTTTCGGTGGAAACCTAACCCTAAAATTTTCGAATCAATCCTATTCTACGAATGCATTGACTGGATAGGAGTGTTTCAATCGTGGCTAGAAACAATAAGATCACAATGTGCTAGGAATCAGATTGGAGATAGCACAAAGATCGAGTCCATACCCTAGTTCGGCGGAGACTCGCTACGGCGGCAACGGCGGGGTTGAATTCCGTTGACGGCGATGGAGACCAGCGACTGGAGGCGGCTGGCGGCGAGGAGACGATCCGGAGACCACGTTGGCAGAGCGAGCTATCGCGCGGGCGAAGGGGTTCGGAGAAATTTCCAAATTTTTGCCCATGACTATATATAGCCCGACCCTGTCGGTGTGACCGAGTGGAACAACTCGGTGGCACCGAGATGCAAAACTGTATATAGTTATTGCAACTCGGTGGTGATCGAATGGTTCAAATCGGTTGCACCGAGATCGAAAATTCAGATCAACTTAATGATCTCGGTAGGACCGAAAGTAGGATATCGGTCAGACCGAGAATCACAAAGAGGTTTTGGAAGTTTAAGTCTATGACGAATCGGGGACTCCGAGTGCTCCTCACACAGAGTGGTTCGAATCTGACTTGATCAAATTTTGTGATGTAGCATGAATAGGGTTTGAGACGAGAAAAGCATAGATAGCTAGAGGAGGTTCTTAGGCATTCTTGTCCATCCACTTGGCAAAAGGAAATAAAACCAAACAATCAAAACAACAAGTGGATGTCCTCGAATGAGTAAAATATGCAACCAACATGCTCACACAATAAAATGGCAATTGAAATATGTGACAAAGCATGCACAACCAATTCTAGCATCTATCAAGCAATTGGTGATGACTAGGTCATCTATATATGAGTATATTGACTTAGGAGTCAAGTGAGAATACTTGATCATAGGCCATACTCATCGTTTAAGCTCAAGTGGGGTTACCACTTTTACATAAAGCATTGTTGTGTTCACATATTTAGAGTTGCTTTAGCTCAAGTCTTAGAGTAAAGCTCCCCCTAGATGTGATATCCCCCCTAAGAGGGATGAACTAACCTTGGGTTTTGTCGATGATGACTTCATGTAGATGTTGAAGATGTGGATGCTCAATGTTGATGTAGATCACTTGGAGCTATCCATTTGAGTGAATTGCACTTTCAATACCTACATGGGTTAGTCCCACAAGGAACAAACAAGGATATCCATAGACATAGAGTGATGCACACACAAGATGATGTCCATGAAAACTTTTAGGTTACCTTGTCCCTTGTCTTACCAACAAGAGGGTTTGTGACTCCTTGAACTAGTGCAAGATGTGGAAGTTGATTGCACTTGTTCTTGCCAAAATGATAAGAGTGAAGTATGTTGGCGGAGTCACCCTCAAGAACTCTCTAGTTCTTCTTCTTTTGGATCCACACCATCTTGATGGGAATCCTTGGAGTTGTAGTCGTACTTGATGAAGTGGAACTTGAAGTGGTCTTGGGAATGCACTTGACTAAGGTCTTAGGAGCTTCTTCAAATGCATCAATTTCCTCTTGAAGCTTGTCCTTGCCTTTTTGCTTGTAGTCTTGTGGTGGAAGATCATCTTGAGCTTGTGTCCCCTTGAAGGAAGTATCATACTTCTCTTGTTGAGGAACAAACTTTGTCTTGGGGTATTGATCTTCTTCCCACTCAACTCCATTGGCATTGAACTTTCGTTCAAAACCAACACCTTGATTCTTCCGGTGCCTTCCTTGCTTGCGCACAATTTCCTCAAATTGCTTACTCCCAGCAAGGCTTTTGTACACTCCTTTCTCTATAATTCCCTTCAATAAGCTATTTTCTTGCTCAAGTGTAACTTGGCTAAGAGAATCATTAGTGGAATCAAGAGAAGTACTAGAAGCAACAATATTGGATTTAGCATGATCATTGTTACTACTAGAGGAAGAATCTTTCTTGTTCTTGTTACTAGACTTGACTTGAGGCATGTAAGTGGATAAGAGTAAACGCTTGGCAATGTAAGAAGAATCATTGTCATTCGTTTTATCTTGATTAGCATGATTAATTGGCGTTTCATCATAGTATTCATCACTAGAGTTGTCAACAAGTAAATCATCATCACCTAACAAGTCATCTTCATCACTATTAAAATCAACATACTCGGGGTGTGTTACCTTAGGACCTTTGGCCATGAAGCATCTCCCAATTCCTTCATTTGGTGAGTCAAATATGTCGTAGGACTTGGTTGACACAAGTGCTAGACCGGCAACACCTTCATCTTGAGTATATTCGGAATCGGAGTGATAACTTCTCTCGGAGTGGTTGTCGGAGTCGGAGCCGGATACCCATTCACCAACATGAGCTTGATGTCTTCGTTTTGTGTTGCTCCTTGATGATTTTTCCTTCCTTTCCGAATCCTTACTTCTCCGTGAGTGTCTTCGTTCATAACGATCATCTTTACTCCTTCTCTCTCTTGGTGGTGATTCTTCTCGTTTGCTTCTTCTTTTTGGAGACTCTTCTCTTCTCTTGTAGGGAGCCGTACACTCATTGGAATAGTGTCCGGGTCTTCCACAATTGTAGCAGTTTCGCTCTCGACTATAAGATCTTTTGTCATTGTAGGACCTTGACATGGAGCTTCTATCTTTGCTTCTACTCTTGTAGAACTTGTTGAAGTTTTTCACCATTAAGCTCAATTCTTCATTGAAGTTTTGTTTCTCACTTGATGATGTAGGGGCTTCACGTAAGGCTTTGTAGGCACCACTTGATTTGATGTGAAGTTCCTCATCCTTAAGTGACATCTCATGAGCAACAATTCTTCCAATTACCTCCGTTGGCTTGAGAACTTTATAATTGGGCATCATTTGGATCAATGTGCACACGGTATCATATTTTCCATCCAAGGCTCTTAGAATCTTCTTGATGATGAATCTATCGGTCATCTCTTCACTCCCTAAGCCGGCAATCTCATTTGTGATGAGAGCAAGCCTAGAGTACATTTCAGCGACACCTTCACCATCCTTCATTTTGAACTTGTCAAGTTGTCTTTGAAGCACATCCAATTTGGATTCCTTGACGGAGTCGGTACCTTCGTGCATATCAATCAAAGTGTCCCAAATTTCCTTTGCATTCTCAAGATGGCTGATTTTGTTGAATTCTTCGGGGCACAATCCGTTGAAGAGAATATCACAAGCTTGAGCATTGTATTGCAACATCTTCAACTCATCCGCGGTAGCTTCACGGTTTGGTTCTCTCCCATCAAAGAAGTCACCTTGCAAATCAACACACACAATAGCCCAAACGGCGGGGTTATGTCCAAGAATATGCATTTTCATTTTATGCTTCCAACTAGCAAAATTAGTACCATCAAAGTAAGGACCTCTACGGTGATAATTTCCCTCGCTAGACGCCATACTCTCCTAGGTTGTGAAACCAAGGCTATGACCACCAAAAGCTATGGAAATCAAAGCAAATGGAGACCAAAGCTCTGATACCACTTGTAGGATCGAAAGTATGTCTAGAGAGGGGGTGATTAGACTACTTGACCAAATAAAAACTTAACCTTTTCCCAATTTTAGTTCTTGGCAGATTTTAGCTATTTTAGGACAAGTCAAGCAATCATCACACAATTCAAGCAAGCATGCAAAGAGTATATTGGCAGCGGAAAGTAAAGCATGCAACTTGCAAGAATGTAAAGGGAAGGGTTTGGAGAATTCAAACGCAATTGGAGACACGGATGTTTTTCCCGTGGTTCGGATAGGTGGTGCTATCCTACATCCACGTTGATGGAGACTTCAACCCACGAAGGGTAACGGTTGCGCGAGTCCACGGAGGGCTCCACCCGCGAAGGGTCCATGAAGAAGCAACCTTGTCTATCCCACCATGGACATCGCCCACGAAGGACTTGCCTCACTAGCGGTAGATCTTCATGAAGTAGGTGATCTCCTTGCCCTTACAAACTCCTTGGTTCAACTCCACAATCTTGTCGGAGGCTCCCAAGTGACACCTAGCCAATCTAGGAGACACCACTCTCCAAGAAGTAACAAATGGTGTGTTGATGATGAACTCCTTGCTCTTGTGCTTCAAATGATAGTCTCCCCAACAGTCAACTCTCTCTCACAGGATTTGGATTTGGTGGAAAGAAGATTTGAGTAGAAAGCAACTTGGGGAAGGCTAGAGATCAAGATTCATGTGGTAGGAATGGAATATATTGGCCTCAACACATGAGTAGGTGGTTCTCTCTTAGAACATATGAGTTGGAAGTGTAGATGTGTTTTGATGGCTCTCTCCACGAGTGAAGAGGAGGTGGAGGGTATATATAGCCTCCACACAAAATCCAACCGTTACACACAATTTAATCAACAAACTCGGTCGGACCGAAATAGTAAACCTAGTGACCGTTAGAGATTTTCGGTGGGACTGACATGCAACTCGGTAGGACCGATATGGTTAGGGTTAGGGCATAACGTAATCTCGGTGAGACCGATTACACAAACTCGGTGAGATTTGGTAATAAGCTAACCAGAGAGGGTTGGTCAGGCAAACTCGGTGGGACCGATTTGCTCTTTCGGTGAGACCGAAATGTAGAAAAGGAAACAGAGAGTTTACATTGCAATCTCGGTGGGACCGATCCGCTCTTTCGGTGAGACCGAAAAGTTACGAAAAGGAAACAGAGAAATTGCAATCCCATCTCGGTGAGACCGAGATCCCTATCGGTAGAACCGATTTGCTTAGGGTTTGGCAATGGCTATGACAAGTGAAACTCGGTGGCGCCGGGTTGAAAGAATCGGTAGGGCCGAGTTTGGCTTTGGGTTTAGGTCAAATGTGGATATGGGAAAGTAGCTGAGGATTTTGGAGCATATCATTAAGCACAAAGCAACACCTCATCCCTCCTTGATAGTATTGGCTTTTCCTATGGATTCAATGTGATCTTGGACCACTAAAATGTAAAATGAAGAGTCTTGAGCATATGAGCTAGAGCCAATCCTTTGTCCTTCGCATTTTGAGAGTTCCACTTTCACCATCCATGCCATGCCAATCATTGAGCTTTCCTAAAATGATCATCTTGGAATGGCATTAGCTCAATGAGCTATATGTTGTTATGAATTACCAAAACCACCTAGGGATAGTTGCACTTTCAGATTGTCATCCTGGGGCCCGTATTTCTACACAATATGTTCCCCTTTGAGAGGTTCATGGGAGTCCTAAAGAAATATTTTCATAACCGCGCTAGGCCAGAAGGAAGCATCTCCATGGGCCATCAAATAGAGCATGTTATCGGGTTTTGTGTTGACTTCATTCCTGGCCTTAAGAAGATAGGTCTCCCTAAATCGCGGTATGAGGGGAGACTGGCTGGAAAAGGCACTCTTGGAAGAGACTCAATAATATGCAGGGACGGATATTCTTGGTCTCAAGCACACTACACAGTTCTACAGAACTCTACCTTGGTGACCCCGTATGTCGATGAACACAAGAACAGTCTACGCTCCAAACACCCGGAGCAGTGCGACGACTGGATTACATGTGAACACATCAGGACTTTCAGCAGTTGGTTGGAAACACGTCTCAGAGGTGACAACACTGTTTGTGATGAGTTGTACTTGTTGTCCAGGGGACCATCTTTGACTGTATTGACTTACAAAGGATACGAGATAAATGGGAATACATTTTACACGATCACCCAGGATCAAAAGAGCACCAACCAAAACAGCGGTGTCTGCTTTGATGCAGCAACCGAGAGCGGAAAGGACACATATTATGGTTACATAGTGGACATATGGGAACTTGACTATGGACCTGATTTTAAGGTCCCTTTGTTTAAGTGCAAATGGGTCAATCTGTTAGGCGGAGGGGTACAGGTAGACCCACAGTATGGAATGACAATAGTGGATCCGAAAAATCTTGGGTACACTGACGAACCGTTCGTCCTAGCCAATGATGTGGCACAGGTTATCTATGTGAAGGACATGTCTACCAAACCCAGAAAAAGAAAAGATAAGGAAGCGAATACATCATACGATGAGCCAAAGCGCCACATAGTTCTTTCAGGAAAAAGGGACATCTTAGGAGTGGACGGCAAGACAGACATGTCTGAAGATTATGAAAAGTTTTATGAAATTCCTCCCTTCAATGTCAAGGCTGACCCAAGCATCCTGATAAACAATGAAGATTATCCATGGTTACGGCGCAATAAGCAAATGACACAAGCGAAGAAAAAGTTAAGACTTTCTCCCGCAACTATTATGATGATACCATGCCAACTTTGTAACACACGAACATGCTACCATTGTCCATTTTGTACATGCACATGCTATGTGGGTGAAATTATGATACCATCCCAACTTTCAACTTTTTCAGAGTTCATTTGAAATGCTTTCATGTCTTATGGTTCGCCCCTGGCCCATGACCATTAGTCCCGGTTTGTACCACAAACCTGGACTAAAGGGTTGGTCCTCGTTGCGGGCAGAGTTTAGTCCCACCTCGCCAACTGAAGGGGGCTCACACCGGTTTATAAGCCCTTCCCTCTCTGCCTAGTTGAGCTCCTCTCGAAGTGAAAATAGATGCCCTAATAGAGAAAAGTTTAACCTAAATTCATAGTGAATTTCTCTGAAATTCATAGAAATTTACTAGGAATTTAGGTTGAATTTTCTCTATAAGCGCATCTATTCTCATTTTTTTAGTAAGTTAATCAAAAACTTGTGATTCAAACAATTTTCAAAGAATTCAAATTTTAACTATTCAAATTTGAAAACTAATGGCACTAATAAAAAGTTCATAATTTTTATAAAACTAATGGCACTAACAAAAAGTTTATAATTTTGCTAACCTAAAAGCAAAAAGAATTAAAAATTAAAGCAAAAAACAAAAGAAAATAAATAATGCAAAAAACAAATAAAAAAACAGGAAAAAATTATTTTATAGTAAAGTTAATCACAAAATAAAATAAATAAAGCAACAAAGAAAACAAAAAACTAAAAAAGTGTTTTCAAATTTGAAAACTAATGGCACTAACAGAAAGTTTGTAATTTTTCTAAAACTAATGGCACTAACAGAAAGTTTATAATTTTGCTAACCTAAAAGCAAACAGAATTAAAAATTAAAGCAAAAAACAAAAGAAAATAAATAATGCAAAAAACAAATCAAAAAAACAGGAAAAAACTATTTTTATAGTAAAGTTAATCACAAAATAAAATAAATAAAGCAACAAAGAAAACAAAAAAACTAAAAAGTGTTTTCAAATTTGAAAACTAATGGCATTAACAAAAAGTTTATAATTTTTCTAAAACTAAAAGCATAAATCATTAAAAAATAAAGCAAAAAACAAAAGAAAATAAATAAAGCAACAAAAAAACAAAAAAATGCCACCTACTGGGCCACCACGGCCTGAATACGACTAGAAACCCTACCATGGGTCAGGATTCAGGCCCGCAGTAGGCCCACAGGCATTGCAGTGACAGATTAGGCCCGAAAGCCTGCAGTTGAGAGGAGCTCGGGAGGGTGGGCGCAGCAGCGCTTATAAACCACTCCCGAGCCGTCTCAACTAGCGAGGTGGGACTAAACTTTTGGGCGCGGGGCAGCACAAGGCCATTGGTCCCGGTTGGTGGCACCAACCGGGACTAAAGGGGGGCATTGGTCACGGTTGGTGCCACGAACCGGGACCAATACTCTGTGTATATAAGCAGGACTAAGGAAATGTTCAGTTTCTCATCGACCATTTGCCCCCGTCGCCGCCAGGCTGCCCGTGCTCGCCGTCGCCGTCGCCCCGCGCCCCTGCGCCGTGCTCGCCATCGCCGCCCGCTCCTCGTCGCCGTCGCCCTGCCCCTGCCCCGTCCCGCCCCCGCGCGCCGGCGCCCTCGCCGCCCCCGCCGTCGCCTCGAGCTCCCCTGCTCGCGCGCGCCACCCCACGCCCCGAGCCCCTGCCACGGACTCGCTGTCACCGCCCGCCCCTGCCCCGACGCGCGCCGCCCCGGCCCGCCCCCGTCGCCGTCGCCCGCGCCCCTGCCCCGACGCACGCCGCCCTGGCCCGCCCTCGCCGTCGCCTGCGCCCCTACCCGCCTCCTTAGCTTGGTCCGGCCGCCGGCGCCCTCCCTTTGCAATTTTTTTTCATATATATGCTTGTTATATATATATATGCTTGTTATATATATATGCTTTTTTATATATATATGTAATGATTTTTTTATAGAATATGATGTTTTTTTCATAGATGATCACATATATGATGTATGCATGAATGTGGATGAAATATGATGTTTTTTTGTTCATAGAACATGATGTTTTTTTAATTCACATATTTTTTTGTTCATGAGAGAGGCGGGGACGTTGAGGGATCATAGATGTATTTTTTTAGAATTTTCTATCGTGCATAGACGGATTTTAGACCACGGGAGCACCCCCTCTCTATCATTGCAAAATTTGCTAAGTGATATTAAGAAGGAAGGAAAAGAAGTATAGGAAAGAAAGAAAATAAGAAGAGGAAAGAAAGAAGAAGAGGAGAGGAAGAAGAGGAGAGGAAGAAGAGGAGAAGAAGAAAGGAATAGTGGAGAAGAAGAGAAAATAGAATATATTCTATTTTTTCTTCTTCTCCACTATTCCTTTCTTCTTCTCCTCTTTTTTTTCTTCTTTTTTTTCTTCGATCTTCTCCTCTAGCTATTCCTTTCTTCTTCTCCTCTTTTTTCTTCTTCTTCTTCTTCTTAATTTTTATCGGGAACGAGGGTGTCGAGGATCGCCGAGGGGTCGAGGGTCGGGAACTAGGGTAGAGGGTCGAGGGTCGTTAAGGGGTCAAGGGTCGAGGGTTTCAGGGTCGAGGGATCGAGGGTCGAGGGTTCCAGGGTCGTCTAGGGGTCGAGGGTTCCAGGGTCGTCGAGGGTTCGAGGGGTCGAGAGAGGTTTCCTAGTGTCAAAGTATTGAAGAAATCCATGGCTTCATCATTAGCCAGAAGTAACCAGGGCATGACAAAGTCCTCCAAAGTTATTTTGGAATGGTGTCCCGGATAGGATAATTTGCCTTTTTGTATGAATTTCAGCAAAGGCCTTCCAAATAACGATATTTGGAAGGTTCTTGCTGAACTTTGTACCAAAAAGCGAATTATCCTATCTAGGACTCTGTTCCAAAATAACTTTGGAGAGCTTCGTACCATCATGCGCCTGTTACTTTCGCCTAATGATGAAGACATGGTTTTGTTGAATCCTTTGACACTAGGCAACCTCCCGACCCCTCGGCGATCCTCTCGAACATGAGAGGAAGAAGAGGATCGCCGAGGGGTCGAGGGTTCCAGGGTCGTCGAGGGTTCGAGGGGTCGAGGATCGCCGAGGGGTCGAGAGAGAGATTTCCTAGTGTCAAAGTATTGAAGAAATCCATGGCTTCATCATTAGCCAGAAGTAACCAGGGCATGACGAAGTCCTCCAAAGTTATTTTGGAATGGTGTCTCGGATAGGATAATTTGCCTTTTTGTATGAATTTCAGCAAAGGCCTTCCAAATAACGATATTTGGAAGGTTCTTGCTAAACTTTGTACCAAAAAGCGAATTATCCTATCTAGGACTCCGTTCTAAAATAATTTTGGAGAGCTTCATACCATCATGCACCTGTTACTTTCGCCTAATGATGAAGACATGGTTTTGTTGAATCCTTTGACACTAGGCAACCTCCCGACCCCTCGGCGATCCTCTCGAACATGAGAGGAAGAAGAGGATAAAAAAAGAAGAGGAAGAAGAAGAAAAAAGAGGAGAAGAAAGAATATAGGAGTTCTTCTCATCTATTCTTTCTTCTCCTCTTTTTTTCTTCTTCTTCCTCTTTTTTTTATCAGGAACGAGGGTCGTCGAGGGACATAGATGTAGTGTCGTCGTTGTCGATATATACCCCCTCCCGATAGCTTCAACACGTGGGGGGGTGATATTACCCCCTCCTTGAAGCGTTCTCGAGGCCACCCCAAACCCTTGAAGCGTTGTCGAGGCCACTAATTAATATATATGATTCCTTACTATGATTAGGTAGCTAGTTCTACGTTTGCCACTAATATATCCATCTGTCATGTTTGAATAATAATTGCCATGTTGTAAATATTTGTAGAAACTATGGACACCGCCCGAGACGAAGCAAAAGAAGCGTTGTTGAGGGACATAATCGCAGAAGGAAGTGATGCCGTCTCGTTGTTTCTCAGCGACACCGATGGTCTGGAAGGAGAGGGTGAAGAAGCTGGCTACGGTGACCTAATGCTGGTGCAAGAAGAAGAACATGAGGACGGCTCCGGTGACCCAATGCCGGTGCAAGAAGGAGACCGCGATGACGGCTCCGGTGACCGAACCGAGTCCGGCCAGGTATATATATTAGTTAAGCATGTGCTGACTAGCTGATTGATGCATTCATTGTTTTGGTATGTACACATATTAATTAAGTCTTTGTTCTTTTTTCTAGCCCTCCGGATCGAGCACAACTTCGGTAAAGAGACGAGGCCCGAAGAAAAAGTTTAGCTCGGATGAAAGGTTTGAGATCATAGCAATCGCGCCCGACGGCCAATCGATTGAACCCATCCGAACAAAGAACGCATTTGTTGCTCAGTGCGGGGTTCTGGTTAGGGACAAGATCCCGATAAGCATCCAGCAATGGTTTAAGCCGGCTACAGAAGACCCTGAGGTGTCTTATGTCAATGATATGCAGAAAAATGATCTTTGGACTGAGCTGAAGTCAAATTTCACTCTACCGCCAGAGGATAATCCAGAGAACCCAGTTAAAGAGCAATTAATCAAGTCTTTTGCTCTTAAGAGGATGGCAGAACTATTCAGAAGGTGGAAGAAAGAGATGAATAAGTTTGTCGAAAATAATGAGACACCAGAATTCAAGGGCAGATATGAGAAGATCAAAGATCACTGGCCCGCATTTGTGGCCCACAAGACATCGGAAAAGAGTAAGAAGATGTCGGCGACAAACAAGCAAAATGCTGTGAAGAAGAAGCATCACCATCGCACGGGGTCAGGTGGCTACCTCGTAGCCCGGCCTAAGTGGGCCAAGACTGAGAATGATCTGGTTGATAAAGGGATCGAACCAGAGACAATTAACTGGCCAGACCGTTGCCGGACTTGGTTCTTCGGGGCTGGCGGAACCTTGGACCCTGTAACAGGGAAGTGCATTTGGACGAACGATCAAATGGACATACCAGTCAGGAAGCTTAAGCAGTATATCGAAGCAGCGCAGTAAGGGACGTTCTTTCCAGACAGAGAGAATGACGAGCTCACAATAGCCCTTGGGAATCCTGAGCACCCTGGACGGACACGAGGCACGCCAGGCTCCATTCCGTGGAAGGTTGGGTTTCCGGACGCAGGCGGTTACAAATCCCATGAGAGGAGGAAAAAAGTGCAGCAGACCCAAATGCAGGTGCTGCAAGCAAGGATAGACGCGATAGGGGAACGAGAAGCAAATCGCAGCAAACGTACTGCCGAAGCTTCCCCCGAAGCTACCCCGCCATCTCAGCGCAGAAGCAGCGTGGCTTCCACCGAGCTGCTTCAGCCGGAGCATGCCTTGACGGCTCCTGCCAGCTATCCCGTGGATGCTATCATGGAGTCTCAAAATTGCCACCTTATGACGCAATGGATGAATTTGAAGGTCAAGGCGGCTGTTGGCTCTGTTTATCCTACTGAACCCGACGCAACTTTTCACTGTCGGCCGATTCCATAAGGATATGCTAGGGTGATGGTGGATGAAATAACGGAGGGATTTGAGGACCTCCAGCTTGACCACCCTACCGGTGAAGGGGAGACTCGGCTGGGGTTTGCTCTGAAGACTCCATGCCTATGGCGGAAGGAGCTCATCAACCTTCCGAACTGGACGCCTCCGCCTCCTCCTCCTCCTCCGGCGAGTCAGGGCACTCTGCCTCCTCCACCGCCTCCTCCTCCGGCGAGTGACGAACAGGGCCCTCGGCCGGCTCCTTCTCCGGCGCGTGGCGGCACTCTGCCTCCTTCTCCGCCTGCGTCGGCGCGCCCGAGCAGCCAGCCTCCTCCTTCTCCGCCTCGTCAGCAAGGGCGGAAGAGACCCGCCGCCGCTCCGGCAGCTTCTCCGACGCGTCGTAGTCCTTCTCCTCCGCCTCGTAAGCAAGTAAAGAAGACAACTGCTTCGTCTGCTCGGTCGGCGTCTAGCAGTACAACCAGAGGCGGGAGGACATATAGATTCGGTCCTTCTCTGAAGAGTCCACAGAAGTTACCATACGAGAGGACCCCGGAGGAGAACGCGAAGATCACGCGAACCGAAGTGGATGACTGGTTTCAAGGGTTGAAAGCAAAGAGACATCCACCTCCGGAGGAGAAGGTAGATCCGATGAAAGTGAAGCGCACTCTGGCTACCATGGCAAAACCACCCAAGTCTCCGCCGAAAGGCAACTATGAGCGCATTATTGCAAAGATATGGGCCGAAGCGGAGCGGTCGGGAAGTACAGTCAGTGATCAAAGGCTGAAAGAACGACGAGCAGCTGGGAAACAAATTGCCCAGCTCGGCGAACAAGCGAAGCAATCGTGCCCCCCGCTCAAGGTGCCTAGCGATATCGTCGATCCGAGGATGGTGCCCGGTTATTGCAATGTTGACGATTACCTGCCCGACGATGTACATTATGATCCCATGGAGGTGCAGATACACAGATACGAGTACGGGAAGCCTCTCGTCAAAGATGAAAAATCTTTAACAACGATGATGCGAAGATTACATGATTGGTACTTGAAAATCTGCAGAGAGTCTGGGGGGAGGAGTACTTTGTATGCGAGAGTTAAACCGGAGCATGACCTCGTTGGAATTGAACTGTTGCCTATTCCATTTGAGGAGTTCTATCAGTTTTTCAATCAATTGGCCCTCGATAAAACAACGGTCACCTGCTACTGTCTGTAAGTACTACTACTTCTGTCATTAAGTCTCTCTATATAGCTCATCTCTTTCATTGCATGTATTTATAATTATCCTCACTATATTATGCAGATTGAAGATCGCCATATTGAAGAAAAGACAAATCGGTGATATTGGGTTCGTTAACACATATCTCATAGATGCAACTGAGGTTGAACATCGTCCCGAAGATACCGAGGCCAACTTGCTACGATCATTCAAAAAAATGAAAACAAAGATATAATACTCTTTCCTTACAACTTCAAGTGAGTGTTACTGTCTTGTGCATATTCGGTTTTCCTTATATATTAGTCCAGGTTATAGTAATGTAATTGATGAGTTATGCATGCGTGCGCAGTTATCACTATATTTTCCTAGAGATTAGGCTTGAGCAGGGAGTAGTAACTGTCTTGGACTCTAAACGAAAAGATCCCCAGGAGTATGCGGACATGACTGAAATCCTCAAGAAGTAAGTTAAATCGATCATTATCCACCATATCAGCAACTTTGTTCATTTCCTGATATCAAGTAATTGTTTTCTTTGTCCGGCAGGGTTTGGAGAAAATTCACCAGAAAAGTTCCGGGACTGCCGAAGGAGCTGGAATTTAGACACCCGAAAGTAAGTACTATAGTAGCATGTTCCGCGCATCTCCTAGTGGTTCAAGCGCTAGTTTCATCAATACCATTTAGCATTCTTGCTTATCAGTTTGATTGACCTCTATTTCTTGTAAAGTGGTTGTGGCAGGAACAAGGAAATGATTTCTGTGGATACTACATCTGCGAGTCCATCCGCCACACGACCTGTGAGCGGGGCGGGTACTCTGACGAACAATATGAAGTACGTAGATAACAACATTCACAATTTTATTTTATTACCATCATTTGTGTTGAGTTTCATTCATTCATATATATATGTATTGACCCCCTTCTTCAAATTAGATGTTTCGAAAGCGGGATGAACTCCTAGCACTAGCTCGCATGCGAGCAATTCAAGAGGAATTGGCGGCATTCTTTCTTGACCACGTGATCGCTGAAGACGAAGAATACTATGTGGACCATGAGTCCGTATGATTATATTTGTAAGAGATAATTATTGTATATATGTAGCCGGTAGTGTCGGATAGATATACGAGAACTTGTTGTTCGACCAATCTCTCGGAGAAGGAGAGGTGGTCGATATCACTTCTCTCTGTATGCATATATGTTCATGACGATCTTTTGTTTCCTTCGTTTGCTTACTAGCTAGCTAGCGTGTCTAGTCCTCTCTATACGTATGTATAGTACGTAGCGTCGATCAAGCACGGACATAAGAGAGGACACTTCTCTCTATTAATTATAGCTAACTAACACAATATATGAAACACCTAAATTAACCCCCCAAAACCCCCAAAACCCCAACCCCCCCTCCCCTTTCAAAAACAAAAACAAAAACCCCAGTCATAGAAATGCTGACGCGTGAATGCCTATTGGTCTCGGTTGGTGCCACCAACCGGGACCAAAGGGTCTCCTGCCTGGACTCCCCGCATAGGCTACGTGGAGGCCCATCAGTCCCGGTTCTGGATTGAATCGGGACTAAAGCGCCGTGGCATTAGTACCGACCCTTTAGTGCCGGTTCAGGAACCGGGACTAAAGGCCCTTACGATCCAGGACAACAGGCCATTTTTCTAACAGTGACGCCAGGTCAGCACCCCGCACGCCAGGAGAAAAAAGCGCCCCTTCGGACCTCCCCGAGTCAGCTTGCCTGTACGTACGTATACTACTACGTAGCCGCGCTGCTGTGTCCACTTCACTTCCCCAGTTCCCCGATCACCGCTTGCCTGCCGTGCCGTCCACACGCACACGCACATGGACATGGACTGACTGCCGACGGAGAAGAATGCGAATCAGGAGTTTGCATCTGGACCGGGGCAGCAGCAGACGAGACGACAGAGCGAGACCGCGATGCGTCGCCGGATAACCACCACGAGAGCACGAGGCGAGACGAGACGCGCACTTGCCGTACGAAATGGACCGGCGATTGGGATGCGAGCACAAGCCTACGACTACAAGGGACACATCATGCATCTGCTGGATCCTCCTCGATGGATGGATGCAGATCCGGTCTCGGAATTATGCGGTCATGCAGTTTTTGGATGGCTAAAATCACGACCAGACGCGCAAAGCTCACACGAAGCAACGCGATGGGTGCGTGCGTTAGAGCATCTGCAACACCCGCGCTATATAAGCCCCGCGCCGAAGGTCCAAAACACAATCACACGTTGTTTATTTGGTGCACTCTCTTCTGCACGCCGTACTCTCTTCGCCGTGTCACTCTCGCCCCGCCTGCGCTGCCAACGGCGAATTGACCCGATGAAAGGCCGCGCTAGCACCCCCTCGCCCCCTCCTACACCCGCGACCCCTCCGCCGCCGCCACCTGCGACCCCTCCGCCTCTGCCGGTACTCCTCCGGGCATCGGTATCGCGCGCGGCCTTTTCATGCCGCAACAGACGACCTCGGTGGCGGGTGGCGTCGTGCCGGCGCCCGCCATGAAGCCACGTGCCCTCCTCTCGAAGCTCCCAAATACGGCGCGGGCGAAGAAGGGCAAGGTATCTGCGAAGAAGAACAAGGCGGCGGACGACTCCTCTAGGCCGTCGAGGAAGAAGCTTGCAGGGCGTGCGACGGACGCGGTGGCTACCGAAGCGCCGGCGAACTGACTTGTTGAGCCGGCGACCGACGCGCACAAGGTGTTCGATGAAATGTCCCCAAGGTATAAAATTTTGCCAACTTTTTGTTGTTGTTGTTTTTTGAATGCATACATATGGAAGGCATGGATGGCTTCGGAGCTACCATGGGAGGCATGAGCTTTGCGTCTCTCATGGGATGCATGGGAGCACCTCCGGGCGGCATGGGCGAAATGTCTTTCGGTGTGCCTCATCACACACCTTCCGTTAAAAATCTTGCCAACACCTTCCAAGCTCCACATGATGATGCGGCGTGCGACAATGAAGAGGAAGAGAAAGAATCGTCTTCGGATGAGGAAGATAAATCGGAGAAAGAGGATGCATGGGAGCACCTCCGGGCGGCATGGGCGAAATGTCTTTCGGTGTGCCTCATCACACACCTTCCGTTAAAAATCTTGCCAACACCTTCCAAGCTCCACATGATGATGCGGCGTGCGACAATGAAGAGGAAGAGAAAGAATCGTCTTCGGATGAGGAAGATAAATCGGAGAAAGAGGATGCATGGGAGCACCTCCGGGCGGCATGGGCGAAATGTCTTTCGGTGTGCCTCATCACACACCTTCCGTTAAAAATCTTGCCAACACCTTCCAAGCTCCACATGATGATGCGGCGTGCGACAATGAAGAGGAAGAGAAAGAATCGTCTTCGGATGAGGAAGATAAATCGGAGAAAGAGGATGACGAAGACGAGGATGAGGCATGATTGTTGATGTGACATTCGTTTGTGTGAACTTTTATATCATGAACTTTGTTCGGATTTTGAACTTGGTTGGATGATGTTGTGGGCATGAATTTAAACTTTTATGTCATGAACTTGTTTTGAACTATGCAATGTCTTTGTTTTCATGTTTCAAATATTATCATCATCTCCAAAACGCAACATATGGCAAGCGCCGGCTGCTCACGCGCACTAAACTTTGTAGCGGTCGCTGGAGCAAGCGCTCCGTGCCGCGCAAAAAACTCGCGAACAGCGCGCTGCAAACGCTTTTTTAGCGTGCCGCGCGTAGCGCGGCTGTTGGAGATGCTCTTAGATTGGTTCTAGAACTGCACGTGGTGGCGGCGGCGGCGATGGTAGCTATGTGGTTCTGACATCCATTGAGATCAACGAGCTGCTTGGCTCGATTAAGGATCAGCTTGTTAATCTTAATGAGAAAAAAAATCTTGTTTGGCTATATTCGTTTAAAGCTTGTGAGCGCTTGTTAACAGACTATGATGTGTTATAGCATACAAAATGATTGTGGGTGTGATTTTTACAAAGAAAGATGGTAATTACGATAGGGTTTCGGTGCCGGCGGTGGCTTAAATAGCCGGGCTAGGCACTACGCGGCCCGCTGGAGCGGCGCCACACGACACCATCAGTCCGACGGAGGAGACGAGTTTCGGACCATCGATTTCAGATTGTTTTCCTGTGGAACCCCGGCATCAGTCTGACGTGACGGATACACCCGGATGCCCTCATATTCGCCTCATATTTGAACTGGATACGGGGGGTGCCAGTTAACCCAGACGTTTGAGGCCCGTTTAAGAGGACTGTGTGAATCGCATTTTTGTGACCGGTCAGTGACTAGGCATCCGCTCGGGCGTTTGAGGCGTATTCAAGACGCCTAACGGTAGATGATCTTAAAACATCTATCTCTTACAATACTATGCAACGTAAGGAGTCAGAGGAGCTTTGATCGGCGATAAATTGAGTGCCTGATTACATTTGGTACGGGTGTTGACGGAGGTCATCTTAACCAATGAGCCAGACATGTTTCTATGGAGGTTGACTTTTTCTGATTTGTTTTCTAGTAAATCCATGCATATGGATTTAACTGTTTCTGGATGATTTTTTTGTTCAAAGTATATATGAAAAACTAAAGTACCACTTAAGATTATAATTTTTATGTGGTTTGTGCATCGGAGGGTTATACTCACTGGATAATCTGGCAAAGTGAATGTGGCAAGGTAGTAAACAATGTTTGCTTCCTTGATCAGGAGAAAGTAGTACATCATTTGTTTATTTCTTGCACGCTTGCTAAGTTATTGTGGCTTTCATGTGACTTTTAACCTGCCTGGGCCTACTAGTATGTTAGATATGTTTGGCAACTGTTTGGGTGAAGTTGAGCATAAGGCCAAGTCACGAATCTGTGTGGGAGTTTTTGTGCTTTGTTTTCGGTTTTATGAAATTGCTTAAATGATTGTATTTTTAACAGGGTAAGGATACACATTTTTTTCAGGTTATCTTCCGAGCTACAGGATGGATCCGTAAGTGGTCTTTACTACACCATGCGAAGTGCGGGAGCTTATGAACTATGAGTGTAACCAATGAGAGATGATGTCATGTGATACATACAATCGATTTGGACGGCGATTTCAAAGTAGGCTATATGTGCACGGATATTCGATTCTGAGCCCGTGCTCAGCTGATCCCGAAATCTCGCATGTTCGTTCGCATAAAGATCAGCGCCCTCGAACGTATTATAATCGGTATTCAGTCCGTATCATTTCTGATATAGGCGGATGCGCTGGCGCATTTATTTCGACGGAAGAGGTTAATGTAGTCGCGGATCAGCTGAAACGTGCACGGCCCAGTCTGTTTCCTGAACCAGGCTGAGCCGTCCCGGGGCCACGGCCAATATGGACGTCTGCACGGCCCGTCTCTTATCATCTATCCCTTGACTCGATTCCCAGCACTCCTCATCAAATAAATAAATAAAACTCGATTCCGAGCTGCATCGAACTCTTCTTCAAGCGAGCCACACTCCATTTCGTCGTGCACCTCCTGCTTACAGCTGCTGGCTGCACAGGCACAACTTCACCCTGAAAGTCATGGCGTCCTCACATACTGCGCGTGCTCGCCAAAAGAACGAAGCATGAACTGCTAGGACTACCAGTGTTCACCTCGAATACA
Organism: Triticum urartu; assembly: GCF_003073215.2. Lineage (NCBI taxonomy): Eukaryota > Viridiplantae > Streptophyta > Magnoliopsida > Poales > Poaceae > Triticum > Triticum urartu. Next base: position 658,689,604 of record NC_053024.1, on the reverse strand, counting down.
ACTTCCCTCGTTTGCTCCGGTAGGCAGGCCGGTCGTGCTCCACGCGGCCGCCGGCGAGCTCGCCGTAAAAGAGCCAGTGAACTGCAAAGCTCACGAGGTAAAGAGAAAACCCTCCAACAACAGCATTGTGTGGTTATCTCAAAACGTAGGAAAGACATAAGTCATCATCACACCATCGTCACATATAGACAATATCAGAGCAATTAGCTATCTTCCAACCATGTGCACACCTACAGAACATGCCAACCAAAGCACAAGCAAGATCATAGTGAACAAAGTTTACTCAGTACTATAGTTTGGCCTCGAGTCCCGAACTGGACGAATAAGCGTGGAGCAATGCTCACTGAAACACACGAGAAAAATCCTCAGACTACAATACACATACTAAAAAAATATATAGTTATCATATTTGATTATGATTAGTGATCATCACCAAGCAGCCAAGTACACGTGTCCAGGTGGCGCCCTTCCATTCCATAGTTCTTGCATTTCCCCGGCCTCCGCCGTTTCTTCAGAGCATCCGCCCCGGTCAGGGCAAGTGCCCAAGCCATCCCTCTTCTCTGCAAATGGTGCACCGCTCACCAGCAATGCCTTCAGTCCAGCCAACATATGCTCAAACGCTTCCGCACTGGCATCCCCCATCCGAACAACATTCATGGCCTGAACATACAGAGTCGAACAACAAATTGTGCCAAAACAGCTACCAGTGGCCCCAGGGAAACTGAAGAACATCACAAAAACATTTTTCATAATGGAGAGATCTTTACCCATGCACACAGAATTGTTAAACACAACTAATGGCTATTCTTGGCCTCCGGCTTGCCCTTCACACACAAAAATAATAATACCGTCAGGAATAACACAACTAATTCATTCAGTGCACACAGAATTGTTAAACAATTGTCCATACGCACCGAGCAACCACAAGCGATCTCCTGCATTGATTTCGTAGTCTGCTCTTGACATACCATATCCCGAACCCAATTTCCCAGGTTGTAGAAGTCATACGCCTCACCGGGCGAATCAAAAATGAGTCTTAGTTCTGGGCACACCATGCTTTTTGTAGGCTCCTCTGCGTACTTGCGAATTGACTGCTCAAACGGACTCATCCTAGATGGACATAGTGTTCTATCCGGTCACACACTCCCGAGGCGTAATCTGAATTTACAAGCAAGCACCAACTATGTAAGTCTCGACATGATAAAACAGTCAAAATATTTACACCTGATATGAACACTCCCAGTCACCCCACCTTGTTTTTTTTACTCAGATGTTCACAAATGATCTAAACAAGGAAGACAGCTCTATGGAGTATTAGCCGCAAATACTACGAAATCATGAATCAGAGTATTATTCTGATCATATTTCAATTCCTAAGTAACCAGTCCGTTTTTTTTTCTACTTCATCAGATTTCTGAATATATACGTATCACTACCTGACAATTGCATTTCCATAAGTAATTTTTTCGTCAAAGTCTAGATTCAGTTTGATGCAGTCTTTTTTGTTCAAGACCAAGAACTATGATTTCTAAGTATTTTCACTGATTATCATGGCTCCATGCTGGAGTACTAGGAAGTAGGAAAAAACAGAGCAGCTACGAACAAATTAAAATGCAGAACAGAGGAACAGAAGTGGTTTGCGGCTGCACCTTTTTGTCCATCCAGGGGGCTCAGGATACACTCTGTTGGCAGATTATGCGGATCTCATCGGCGAGGCCTCCCGTCGACGCCGCTCGTCGGCCTCTGGGTGCCCCTGGCTAGCGCCGCCCACTCTCTGCCCGCAGCCGGACCCAGCGATTGAGTCAGCAGGCTCACCGCCGGTGCCATCACCCCGCGGGACGACTGCAAGCGGAACTGGATCTAGGTATTCGAAGTTTTCCGCGTACTCCTCCCGTAGGGGAATCTGCCAGACATAGCCATTTGCGGGCGGCGTAACAATGGTCAGCCGTCGCGCCATGTCCACTGCATTGCCAAGAAAAAAAGATAGATCTCCAGCCAGAGGGCGGGGTTTCCTTACCTGTCGACCGCGTCCAGCAAAAACTCCATGCTAGCGCCCTCCATCTTTGGTTACCTGCAGCCGCTGCAGCCTTCAGCCGGAGGGAGATGTGTTGTCCTCGGCGGCGGCCGGTTGGTCGGCTCAGCTTTGACACACCCGCCTGTCCCGTAACTCCCTTCCACGGCTCAGGTTACAAAAGTAAACGATCTGGTCCACGGACCAGCCAGGCCCGCGCGACGATGGACGTCCACACATACGATTCCGGCCCGCATACACGCATTGTTCGCTACATACACGGCGAAGTATATCGGTTTTCCAGCGTACCGGCACAGACCTGTCAGAACGAGTTATGTGAATCCCCAGATGAGAACAGATGGTAAAGATTTCGGGTGCAGCTGCGCCCGAGCACCAAAACGCCGTGTCCATATGTGCAGGCATATACTCCTATTCTCTCTCTCTCTCTCTCTCAAGTAGCTGGTATAATACACCGAAGAGTATGTCCGATACATATGCCTGAGGCAGTGTCGACCTCTATGCAAAGAAAAGGCAATGTCGACCATTCAAGCTAGAATCGCAGAAGTCACACTTAATGTAAGTTATGACAGACCATGAAATCATATCTAAAATGCAGTTTTTGAAATAAAATAAATAGTATAGTACCATGGGCAGTCCTTTGAACATGCCTTAAGTGTTGTGCATGTTCACCTCCTTATATATGTGTGTGTTTGTCTGTGTATTGGAACATCCACTCTCACCCACTCCAACAAAGCATAGCCCAATCACATGCATAATTCCACCGATATCAATGACCGGCTCCCGAAGAATCGGAACTAGTGAAGAAGAAAACAATACTTTAGGGAATATGAGGCACCAGGAAAGCAATGAAAAATGCTCTCTGGGCCAAGCGGCATTCTATCTTCTTGATGTTCTCAATGTATCACATTCCAGCAAGGTAGGCCCCTTACTAAATCACTCCCGACGAAATTATGTCTTGCATCACACATGTAATGGACGAAATTGATAAACTCAAACAATATTTTTCTGTAAAGGAAACTGAACAAAATTAGTGGAAATGATTGACAGGTAAATTGGGACTTTATCTACAGATCTTTCGATGAAGGGTACTCATGACTAAGAACCCGCAGGTTGACAATTAATTGTCTCTCGACAATTAATTGAACACCATCACCATGTTGGATCTTTCAAAAAAAAATTTTGTCTCCGGACAAAGTTCATGCCTCGGCTACAAACTGCGCCTGACTCGACTTGAGATAGATGAATGAGCAGCACATTTCAAGGGAAAAGATGTCATGGCGCGGAGTCTCTTTTCTTCGAAAAAAAAATCACACTTTGAAGTATCAAAAACATCTAAAAAAAGCCACATATACATATGCATGTACTCTACATGTGTATAACGTTCCATGATGAAATGGTTCACGACGTGAGCTACACAAAAGAAGACTAATTCATGGATATAACAGTGAACAGTGCGTATGTTAAAAATCATATAACTTATGTAGCCATTTTTTCAAAATAAATGGTATATAAACAGGAATAAACCTGGAAGGAGGGAATAAAATTGGACGAGGTGACGTGATCACTTGAACCATTCTTGTCCGGTCTCGTCCTCCCAACGAAACACGCCCACTGGGCTATCGATCACTGTCATCGGTGTTCCATTCCGGACGGTCCTGGCCTGTGAATGTCGCGCGCATGGACTGACTAATTAGAAGAGTGCGATCAGACGTTGGCGACTGGGCTGTAAGCTGTAGCAGCATTCTCAGAAAAAAGAGTAATGCTACACGTACAAACAAGTTACAAGTTTTTACAAAGAGGGTTAATTTGATTGGTCAATAGGTGGCGAGGCGGCCCACCCCCCTGAAAATCAGGGGAGGGGGGGCAAGTTTATGATTGGTTAGGGCATCTCCAACAGTTTGTATGTTAGTTTGTTGGTAAAATATGCCATGTCATCAACCAACACCTTAACATACAACAACTCCAATTGGTTGTATCTAGTTTGCCCAATAGGATGTGAGATAATAAATAAGGTGCTCTCTCATTCTACATTGGAGCTTGTGTAAGGGGTGTTGGTTCATGTACATACAACCTTCCCCTCTTTCCTCATTTATTGTATGACACATCATAAAAAATCCTATGTAGCAAATTCTACCAACAACTATCTTACAACCATTGAAGATGCCCTTAGTAGATGAAAAAAATTCTAGTCAACATGTAATCGCGTGTAACTCTTTGTCTGTTTAGCATTATTGCAGAAAAAAAATACTGGGCTGTAGCAGCAACCTGTAGCAAACGTGGAGATGTACTGGCTGATAACAGCCACGAGATTAGGGGGCAACCAGCCTGTGCCGTACAATTGTGTCTGGCTGATCGATGGTTTTCTTTTTTTTCAACGAAAAACCTTCAAGGCTAGCTTTATTCAACATTTAATTACATCATCCACTAAAAAATAGAAATAAAATCAAGAGGTGCATCCACCCATACAGATGTCAATGTCATGTATGTTTGTGTCCCTATATATGTGTGTGTCGTCATAACCATTCTCATCCTCTCAAGTAGGAGAACACCCAACTACATGCATACTTCTGTTGCTACCAATCACTGGCTTGAAGGAACAGAATTAGGGAAGCAGAAAAGATGACCATTAGAAGCTTAAATTTAGGGAATATGAGGCATCATGAAATCAATGAGAATTGCTCCCTAGGCCTAGTGGCATTCTAGTTTTTAGATAATCACTGTCGGGCATCAGGCCGCTTAGACATTATATCTTCAGCCCTGGATATACTCCTCGAGACCTCCGCCCTGGCGACCTCTTGGCATACCTTCTGTCTTGCGTCAAATTACCTCAATGGTTGATCATCCCTATGCTATATGACATTGGCAGAACAATGTAAAGAAAGGATGAATTTCTTGGTTCCCCTCGTTGTAAAGGAGTTCTAGTAATCTTCACAAAATTCACTCCGCCCTTTTATAATTAGGTAATGCTGTCCCCTCCCATTATTGCTAAAAATGTCACGTAATTGTCCGTCTAGATGCAAAATATAATAACGGTTGACATAAAAAAACGTAAATAAAATCTTGCTAAAAGTTCAAAAGAAACGTGACATGCTAGAGGCCCTCCCTCTTCTCGAGCTTATAGGCCAACTTCAAGAAATGCTACACAAGAAAAGAAAAACATTTTTGTGTGTTAAGAAAAATACTTAATTAGGTGTTGGACCATATATTAATGTACTCCCTTTGTTCCATGGTTCTTGTCGTGGTTCCCTTCCGGCCGGGCCCTGGCCTCCGAACATGGTACGCATGGACTGACTGACGAGAAGAGTTGTACTAACAAAAAGAGAGACTAACGAGAAGAGTGCAATCCCAAGTTAGCGAGACTAGGGGGCACACAAATTTGTCCGGCCGGTCGATGGCTGACTGGCTAGCTAGCTAGGACGATGTGGATGCGGCCAAGAAGAAGCAACCCATCGTCATTCGCTGGCTGGATCGACAGATGCAGATCCCATCTCGCCATTGATTAATCAGTAGCCAGATATTGTGAGGTCGAGTATAATCGATCGTGGCGAGTTTACGGATTCATTCACGTGTGCGTGGCGCGTGATCTGCTATTCTGCTAACAATCACCGGCAGTGGCGGTGTCAGAAATTTAATCATGTGTGATCAACTCAATGTTGTGTAGTCAAGATATATGTATTTCTATGAATTTTGTATTATTTTTTGCATGTTTGTGCTTCTACATGATGCTTTTTTTCACAAACCTGTGTAGTCAATTGACTACACAGCCAACATGTGGCTTCGCCACTTTCACCGGCGTTTCATCTTGGCCCCGCTCGAGCCCGACCACGACGCCGCTGATCGAAGTCTTGAGAAATCTGTGCGGCCATACGAGGCAACTCCCAGGAAGAAAACTCGTACGTGCGTCTTCGCTCGTCCCTCCCAGGTAGCTGGGCGTACTACGAGTACACGGTACTGTGATCTTCTTCCCCGCACATGCATCAACGATCATCAATTCATCACGCCCACTGGCCAGTACGTACGCTTGGTCGTTGGGTGGGAGTAATTGTGCCGTGACCATCAAGAGTTCAGACAGCCCCCCAGCCAGATCAGCACCCCGCACGCCAGGAGAAAAAAAGCGCCCCTTCGGACCTCCCCGAGCCAGCCTGCCTGTACGTACGTATATACTCTACTTACGTAGCCGCGCCTGCTGTCTTCACTTCACTTCCCCAGTTCCCCGATCACCGCTTGCCTGCCGTGCCGTGCACACGCGCACGGACATGGACTGGCTACGATAGAGAAGAATGCGAATCAGGAGTTCGCATCTGGAACCCGGGCACAGCAAACGAGCGAGACTGCGACGCGTCGCCGGTTAACCACCACGACACGGGCGACAGAACGAGACGGGACAGACACCGGCCGATGGTCGACTTGGACGCGAGCGCAAGGGCTACAAGGGAGGGACGCAGCATCTGCTGGAGACGGATCACGGATGGATGCAGATCCGATCTGGGAATTGTGCACTCATGCAGCGAATGGCCAAAATCACGAACAGACCAGACGTGCCAAGCACCGCTCACGAATCAACGCGACGGGTGCGCTAGATTTTTTTGGGTGCATTAGATTGATTCTACAACTGCGCGCCATCGAATGGAACCAAACAGTTGATCGGCTTAGTGGGCCATCGAGATCAACCACCTGCTTGGCTCCATTAAGGCTCAGCTCGTTAAGCTTAATGAGAAAAAAAATCATGTTTGGCTATTTCCGTCTAAAGCTCGTGAGCGCTTGTTAATAGACTACGATATGTTATAGCATATGGAGCCAGAGTGTGGGTGTTTTTTTTTTTGAAACGGAGAGAGAGTGTGGGTGTAAATTTTACAAAGAAAGATGGTGAGCATGTGAGGAGGTGCTAGTTTGGTTTGTTGCCTCCTATGTGTTGGGATGAGTCGATTAGATTGACTATATAGATCGAGGTACAATGAAAATATTATTATGTACTTCATCCGTTCTATAATGTCGTGTGCATAGATTATTTAAAAATTCAAACTTTGCAAATTTTGTTCAAGTTATGCCTCCGACTCAGACGTCCGAGTGCGCGCTGGCCCCGGCGTAGGCATGAGGACCCAGCGGTGGCCGGGCACCACCTCCGGAGCAGAGGGTACTGGTGATGGGCGGCGTACCTGGAGGAGCAGAGCTGCGCGCCAGGCGGGACGGGCCAGTGTCGTCGCGGGCGTTGCGTCGATGGGCGCCTGGCCCTGACGAAGTGGATCCGCCCCTGCCGGATCCGCCTTGATCGACGACCGAACGCCTCAATGCGATGCGGAGGGTGACCTACTCCACATCGTCGCTCTCCACTTCGTGCAGCAAGCTAGACCAGTCATTGTCGGAGCCGGAGTCCCCACCGAGGGTAGCGCTGCTTCGGTCACCGGCCATTGGATGCGTTTGGAGGGGATCGGAAGTGGAGTGGAAGGAGAGGGGAGTGAAGTGAAGTTCGGATTGACTACGGTCTAGGATTTTTCGGACAACGATATTTGTGGAGCAGGCATGGCCCAGGCTGGGCCAAGCCGACGTGGCGGGCGCGCCTGGACCGTCTCATATCCGCCCATATTTAGGCTGGATATGAGGGTGCCGGTTAGTCTGGGTGTTTGAGTCTTCTTTGAGGCGTTCGGATGTGTCAATTTTTGTGACCGATCAACCCGTCCGGGGCGTTAGAGGCGTGTTTAGGGTGCCCGGCTTTAGATGCTCTGAGTAGCCAGATATTTTGAGGTAGAGTATAACGATCATGGTGAGTTTAAGGATTCATTCACGTACACATGGCTTGTTTTTTTTTCAAAATGGAGTACACATGGCTCGTGATCTTACATTCACCGGCGTCTCATCTTCGCACCGGCGGCCGGCCATACAAGGCAACTATTAGGAAGAAAGCGCGCACGTCCGTCTTCGCTCGTCCCTCCCAGGTAGTACTAGGACGTATGAGTACATGGTACCGTACCACTCTTCTTCCCCGCATGGCACATGCATCCATCTCTGTCTCCGACTCGGCCTTCCCATCAACGATCATCAATTCATGATGGCCACTGGCCAGTACGTACGTACGTACGCTTGGTCGTTGGGTGAGAGTGATTATGCTGTGACCATCACCCATCAGGAGTTCAGATTGCCCCCCGGCCAGGTCAGCACCCTAAGCAGATGCCAAGCACAAAAGCGCCCTTTCGGACCTCCCTGAGTCAGCTTCCCTCTACGCAGTACTCTATACACGATGCCCTTCACTTCCCTTCCCCGGTTCCCCGATCGCCGTTTGCCTGCCGTGCCGTGCACACGCACACGCACACGCACACGAACATGGACTCGCTGACAGTGGAGAGAAGAATGCGAATCAGGAGTTTGCATCTGGACCAGGGCAGCAGCAGACGAGACGAGAGGGCGAGACGGCGATGCGTCGCCGGATAACCACCACGAGAGTACGAGGCGAGACGAGACGCGCACTTGCCGTACGAAACGGACCGGCCGATGCGTTGATTGGGATGCGAGCACAAGGCTACGACTACTCCTACAAGGGACACATCATGCATCTGCTGGATCCTGGATGGATGGGTGGAGATCCGATCTCGGAATCATGCACTCATGCAGCAGTTTTGGATGGCGACCAGACGCGCAAAGCCTCCCGCGAAGCAACGCGACGGCTGCGTTAGATTTTGACTCCAGAACTGCGCGCGCGCGTGGTGGTAGCAGGTTAGTGGTATCAAGGTTGTCGGAATCATAATTCTATTATACAATTCTACGATCCAAACTGATCCCTATAATTCTACGATTTTACTTCATAGAATCTATGTTTTTACAATTCTGATAATAAAGATTCTACGATTTGTGATTCTACCATCGAAGCTCCGATCCGATTCAAAATCACGATTTTGACAACCTTGAATGGTACTATCAGCTATGTGGTTTGGTTAGGACATCCATCGAGATTAACGAGCTACTTGGCTCAATTAAGGCTTAGCTCGTTAAGCTTAATGAGAAATAAAATTCTTGTTTGGCTATGTTTGTTTAAAACTTGCCAGCGCTCGTTAACGTACTAGGATATGTTATATCATATAGGATGATAGCGTGGGTGTGATTTTTACAACGGAAGATGGTAACTACGGAAGGAGGCGCACTAGTTCGTTGCCTCCTATGGGGGTTGGGATGAGTCGATTAGATTGACTATATACAGGTTGAGGTACAATGAAAATGGTATCATGTAAAACAAGAATATGTGTTGGGGAAGTGCATCACTGGACCCGGGTGATTATAAACCCACTTTGAATAATACATTTCTAAATGCTAAAAAATCCGAAAAAGGTTGCACGGATACGTCTTCATGTTTTATGTGATGTGCGTGCACAAAGTTTTACGGAAAAATAACTTTTGTTATGGCCTTTGCAAAAAAAAGCCATAAAATTATGTCGTAAAACGCTATTTAGATGCACTGAAATTTGTCTTTTTACGAAGATAAAACAAAAAGACATTTTTTTTACAAAACTTTGTGCCGTACATACACATTTGCTAAAATGTATGCGTGAAATTTTCTTTTGAATTTTTTGACATTTTAAAATGTATTTAGAATGCATTTAAGAAAAATGGATGCATATGCCCCTGAGTTCAAGACATGCCGGCTCTATGTGTTGTAGTGTACTAACAAACTTGTTATTCCCTCCGACCCAGTTAAACAACGCAGCTCTAGTATAACTTTGTAAAGGTTTACTAGAGCCACGTCATATAATCTCCTAATCTGGATCAGAAGGAGTAGTTCATCCATTAAGCTCATTAAGTTTAACAGACTAAGATCAGTGGTTGGCTCTCTTCATTAAGTGCGACTTACGAGCTTAATGAGCTGAGCTATCGAACCTTTGTTAGTCACACGAGCTACGTGTTTTTTTGTGCAGCCCTAATCGACCATCACATGAGTGATCAGGTTAGCCACTAGGCGCAGCGGACCAATCAAAAAACCTGCCCGCCGATTGTTAGAATTAATGGGCTAGGCCCATAGCAATTTCTGAAATCTCAAAGCCCATGTGTAAAATGGCAAGTGGTGGTGCTAAGTTTAGTCCCACCTTGAAAGTTGAAGAAGAGTTGGACCTCTTTATATAGTGGGTTCTCTCTACCACTCTAAGTGGTGTGTGAGAAGAGAAAGGGAAAACCACACGCGCGCGCTCGCTCGCCTCGCCGGGCCGGGCCGTCCATGCGACATGCGCGTGAATGGTCCACCGAAATCCGGTCCGTCTCCTTGCAGGAGCGCAGCTTCCTTTTGCCGTTTTATTTTTATGTCTTGGCAGACAAGTTTTTTTTATTTCTTGTCCGGTAAGTATACGAATTAGAAACCGAATCGGTTTGGGATTGTGGTCGCGACACAATACCGCCTCTGGTCGTATTCATCGCCGTCAACAGCAGATCGTCGCCAACATCGTCATCAACACTGTCGCACCCATAATAGCTAACGATCAGTACGTCCAACATCCTCTGTTCATGTCTGTTTCTACAGCTACTGTTACGTGTTTGCTGCTGTTATGCATGTCTTGCTGTTCTTCTAGTTTGCTAGATTTTTGCATGCTAGTATCTCTTCTAGTCATGAATTATTTACTGGAATTAATCATGAACTTGCCTAATATTCCAACAATTCAAAAACCTAATTATAGGCAATTTCCTGAGTTAACTATGGCTGGATTCGCTGATGCACTGAGGCCGGATAAGTTTACCGGTGTGCACTTTAAGAGGTGGCAGGTGAAAACCACGCTCTGGCTTACTGCTCTGAAAGTTTTCCATGCTAGTGTTGGTGCTCCAGAGGGAATGACGACGAAGATCGGAGAAAATTCCAGGAAGCCAATACTATGTTTGTGGGATGCATTCTGAGTGTTCTTGCTGACCGTCTGTGTGATGTGTACATGCACATAAACGACGGAAAAATTCTGTGGGATGCACTGAATGCAAAATTCGGTGCAACAGATGCAGGCAGTGAACTGTACATCATGGAGAGTTTTCATGACTACAAGATGGTGAATAACCGTTCTGTGGTTGAACAAGCTCATGAGATACAGTGCATTGTGAAGGAACTTGAACTCCTTAAATGTGTTCTACCTGACAAATTCGTGGCTGGGTGCATGATTGCAAAGTTGCCTCCTTCATGGAGGAATTTCGCCACAACTCTGAAGCATAAGAGACAGGAGATATCAGTTGAAAATCTGATTGCATCTCTTGATGTTGAAGAAAAAGCTCGGGCTAAAGATACCACTGAAAAAGGAGGTGAGGTTCAGCCTACTGCTAACATGGTGCAGAGGTACCCACAGAACAAGAACAAAGGGAAGAACAAATCTGTTTTCAACAAGCCTACCAAGACTACTACCTTCAAGAAGAAGAAGTTCAACAAGGCTGAGCTAGAGTGCTACGCCTGTGGGAAGCCTGGACACTTTTCCAAGGAATGCCCTGAACGTGCAGACCGCAGAGGGAAAACAAGCTCCAAGACTGTCAACATGGTGACCGCTAGCAATACTGATGGGTATGGTAATTTACCTATTGTGCTTTCAGTATTTCAATCATCTTCGTGGTGGATTGATTCGGGTGCTAACGTTCATGTGTGTGCTGACATTTCCCTGTTTACTTCTTATCAGGTCGCAAGGGATTCTTCCGTCCTAATGGGGAATGGGTCACATGCTTCTGTTCGTGGCATTGGCACGGTGGATCTGAAGTTTACTTCAGGAAAGATCGTGCAACTAAGGAACGTGCAGCATGTCCCTACTATGAACAAGAATCTAGTTAGCGGCTCCCTTCTATGTCGAGATGGATTTAAGGTAGTTTTAGAGTCCAATAAAGTAATCGTGTCAAGATTTGGACAATTTATAGGAAAAGGCTATGAGTGCGGAGGCTTGTTCCGCTTTTCTCTTTCAGATTTTTGCAATAAGTCAGTAAACCAAATTTGTGCTAGTGTTAATGATGATGCAAGTATTTGGCACTCTCGTTTATGTCATATTAATTTTGGTTTAATGTCTCGGCTATCCAGCATGAGTTTAATTCCGAACTTCACAGTTGCCAAAGGTTCTAAGTGCCATAGTTGTGTGCAATCTAAGCAACCTCGAAAGCCTCATAAGGCTGCCGAGGAGAGAAACTTGGCACCTCTAGAACTCATACATTCTGATCTTTGTGAGATGAATGGTGTGTTTGACAAAAGGTGGAAAGAGATATTTCATGACTTTGATTGATGATGCGACTAGATTTTGCTATGTTTATTTGTTGCAAACTAAAGATGAAGCATTAGACTACTTTAAAATCTATAAAGCTGAAGTTGAAAATCAACTAGAGAGAAAGATCAAGCGTCTTAGGTCCGATCGTGGTGGAGAGTATTTTCCAAAAGTTTTTGATGAATTTTGTGAGGAACATGGTATTATTCATGAGAGGACGCCTCCCTATTCACCTCAATCAAATGGAGTGGCCGAGAGGAAAAACCGCACATTGACTGACTTGGTGAATGCCATGTTAGACACTGCTGGTTTATCTAAGGTATGGTGGGGGGAGGCTCTATTGACTTCATGTCATGTCCTGAATAGAGTTCCCAACAATAATAAAGAGAAAACCCCTTATGAGGAGTGGGTTGGGAGAAAACCATCACTTTCTTATTTGCGCACTTGGGGATGTTTGGCAAAGGTCAATATTCCTATTCCTAAGAAACGCAAACTTGGACCAAAGACAGTGGATTGTGTCTTTCTAGGGTATGCTCAACGGAGCATTGCTTATAGGTTTTTAGTGGTAAAATCTGAAGTACCTGATATGCATGTTGATACTATAATGGAATCTCGTGATGCAACATTTTTTGAGAACATATTTCCTATGAAAGATATGCATAGCATTGCTAGATTTTCTTCTGAGATAATTCCTGAATCTAGTACAACTGATGAATATTTCGAACAATCACATGAGGAAGTCCTTGAGAAGGATAACAATGAAGTTCCTAGAAGGAACAAGAGACAAAGGATTGCAAAATCCTTTGGTGATGATTTCATTGTATACCTTGTGGACGACACACCCAAGACGATTGCAGAAGCATATGCATCTCCGGATGTAGATGATTGGAAAGAAACTGTTCATAATGAGATGGACTCAATTCTTTCTAATGGAACTTGGGAACTAACTGATAGACCATATGGTTGTAAACCTGTGGGCTGTAAGTGGGTGTTCAAAAAGAAGCTAAAGCCTGATGGTACTATTGATAAATACAAGGCGCGGCTAGTGGCCAAGGGCTACACTCAGAAAGAAGGCGAAGATTACTTTGACACCTATTCACCCGTTGCTAGAATGACCACCATTCGAGTGTTACTTTCCTTGGCTGCCTCTTATGGTCTTATCATTCATCAAATGGATGTAAAGACAGCTTTTCTCAATGGAGAGTTGGAAGAGGAGATCTATATGGATCAGCCTGACGGGTTTGTGGTAAAGGGTGAAGAGAGAAAGGTGTGCAAGTTGTTAAAATCTTTGTATGGTCTGAAACAGGCACCTAAGCAATGGCATGAGAAGTTTGAAAGAACTTTGACTTCTGCAGGATTTGTCATTAACGAGGCTGATAGGTGTGTTTACTATCGCCATGGTGGGGGCAATAGTGTCATATTATGTTTGTATGTGGACGACATACTGATCTTTGGTACAAACATTAATGCAATTAATGAGGTCAAGTCTTTTCTATCAAAAAGTTTTGACATGAAAGATCTGGGAGAAGCCGATATAATTGTAAACATCAAACTTATTAAGGATGAGAGTGGGATTACATTAACGCAATCTCACTATGTTGAGAAGGTCTTGAACCGATTCGGTTTTATGGATAGCAAGCCTTCTCCAACACCTTATGATCCCAGCGTGACACTCAGAAAGAACAAGAAAGAAACGAGAGATCAATTAAGATACTCTCAAATTGTCGGTTCACTCATGTACTTAGCTAGCGCTACAAGACCAGATATCTCTTTTGCTGTGAGCAAACTGAGTAGGTTCATGTCCAACCCGGGTGATGATCATTGGCATGCACTAGAAAGGGTCTTGCGCTATCTGAGAGGTACTATGAGTTACGAAATTACTTATTCAGGGCATCCTGCTGTGCTAGAAGGATATAGTGATTCAAATTGGATCTCCGATGTTGATGTACTTTACGCAACAAGTGGGTATGTATTTACTCATGGTGGTGGCGCAGTGTCATGGAGGTCTTGCAAGCAAACCATATTGACGAGGTCAACTATGGAAGCAGAATTAACTGCTTTGGACACAGCTACTGTTGAGGCAGAATGGCTGCGTGAGCTCTTGATGGACTTGCCGGTTGTTGAAAAACCTGTACCGGCTATTCTTATGAATTGTGATAACCAAACGGTTATCGCTAAAGTGAACAATTCTAAAGATAATGCAAAGTCATCAAGACACGTGAAAAGACGTTTGAAGTCTGTCAGGAAGTTGAGAAACTCCGGAGTAATAACTGTTACGTATATACAAACAGACAAAAACCTGGCAGATCCCTTTACAAAGGGACTATCACGAAATGTGATAGATATTGCATCGAGGGAGATGGGTATGAGACCCATAGATGTTACACCATAGTAGTAACCCAACCTTTGTGATCGGAGATCCCGTGAATTAGGATCTGGGAAGAACAAACTATTGGTTAACTGAGGAGAGTAATAACTTATGATCGTCTCCAAGTGAAGATGCAAAACTCTCAGAGCTGTAAGGCTCAGATCTGTAAGGCAGGTCGGCAACATTCCTTAATGTGGTTCTATTGGCTATAATTAGCAAAGATGCTGTCCTACAGAGCAGTCTTGAAAGAACACACCTATATGAGTTCTGACTGTAAACGTCGCAGTCTATGAGATTTGGGTGATCTCTAGTAAACTCACGAATAGACCAGGGAGTATGACATATAAGCTCCAAACCGCGGGGTAGCCTACTGGCGGTCAGGTACTGGTTAAGACTTTGAGTGAAACTTGTTCACACAAAACTAGCAATTCAAGGCATAGTCCATTGTCAAGTTGTGAATGGATGTAGCTTAAAGTTCTAGGCAGAAGTTCAACTTAACAGTCTCTGCTGAAACACTGGTATATTAAACAAGTGGTGAGAGAAGGCAAATCTCTAAATGGGTATTTGAGATCTGGTGGAGGATTGTTAGAATTAATGGGCTAGGCTCGTAGCAATTTCTGAAATCTCAAAGCCCATGTGTAAAATGGCAAGTGGTGGTGCTAAGTTTAGTCCCACCTTGGAAGTTGAAGAAGAGTTGGACCTCTTTATATAGTGGGTTCTCTCTACCACTCTAAGTGGTGTGTGAGAAGAGAAAGGGAAAACCACACGCGCGCGCTCGCTCGCCTCGCCTGGCCGGGCCGGGCCGGGCCGGGCCGTGCCGTGCCGTGCCGTGCCGTGCCGTGCCGTGCCGTGCCGTGCCGTGCCGAGCCGGCGCGTACATGCGACATGCGCGTGAATGGTCCACCGAAATCCGGTCCGTCTCCTTGCAGGAGCGCAGCTTCCTTTTGCCGTTTTACTTTTATGTCTTGGCAGACAAATTTTTTTTGATTTCTTGTCCGGTAAGTATACGAATTAGAAACCGAGTCGGTTTGGGATTGTGGTCGCGACACAATACCGCCTCTGGTCCTAATATATATACAGCTACCGGCTGCGGCCAGATATACACCGAAAAACACCTAGGGTTTTGCCTCATCTCACAACTTGCGCCGCCATCGTAGTCTACTCCATCCCAAACGCCGGCGTGCATCGGCGCGTGGGAGAGCAGGTCTCCGGAACCGTTCGTCTTTGCGATCCTGCACCGGAAGAGGACGAATTAGGTTTTTGGGAAGCGCTGTGCGCGACTGCTCAAATTCGTCATCACGGGTCGTCTTCCGTCCAAGTCGGGCGGTGCTACTCATCGTCGTATTCATCGCTGTCAGCAGCAGATCGTCGCCAACATCGTCATCAACACTGTCGCACCCATAATAGCTAACGATCAGTACGTCCAACATCCTCTGTTCATGTCTGTTTCTACAACTACTGTTACGTGTTCGCTGCTGTTATGCATGTCTTGCTGTTCTTCTAGTTTGCTAGATTTTTGCATGCTAGTATCTCTTCTAGTCATGAATTATTTACTGGAATTAATCATGAACTTGCCTAATATTCCAACACCGATTGGGTTTATCTCGCGGTGGTGGCACTAACGCTAGTGTCATATGTCTTGTCGTGTGTGTATTAGCGAGAGGTTCTTCCATTTTGATATCTCGTGGGCTCCCGGCGTCTTCTTCGATCACAATCCGACGACGAAATTAGCGGTGGCCTTGCGGTAGTTGTGTCTTCAACAACAATGTGTTCGGTCACCTCAAGTACTCACATACTGGTGTGGACTATTCATAATTTCATATCACACGACACGACCACTCGTAACATTGGAGATTAGTTGAACTTGCGCGTGTTTAGTCTTTTGTATATGAATTTCGCCTGCTTTGCCAAAATGTTGTTTAAAATATGCGGCTGATGTTGAATAACTGCCTCCTGGCTCCTGCATCCGTGTCTGCGAATGGATGCGGAAGAATTTTTACAGGTTTCCGTTGAAGACGCCCTGATTGAGGACTGGGCTGTGGTAGCCGTCTGTACGGCGGATGATAGCCACGAGACAAGGTGGCGCCCAAATTTGTCCGTGCGGTCGATGGCTGGCTAGCTAGGTACTAGGACGACGTGGATGCGGCGAAGATGAAGCGACCCATCGTTGGCTAGCTGGATCGGTAGATGCGGATCTAATCTGGCGACCGACTAATAAGTAGCCATGTATTCTGATCATGGTGAGCTTACGGATTAATTCACGTATACGTTACCCTAAAAAAAACATTCACGTATACGAGGCAACTCCCAGGAAGACGACCGTGTACTCTTCTTCCCCGCACAGCGCATGCATGCATCCATCCCTGTCTCCGACCCGGCCTTCCCATCAACGATCGTCAATGTACGCACGCTTGGTCGTTCGATCGGTGGGAGTAATTGTGCTGTGGCCATCACCCGTCGGGAGTTGAGATAGCCCAGCCACGTCAGCACCACGAGCCAAGCACTGCTCACGGATCAACGCGACGGGCGCGTGGCATCTCCATTGCGAGGCGCTTAGCCCGGGCGCCAGGATCCTAATCCTGGTTGATTAACGCTTGCCGTGCTAAATCTTGACGTCACCCCAGGCATCGGCGCAAACCCATGCACCAAGCGCCAAGCGCTTGTGCTGTTTAATCGATTAGCGTCTTGCGTTGAAAGCTTAAGCGCTTACGTGCTTTTAATTTTTTTATTATATATTTTTTCGTTCGGAAGCGTCTATCGAAGGGGCTAGCATTGTTCGTTTTTTATCCGTTTGGGTCGGCCGTCCGCCCGCCGTCCGCCCCTTTTTAGTTTTGGGTCGGCAGTGCGCCCAACGGGCCGACCCATTTCATGACCGCACGCGTTTTAGATCATGTCATCGCCCTGGTTTTGGCGCACCAGCGCGCGGGGGAAAACGGCCTAGCGCGCGTTGGTTTTGGCGCTCCAGCGCGCGGGAAAGGTTCGCGTGCGCGCCACGGCCGGCGCTCGTTATAAAGAAGACGCTCCCTCCACACTCTGTCCGCCGTCTACTCTCGCCGCCTCTGCTCGCCGCCCACTCTCGCCGCCTCTGCGCCATCATGTCGATCCGCCGCCTGGGCGCTTCGGATTTTCGCGGAGTCCGCGAGCGCCGCTCCGGCGCCTTCTCCTCCGAGATCTGGTTTCGCGAGAAACGTCTCATCCTCGGCACCTTCGACACCGCAAAGGAGGCGGCCCGCGCGCACGACGCGGCGGCGTGGCGCCTCCTGAGGCCTCGTCGGGATATGAAATTTTTCAGTGTGTCGAGCCAGCGGGCGCAGGATCTGGCGCCTCTCCCGTGGCTTTTCACCGACGAGGATCGTCGTGTCCACCGGAGGCGGCAGCGTCGCCTCGCCATCGCGGAGAAGGACGTGCAAGCCTTGATGGTGTGGCGCGGAGGCTTCCCGCAGGACATCGTCAACGAGCGCTAGTTCTACAAGCAATGGAGGTTGGAGAGGGACGCGAGGAGGAGGGAGCGAGCCGCCTATCGGAAGAACAAGCGTTCGCGGTAGCAGGCAGCTCAATTGAAACTGAAGCTATGAGAAACGTCGGGTTGGGACTTTGAAGACGAGGCGTATGCTGACGCCTACATTCAGACGTCGGAGGAGGACACTACCGAGTCGGAGTCAGAAATCGACGAGTAGTGGTCTTTTCTTTTATCTGTGTACGGTAGTGTTGGGGAATGTAGTAATTTCAAAAAAATTCTACGCACACGCAAGATCATGGTGATGCATAGCGACGAGAGGTGAGAGTGTTGTCCACGTACCCTCGTAGACCGAAAGCGGAAGCGTTAGCACAACACGGTTGATGTAGTCGCACGTCTTCATGATCCGACCGATCCAAGTATCGAACGCACGACACCTCCGAGTTCAGCACACGTTCAGCTCGATGACGTCCCGCGAACTCCGATCCAGCAGAGCTTCACAGGAGAGTTCCTTCAGCACAACGGCGCGGTGACAGTGATGATGTTGCTACCGACGCAGGGCTTCGCCTAAGCACCGCTACGATATAACCGAGGTGGAATATGGTGGAGGGGGGCACCGCACACGATTGGGAGAGATCAACTGATCAACTTGTGTGTCTAGAGGTGCCCCCCTGCCCCTGTATATAAAGGAGCAAGGGGGGAGGCCGGCCGACCCTCTATGGGCGCGCCAGAAGGAGGAGTCCTCCTCCTAGTAGGAGTAGGACTCCCCTTTCCTACTCCTATTAGGAGGAGGAAAGGAAGGAGGAGAAGGAGAAGGAAGGAGAAGGAGGAAAAGGAGGAAAGGGGGGCCGGCCCCCTAATCCAATTCGGTTTGGGCTAGGGGGCCGCGCGCCCTACCTCCTCTCTTCCACCACTTGGCCCATGAGGCCCATTACTTCTTCCTCGTATTCCCGTAACTCCCAAGTATCCCCGAAAATACCCGAATTACTCGGAACCTTTCCCATGTCCGAATATAGTCGTCCAATATATCGATCTTTACGTCTCGACCATTTCAAGACTCCTCGTCATGTCCCCGATCCCATCCGGGACTCCGAACTACCTTCAGTACATCAAATCACATAAACTCATAATACAATCGTCACCGAAACTTTAAGCGTGCGGACCCTATGGGTTCGAGAACTATGTAGACATGACCGAGACATGTCTCCGGTCAATAACCAATAGGGGAACCTGGATGCTCATATTGGCTCCCACATATTCTACGAAGATCTTTATCGGTCAGACCGCATAACAACATATGTTGTTCCCTTTGTCATCGGTATGTTACTTGCCCGAGATTTGATCGTTGGTATCTCAATACCTAGTTCAATCTCGTTACCGGGAAGTCTCTTTACTCGTTCCGTAATACATCATCCTGCAACTAACTTATTAGTTGCAATGCTTGCAAGGCTTAAGTGATGTGCATTACCGAGAGGGCCCAGAGATACCTCTCCGACAATCGGAGTGACAAATCCTAATCTCGAAATACGCCAACCCAACAAGTACCTTCAGAGGCACCTGTAGAGCACCTTTATAATCACCCAGTTCCGTTGTGACGTTTGGTAGCACACAAAGTGTTCCTTCGGTAAACGGGAGTTGCATAATCTCATAGTCATAGGAACATGCATAAGTTATGAAGAAAGCAATAGCAACAAACTAAACGATCAAGTGCTAAGCTAATGGAATGGGTCAAGTCAATCACATCATTCTCCTAATGATGTGATCCCGTTAATCAAATGACAACTCATGTCTATGGCTAGGAAACATAACCATCTTCGATTAACGAGCTAGTCAAGTAGAGGAATACTAGTGACACTCTGTTTGTCTATGTATTCACACATGTATTATGTTTTCGGTTAATACAATTCTAGCATGAATAATAAACATTTATCATGATATAAGGAAATAAATAATAACTTTATTATTTCCTCTGAGGCATATTTCCTTCAGTCTCCCACTTGCACTAGAGTCAATAATCTAGATTACACAGTAATGATTCTAACACCCATGGAGCCTTGGTGCTGATCATGTTTTGCTCGTGGAAGAGGTTTAGTCTGCGGGTCTGCAACATTCAGATCCGTATGTATCTTGCAAATTTCTATGTCTCCCACTTGGACTAAGTCCCGAATGGAATTGAAGCGTCTCTTGATGTGCTTGGTTCTCTTTTGAAATCTGGATTCCTTCGCCAAGGCAATTGCACCAGTATTGTCACAAAATATTTTCATTGGACCCGATGCACTAGGTATGACACCTAGATCGGATATGAACTCCTTCATCCAGACTCCTTCATTTGCTGCTTCCGAAGCAGCTATGTACTCCGCTTCACATGTAGATCCCGCCACGACGCTTTGTTTAGAACTGCACCAACTGACAGCTCCATCGTTCAATATAAACACGTATCCGGTTTGCGATTTAGAATCATCCGTATCAGTGTCAAAGCTTGCATCAACGTAACCATTTACGATGAGCTCTTTGTCACCTCCATATATAAGAAACATATCCTTAGTCCTTTTCAGGTACTTCAGGATGTTCTTAACCGCTGTCCAGTGATCCACTCCAGGATTACTTTGGTACCTCCCTGCTAGACTTATAGAAAGGCACACATCAGGTCTAGTACACAGCATTGCATACATGATAGATCCTATGGCTGAAGCATAGGGAACATCTTTCATTTTCTCTCTATCTTCTGCGGTGGTCGGACATTGAGTCTTACTCAACTTCACACCTTGTAACACAAGCAAGAACCCTTTCTTTGCCTGATCCATTTTGAACTTTTTCAAAACTTTGTCAAGGTATGTGCTTTGTGAAAGTCCAATTAAGCATCTTGATCTATCTCTATAGATCTTAATGCCCAATATGTAAGCAGCTTCACCGAGATCTTTCATTGAAAAACTCTTATTCAAATATTCCTTTATGCTATCCAGAAATTCTATATCATTTCCAATCAATAATATGTCATCCATATATAATATCAGAAATGCTACAGAGCTCCCACTCACTTTCTTGTAAATACAGGCTTCCCCAAAAGTCTGTACAAAACCAAATGCTTTGATCACACTATCAAAGCGTTTATTCCAACTCCGAGAGGCTTGCACCAGTCCATAAATGGATCGCTGGAGCTTGCACACTTTGTTAGCTCCCTTTGGATCGATAAAACCTTCTGGCTGCATCATATACAACTCTTCTTCCAGAAATCCATTCAGGAATGCAGTTTTAACATCCATTTGCCAGATTTCATAATCATAAAATGCGGCAATTGCTAACATGATTCGGACAGACTTAAGCATCGCTACGGGTGAGAAGGTCTCATCGTAGTCAATCCCTTGGACTTGTCAAAAACCTTTTGCAACAAGTCGAGCTTTGTGGACAGTAACATTACCGTCAGCGTCAGTCTTCTTCTTGAAGATCCATTTATTCTCAATTGCTTGCCGATCAACGGGCAAGTCAACCAAAGTCCACACTTTGTTCTCATACATGGATCCCATCTCAGATTTCATGGCTTCTAGCCATTTTGCGGAATCTGGGCTCACCATCGCTTCTTCATAGTTCGTAGGTTCATCATGATCTAGTAGCATGACTTCCAGAACAGGATTACCGTACCACTCTGGTGCGGATCTTATTCTGGTTGATCTACGAGGTTCGGTAGTAACTTGATCTGAAGTTTCATGATCATTATCATTAGCTTCCTCACTAATTGGTGTAGGTGTCACAGAAATCGGTTTCTGTGATGTACTACTTTACAATAAGGGAGCAGGTACAGTTACCTCATCAAGTTCTACTTTCCTCCCACTCACTTCTTTCGAGAGAAACTCCTTCTCTAGAAAGGATCCATTCTTAGCGACGAAAGTCTTGCCTTCGGATCTGTGATAGAAGGTGTACCCAACAGTTTCCTTTGGGTATCCTATGAAGACACATTTCTCCGATTTGGGTTCGAGCTTATCAGGTTGAATATTTTTGACATAAGCATCGCAGCCCCAAACTTTCAGAAACGACAACTTTGGTTTCTTGCCAAACCATAGTTCATAAGGCGTCGTCTCAACGGATTCCGATGGTGCCCTATTTAACGTGAATGCAGCCGTCTCTAAAGCATAACCCCAAAACGATAGCGGTATATCTGTAAGAGACATCATAGACCGCATCATATCTAGTAAAGTACGATTACGACGTTCGGACACACCATTACGCTGTGGTGTTCCGGGTGGCGTGAGTTGCGAAACTATTCCGCATTGTTTCAAATGTAGACCAAACTCGTAACTCAAATATTCTTCTCCACGATCAGATCGTAGAAACTTTATTTTCTTGTTACGATGATTTTCAACTTCACTCTGAAATTCTTTAAACTTTTCAAATGTTTTAGACTTATGTTTCATTAAGTAGATATACCCATATCTGCTTAAATCATCTGTGAAGGTGAGAAAATAACGATATCCGCCACGAGCCTCAATATTCATCGGATCACATACATCTGTATGTATGATTTCCAACAAATCCGTTGCTCTCTCCATAGTATCGGAGAACGGCGTTTTGGTTATTTTGCCCATGAGACACGGTTCGCAAGTACCAAGTGATTCATAATCAAGTGATTCCAAAAGTCCATCAGTATGGAGTTTCTTCATGCGCTTTACACCGATATGACCTAAACGGCAGTGCCACAAATAAGTTGCACTATCATTATTAACTCTGCATCTTTTGGTTTCAACATTATGAATATGTGTATCACTACTATCGAGATTCATCAAAAATAGACCACTCTTCAAGGGTGCATGACCATAAAAGATATTATTCATATAAATAGAACAACAATTATTCTCTGATTTAAATGAATAACCATCTCGCATCAAACAAGATCCAGATATAATGTTCATGCTCAACGCTCGCACCAAATATCAATTATTTAGGTCTAAAACTAATCCCGAAGGTAGATGTAGAGGTAGCGTGCCGATCGCGATCACATCGACTTTGGAACCATTTCCCACGCGCATCGTCACCTCGTCCTTTGCCAGTGTTCGCTTAATCCATAGTCCCTGTTTCGAGCTGCAAATGTTAGTGAGGGAGTCCTGGATTAGGGGGTGTTCGGGTAGCCGGACTATACCTTCGGCCGGACTCCTGGACTATGAAGATACAAGATTGAAGACTTCGTCCCGTGTCCGGATGGGACTTTCCTTGGCGTGGAAGGCAAGCTTGGCGATGCGGATATTCAAGATCTCCTACCATTGTAACCGACTCTGTGTAACCCTAACCCTATCCGGTGTCTATATAAACTGGAGGGTTGTAGTCCGTAGGCAATCAACTCCATACACAACAATCATACCATAGGCTAGCTTCTAGGGTTTAGCCTCCTTGATCTCGTGGTAGATCTACTCTTGTACTACCCATATCATCAATATTAATCAAGCAGGAGTAGGGTATTACCTCCATCGAGAGGGCCCGAACCTAGGTAAAACAAAGTGTTCCCTGTCTCCTGTTACCATCCGGCCTAGACGCACAGTTTGGGACCCCCTACCCGAGATCCGCCGGTTTTGACACCGACATTGGTGCTTTCATTGAGAGTTCCTCTGTGTCGTCGCCTTTAGGCCCGATGGCTCCTTTGATCATCAACAATGATGCGGTCCAGGGTGAGATTTTTCTCCCCGGACAGATCTTCGTCTTTGGCGGCTTCGCACTGCGGGCCAATTCACTTGGCCACCTGGAGCAGATCGAAAGCTACGCCCCTGGCCATCAAGTCAGGTTTGGAAGCCTAAACTACACGGCAGACATCCGCGGAGATTTGATCTTCAACGGATTCGAGCCACAGCTAAGCGCGCCGCACTATCTCGTGGGGCATGATCTAGCCCCGCCACCGAACAGTACCCTGGAGGCCGCAAACGCACCGGCTCTGACCCCTGATTCGGAGCCAGCTGCGCCAATCGAGGGTGAGCGGTTGGACGTCACCTCGGGGGCTGTAATCTCAAAGGCGATCGAGCCAAACGCCAGCCCCGCACTCTGCACGTCCCGTGACTCCAAGGAGCCGGATTCCTCTCCGAACTCCGAACCCCTCGCGTCCCTGCCGATCGAACCCGATTGGGCGCCAATAATGGAGTTCACCGCCGCGGACATCTATCAGCACTCGCCCTTCGGCGACATCCTGAATTCTCTAAAGTCTCTCGCTTTATCAGGAGAGCCCTGGCCGGACCACGGTCAGCGAGGGTGGAATACGGACGATGAGGAAATTCAAAGCCCACCCACCACCCACTTGGTAGCCACTGTCGACAATTTAAACGACGTGCTCAACTGCGACTCCGGAGACATCGACAGCATGGATGACGATGCAGGAGATACCGATGAACCAACGCCCATAGGGCATTGGACAACCACCTCATCCCACGATGTGTACATGGTGGATACCCCTAAAGGAAGCGACAACGAGGAAAAAGGGGATGGGACGGGAGATCGACCCCCCGAAAAGCAATCAAAGTGTCGGCGTAAACGCCGACCCAAGCCCGGCCTCGACAAAAACCCAGTCATAGAGCAGGATGAGCCGGTAGACGACGAGCAGGCCTTAGAGCAATCGTCCGAACAGGGAAACACGGATAGAGAAACCGAACATCCCTCCTCCGGCGAAAACGGCATTCCAGACAACCTCACGCCGAATAAACCTATGGAGCAGAAGAATCTCCACGAGAGGCTCGTTGCAACTACATGCATCCTAAAAAAGCAAAAGCGGAAGTTAAAAACAGCGGAAGATGCACTCCGGATTAGATGGAGCAAAGTAACCAATACAACAGATAAGTACAGCGACAGTCGCCGCACTAAAAGCTACCCGAAAAGAAAGCTACTGCCTGAATTCGATGAAGAGGCCCTAGAGCCCTCGCATTCAAAAAATGAAAAAGCCACACGGTCGGATAGACGACCCAATAAAGCGGCAAGCGGCGCCGCACCTAAATCGGCATGCGACCCACTTAAGGATTCGCATCATGGCCCAGTTAGGTCCATTTATGGGCCAAGAAAGCAAGCTCTCATAAGCAACGCTATGAAGCCATCATCAGAATCCGGCATACACAAATACAGGGGCGCCGCACACCCCCTATGTTTCACCGATGAGGTCCTGGACTATGAATTCCCAGAGGGATTCAAACCCGTAAACATAGAGGCATATGATGGAACAACAGACCCTGGAGTCTGGATCGAGGATTATATCCTCCACATACACATGGCTAGAGGAGATGATCTCCACGCCATAAAATATCTACCCCTTAAGCTTAAAGGGCCAGCCCGGCATTGGCTTAAAAGCCTTCCCGAAAACACAATTGGAAGCTGGGAGGAGCTGGAGGATGCTTTCCGAGCAAACTTTTAAGGGACCTATGTCCGTCCTCCGGATGCAGACGATCTTAGTCACATAACTCAACAACCCGGAGAATCAGCTCGGCAGTTCTGGAATAGATTCCTCACTAAAAAGAATCAGATAGTCGACTGTCCGGACGCCGAAGCCTTAGCAGCTTTCAGGCATAATGTCCGAGACGAATGGCTCGCCAGACACCTCGGCCAAGAAAAGCCAAGAACAATGGCCGCACTAACAAGCCTCATGACCCGCTTTTGTGCAGGGGAGGACAGCTGGTTGGCGAGGTGCAGCCCCAGCGACCCAAGTACATCCGAAACCAGGGATGGAAATGGAAAACCGCGGCACAACAAGGACCGTCGCTGGACTAAGGACAAAAGTCCTAAGAGCACGGAAGTCAATGCCGGATTCAAAGGCTCACGACAAAATCAGGAAAAATCGCCCCCCCAGGATAACAGGGACGATCCATCCAACCTAAATAAAATCCTGGATAGGATATGTCAGATATATAGTACTCCCGGGAAGCCTGCTAACCATACCCACAGAGACTGCTGGGTTTTCAAACAATCCGGCAGACTCAATGCCGAACACAAGGGGCTCGACACGCCAAGCGAAGACGAGGACGAACCCCAAAAGCAGAACACCAGGAAACAAAAGAACTTCCCACAAGAAGTAAAAACAATGAACTCACTTCACATAACAAAACGTGCGGCGCCCGTAAAGGTACGCACCACACGGCCCAAAGGGTCCTGCCACTGGTTGTCAAAACCGATCATCTTCGATCAGCTAGATTATTCTAGGAACATCAAGAATGTAGGCTGGACTGCCTTGATACTCGATCCAATAATTGGCAGACTCAAGTTTTCAAATGTCCTTATGGACGGCGGCAGTGGACTAAACTTGATATATCAGGATACACTCCAGCACATGGGGATAAACCCAGCAAGAATCCGCCGCAGCAAAACCTCATTTCAAGGGGTAATACCTGGTCCGGACACCCATTGTACGGGTTTTCTCCGGCTCACAGTCACATTCGGCTCTGCCGATAACCTCCGCCGTGAAAAGCTGACCTTCCACATCGTCCCGTTCTCAAGTCGCTATCAAGCACTACTGGGACGCGAAGCTTTCGCTCGCTTTAATGCAATACCGCATTATGCATCTCTTACGCTTAAGATGCCCGGTCCACGAGGCATCATCTCTTTGAAGGGGAAGCACTAAAGTGCGCCTCCCCAAGCGGAGGACTGTGCGGCCGCTTTGACAGCCCCACAGCAAAATGGCCTCACCGGCCAAAAAACTTCAAAATAGGTCATTTAAGACCACGAACGCGGATAGACGAGTTCGGTGCAAAATCATCATTGATGCAGGCCTAGAAGCCATATACCCCCGCACTAGGGGCTCCACGCATATACAATAAGAAACAATAAAGGTCAAACTTATATATCTTACTTTATGCTTTGCTTATTTTAAACTTTTTCGGCACGACCCTTTTTCAACTCAGTTCCTCTCTTTTACAGATGAACGTCGTGCGGCGCCCGTCCAGGATACGGCACAACGGAGACACAGGCGCAGACGTGCAGTAGGGACCCGTCCTAAAGGATTCTTTTTAGATTAAGACCCTGCGTAAACCTTTTTTACTGTCTCTTGTTGCTACACATCCCCTAGTTTTTTTCTTTCTAATATAACCAAGGAGGAGGCTGGCGTCTTGGCATATGGCCATGTCAGAATTTTTGCACGTACCTGGACACTAGGGGCTTTTTTTAATAGAGTGTTGTTTGGCCCGCACTCATAAAGACCGAACACCTTAGGGAGTGTTCGGCGTCGCGAGTTTTGGCATTATATGCATCAGCTCCGAATCATGTCTTTGGTCAAATGTTGGGTTGCCCGGCTCCTGAGTTCGGCTACCTTACGTTCCGCTCTATCAGCTAAGGTAGCACCAGGAGAACTACTGCGATTGTGCCCCCGGTTCGGCCAGGGCGAGCACCTCAGTAGAGAAAGCCGAAAACTGACTATCATGATGTAGCGTGAGACTGGTCAGCCACTCGATGACCGATCGGAATCTATCAGATTCCTCCGCTTTAACGAAGGGCCGCTTCCCGGTCAGGCACTTACGCGCCCCGAATTCGGATGAGCGCAGTTGCCACCAAGGAGCTACCTAAAGAGTCTCATTTTCAAACTCCTATGGCTAAGTGAAAGTGTTAAAGCATTATAGTCCGGTTGCCTGGCCCGCTGCGCTATCACCTCCTTTGTAGGACCAAGACGTTGGGTTAAGTGTGAAAATGTGTCTTCTGCGAGCACCCCCGCACTATGTGCGTGGGGGCTGAAGCCAACGACTGCCATCTTTCAGATTCTATATATATATATATATATATCTTAAAACGGCCGCATAAAAGGTGTTAACAATACTTGGAGGCACAAGTATAAAAAAGGCCACTACAATTTATCAAAATATTACTTTATAATTACATATGCTATCATAACATAGCATCTTTCGGGCACTGCGTCTCTATTACACGAGCGCCTTCAAGAACTTCCTGAAAATAGTGCTCGGAGGGTACTCGGCTTTTGTCCGAATCTCGGGACGCAACAACGGTGGTCTCGATCTCTGCCCAGTATGTCTTAACATGGGCAAGAGCCATCCGTGCGCCCTCTATGCATGCTGACCTCTTCATTGCATTTATACGCGGCACCGCGTCAAGGAATTGCTGCAGCAAGCTGAAATAACTCTTCGGCTCCGATCTCCCAGGCCACATATGACCCATGACGTACTTCATGGCGAGTCCGGACAATCTATTCAGTTCGGCCCATTGGGCCAGGCGATCGTCCACTGCCAGTGGACGCTCTGGATTGTGGAACTGTGACCAGAAAAGCTTTTCCACTTCGCGATCTTCTAGATCTCGAAAGTGTTCGGTCGCATCAGCAGCACTTGCTGCCAAATCCAGATAGGTGTCCTCCACACTCCACATCGGTCCAACGGAGCAAACTTCGGATCACAAAACTTCCTCCACAGCATAAAGGGCTTTCCAGCCGCAGTCTGTTCGGCCTGACGCAGCTCCTCTTTTGCAGCTCTCATCGCAGAGCGAGCGTCCTTGGCATCGGCAACGGCCTTCTCTGAGTCTGTCTGTCTCGCCCGGTCTTCTTTCTCAAGAAGTTTGCAACGGTCTGCAGCGCTCTTTAACTTCTCGGCCATCTCGGCCATCTCTTCTTTGCTTTGGCAGTGAGCAGCCTGTTCGGCTCTCAGCTCTTCAAGGGCCTTCTCGGCAGCCACATCGCTTTTTCTGGCTTGCTCCTTAGCTCGAGCAAGTTCTGCCCTAAGATTCTCCACGGCGGCCGTACCATCTGCGTCAAGCACACACATTGTAAGACACTGGCATGAAGCTCCTCTTACCTAATGTCACCCGAAGAATTACTTACCTTGAGCCTCATCAAGCCGCTTGTTGACAAGCGTGATGTCGGCATCTGCCACATCCAGTTGCCGCTTTAGTTCGGCCACATCATCAGTTCGGCTTGATTCCGGACACCTCGCCACCTACATTCAAAGGCGACATCTTAGACCTGGGATTATGATCCTCTGCGTGCCGTCATTTCTTGACAACGCGCAGAGTCTCAGGGGCTACTATCTACACAGGGCGCATCTTATTTATGCGCAACTAACAAAAGTGTACATTATCTAACGTACCTCAAAACCCGTCAGTAAACTTTTGACGGCCTCATGCAATCCGCTTTCTGCGGATGAAATCCTTTCAATCACCATGCCCATCAATGCACGGTGCTCTTCTGAGATAGAAGCTCGCCCCAGCAGAATCTTTAGTTCCTCCGGCCGAGCACCAGACGGTGCCGGACTTGTCCTATGGCCTCTTTCGAAGGCCAGACGCGGAGAGCCTTGGGGGGGCACATAGTTATCTTCCACCCCTGCCGGATTCGGAGAAACCCTCCGCGATGACACCTCAGGGTCGCCCGCCTCGCTAGGCGGTACGGCAGGGGGAGGCGTCCCGCTCTCCATCATCTCCGGAAGAAGATCCCCTGAAGACGAGCTCTGCTGAGAAGGGCTGAGGTCCGAGCTATAAGGTAAAATTTCGGTTAGTCTTCTCAGATATAAATCAAGGATTTCTCTCATCCCTCAAAAGGAAAACCTCTCTCTACTTACGGCTCGCTGGAGGGCTGATCCCCTTGAGGGCGTGGTCCGGCTGAGGAACTCCCCGGCTTCGGACCCTCTGACGAGGATTTTCTCCCCCGTTTCGAGGCCATGGTCTCCGGGTCGTCATAGGCGGCTCTCTTCTTCCCCTTAGGAGAGGAATTGTCGGTTCCTCCCTTCGGAGCAGCCTCCTTCGAGGAGGCCATAGCTTCCTTGTCCTCCCCCTCCAAAGGCATTATCTCCAGCATCCTGACCAGCACGGGATCCGGCCTGGTTTCAGGAAGGGGAGCCGGACACCTGATCAGCTTTGTCGTCACTATCCACTCCTGTTTAAAAGGACGGCTCTTTTAGGGGCAAGTTTATGACAATTATACGGATAGAAGGTCCGGGCACAAGGTTGCTTACTTGAGTATCCGGGCGATTGCAGCTTAGGCCTGCGTCCTCGGTTAAATCCGGACACATCTCTTGTGATCCGAAGAACAGTCTATACATCTCCGCGGGCGTTGCGCCCATAAAATGCTGGAGAGCTCGTGGTCCCTCTGGATTAAACTCCCACAAACGAAGGGAGCGACGTTTGCCGGGCAATGTTCGGCGAATCAGCATGACCTGCGTCACCTTGACCAGGTTGAGATCTCCTTTTTAGAGATCCCTAATGTGGCCCTGCAACAGGGGCACGTCTTTGGATAACCCCCAATCTAATCCTTTGTTGACCCATGACGCTAGCCGTGGTGGGGGACCCGAGCGAAAGGCAGGAGGCGCCACCCACTTGGCACTCTTGGGAGCGGTGATATAGAACCACTCTCGTTGCCACAAGCCGAGCTCCTCTTGAAAGGAGCCCTCGGGCCATGGAGCATCGGCATTCTTACTGATGACAGCACCTCCGCACTCTGTGTGCCGTCCCTCGATCATCTTCGGCTCCACTCCAAAAGTCTTGAGCCATAAACCAAAGTGAGGAGTAACGCGGAGGAACGCTTCGCACACAGCGATGAATGAGGAGATGTGGAGGATGGACTCCGGAGCTAAGCCATGAAATTCCAGCCCGTAATAAAACAGCAGCCCCCTCACGAAGGGATCCATCGGGAAGCCTAACCCCCGAAGGAAGTGAGACATGAACACTACGCTCTCACCGGGCTGGGGATTGGGAATAGCCTGCCCTTGAGCAGGCAACCTATGCGGAATTTCGGCGGTCAAGAACTTAGCCTCTCTCCACTTTAGCACATCCTCCTCCGTGACGGAGGAGGGCATCCATCGGCCTTGAAGGTCGGAACCGGGCATTGTCGAAGGTCCGAAGCGCCTGGAATCTGAAGCCTAGGGTGTTGGAACTCGAGGCGACGGGCGAACTCGTTTGAGATTGGAAAAAGGAGTAAGGCCTTGGTCTCTTTATAAGAGGTTGAATACCAGGATCCCTTCCCGTAACCGTTTGGGACTCACCTTTAATCAAGAAAACATGTTAACGGGCACGATTGGGTTACCCACGTCCGTATTGATGAGAATCCCGTGAAGGGGGCCACACGATCTCTGCTTTGACAAGACGTGCCAAGGAAACCGCCTCGTAAAACATGCTGAGGTGGAAAAGTAAAAACGATTCGAGTAAAGGACTTGGCCGTAGTGTGACAGCGCATTGTGGAATACGTCAGCAGATTTGATTTGTGCTAATATTATTCTCTCTATGGCAATATGTGGAAGCTTATTTTGCAGAACCGGACACTACTCTTGGTGTTTACAAATCTTCTATGAAGGACTTGGAGGAGGAACCCGCCTTGCAATGCCGAAGATAATTTGCGCGCCGGACTCGTCGTCATTGAAGCCTGGTTCAGGGGCTACTGAGGGAGTCCTGGATTAGGGGGTGTTCGGGTAGCCGGACTATACCTTCGGCTGGACTCCTGGACTATGAAGATACAAGATTGAAGACTTCGTCCCGTGTCCGGATGGGACTTTCCTTGGCGTGGAAGGCAAGCTTGGCGATGCGGATATTCAAGATCTCCTACCATTGTAACCGACTCTGTGTAACCCTAACCCTATCCGGTGTCTATATAAACCGGAGGGTTGTAGTCCGTAGGCAATCAACTCCATACACAACAATCATACCATAGGCTAGCTTCTAGGGTTCAGCCTCCTTGATCTCGTGGTAGATCTACTCTTGTACTACCCATATCATCAATATTAATCAAGCGGGAGTAGGGTATTACCTCCATCGAGAGGGCCCGAACCTGGGTAAAACAAAGTGTTCCCTGTCTCCTGTTACCATCCGGCCTAGACGCACAGTTCGGGACCCCCTACCCGAGATCCGCCGGTTTTGACACCGACAGTTAGCAACAGAACCAGTATCAAATACCCAGGTGCTACTGCGAGCTCTAGTAAGGTACACATCAATAACATGTATATCACATATACCTTTGTTCACCTTGCCATCCTTTTTATCCGCCAAATACTTGGGGCAGTTCCGCTTCCAGTGTCCAGTCTGCTTGCAGTAGAAGCACTCAATTTCAGGCTTAGGTCCAGATTTGGGTTTCTTCTCCTGAGCAGTAACTTGCGTACTGTTCTTCTTGAAGTTCCCCTTCTTCTTCCCTTTGCCCTTTTTCTTGAAACTGGCGGTCTTGTTGACCATCAACACTTGATGCTCCTTCTTGATTTCTACCTCCGCAGACTTTAGCATTGCGAAGAGCTCGGGAATTGTCTTATCCATCCCTTGCATGTTATAGTTCATCACGAAGCTCTTGTAGCTTGGTGGCAGTGATTGAAGAACTCTGTCAATGACACTATCAACAGGAAGATTAACTCCCAGTTGAGTTAAGTGATTATGATACCCAGACATTTTGAGTATATGTTCACTGACAGAACTATTCTCCTCCATCTTGCAGCTAGAGAATTTATTGGAGACTTCATATCTCTTAATCCGGGCATTTGCTTGAAATATTAACTTCAACTCCTGGAACATCTCATATGCTCCATGATGTTCAAAACGTCGTTGAAGTCCTGATTCTAAGCCGTAAAGCATGGCACACTGAACTATCGAGTAGTCATCAGCTTTGCTCTGCCAGACGTTCATAACATCTGGTGTTGCTCCAGCAGCAGGCCTGGCACCTAGCGGTGCTTCCAGGATGTAATTCTTCTGTGCAGCAATGAGGATAATCCTCAAGTTACGGACCCAGTCCGTGTAATTGCTACCATCATCTTTCAACTTTGCTTTCTCAAGGAACGCATTAAAATTCAACGGAACAACAGCACGGGCCATCTATCTACAATCAAACATAGACAAGCAAGATACTATCAGGTACTAAGTTCATGATAAATTTAAGTTCAATTAATCATATTACTTAAGAACTCCCACTTAGAAAAACATCCCTCTAATCTTCTAAGTGATCACGTGATCCAAATCAACTAAACCATAACCGATCATCACGTGAAATGGAGTAGCTTTCAATGGTGAACATCAATATTTTGATCATATCTACTATATGATTCACGCTCGACCTTTAGGTCTCAGTGTTCTGAGGCCATATCTGCATATGCTAGGCTCGTCAAGTTTAACCTGAGTATTCTGCGTGTGCAAAACAGCACCCGTTGTAGATGGACGTAGAGCTTATCACACCCGATCATCACATGGTGTCTGGGCACGACGAACTTTGGCAACGGTGCGTACTCAGGGAGAACACTTTTATCTTGAAATTTAGTGAGAGATCATCTTATAATGCTACCGTCAATCAAAGAAAGATAAGATGCATAAAAGATAAACATCACATGCAATCAATATAAGTGATATGATATGGCCATCATCATCTTGTGCTTGTGATCTCCATCTCCGAAGCATCGTCATGATCACCATCATCACCGGTGCGACACCTTAATCACCATCGTAGCATCGTTTTCGTCTCGCCAATCTTATGCTTCCATGACTATCGCTACCACTTAGTGATAAAGTAAAGCATTACAGCGCAATTGCATTGCGTACAATAAAGCAACAACCATATGGCTCCTGCCAGTTGCCGATAACTCGGTTACAAAACATGATCATCTCATACAATAAAATTTAGCATCATGTCTTGACCATATCACATCACAACATGCCCTGCAAAAACAAGTTAGACCTCCTCTACTTTGTTGTTGCAAGTTTTACGTGGCTGCTACGGGCTTAGCAAGAACCGTTCTTACCTACGCATCAAAACCACAACAATAATTTGTCAAGTTGGTGCTTTTTTAACCTTCGCAAGGACCGGGCGTAGCCACACTTGGTTCAACTAAAGTTGGAGAAACTGACACCCGCCAGCCACCTGTGTGCAAAGCACGTCGGTAGAACCAGTCTCGCGTAAGCATACGCGTAATGCCGGTCCGGGCCGCTTCATCCAACAATACCACCGAACCAAAGTATGACATGCTGGTAAGCATTATGACTTATATCGCTGAAAGGATCGATATGATTGACTAGGGGGGTGAATAGGCAACTAACAAATTTTAGCTTTTCTTCAACAATTTAAACTTTGCATCAAAGTAGGTTGTCTAGATATGCAACTAGGTGAGCAACCTATATGATGCAACAAGGATAGGAACACAAGCAAGCAAGATATATGAAACAAATAAGCTTGCACAAGTAAAGGCACGAGATAACGAAGAGTGGAGACGGTGGAGATGAGGATGTGTTGCCGAAGTTCCTTCCCTTTGAGAGGAAGTACGTCTCCGTTGGAGCGGTGTGGAGGCACAATGCTCCCCAAGAAGCCACTAGGGCCACCGTATTCTCCTCACGCCCTCACACAATGCGAGATGCCGTGATTCCACTATTGGTGCCCTTGGAGGCGGCGACCGAACCTTCACAAACTAGGTTGGGGCAATCTCCACAACTCAATTGGAGGCTCCCAACGACACCACGAAGCTTCACCACAATGGACTATGGCTTCGCGGTGACCTCAACCGTCTAGGATGCTCAAACACCCAAGAGTAACAAGATCCGCAAGGGATTAGTGGGGGGAATCAAATATCTCTTGGTGGAAGTGTAGATCGAGGCCTTCTCAACCACTCCCGAGCAAATCAACAAGTTTGGTCGGCTAGGGAGTGAGATCGGGCGAAAATGGAGCTTAGAGAAATAATGGAGCTTGGGGGTGGAAGAGGTGAGTCAACGGGGAAGAAGGGGACCCCTTATATAGTGTGGGAAAAGGATCCAACCGTTACCCACCAACCAGCCCGCGGCTAGCGGTACTACCGCGCCTGGCCAGCGGTACTACCGCAAGGCCGCGCGGTACTATTGCTTGCAACCAAGCCGTACCACTGCACGGCTGTGCGGTACTATCGTACCGACCCACGGTACTGCCGCAACCCCAGCGACAGTAAAGATAAACAGACGCGCAGGAGCTGGGGGCGGTACTTCCGCACGTGCGGTACTACCGCGCCCCCATGCGGTACTACCGCAAGGAAAAAACCCCAGCCAGGGGAAGGGAACTTTCGTGCCTACTTCCGCAAAGAAATGGAAGTAGCAAAAACCCGACATAGTAGTACCGTCGAGGGGCGGTACTACTGCCTGACTGCATAGCGCGGTACTACCGCTCGGCAAAAATGATACTACTGCGGTAGGTGCGGATGTAAAAAATTACATCCGTCCCTACTACCGCAAAGGGGCGGCACTAGCCTGGTGGGCAGCGGTATTGCGGCTCCAGGGGAGCGGTACTACCATGGGCACCTGCGGTACTACCGCGCCACCGCGCGGTACTACCGCGGATGCCTACGGTACTACCGTTTTCCTGCAAGAAAATGGAGGAAGCTCCAAGGAAAAAGGAGGGGACAAGAAGGAGACGTGTACGTGATGATTCCACCCAAACCTTTCCAACGCGGACCCCCTCTTAATAGTACGGCTTTCCTATGACTTAAATCCACCAAAAAGAAACGTAGAAAAGACGCCGTCTTCATCAGTCTTCGAGGGGCACCCAATCGTCTTGTGCCTAGCAATGAAGTGTCTGGAATACTCAAGGCACACGATTAGTCCGCAAATGCATTGTCATCAATCACCAAAACACTTAGGGATAAATATGCCCGTACAATCTCCCCCTTTTTGGTGGATTGATGACAATACGGGATTTGCACAAGGAAAATAAAATTAAGTAAATGCAAACCCCTCCTCTCTAGAATATAGACGGGCTCCCCCTAGATGTGTGCCACCTAGATGAGTGCTTTGGACTGCACGGCACACAAATACTAGGATCAAAGCTCCCCCTATATTATAGAGACAAGGCATATCTATCACTAGACAAGATAGCACACACATAAGTTAACTACGATAGATAAAGTGCATATGTCTTACACCATATGAGGAAAGGTCTCGAAAGCACAAACCAAACAAGAGCAAACAAGCATAAACGAGGTCCAAAAGACAAAGCAAATAAACGCACCAAGCACGACACAACGCAAATCCCTACTCTCTCTCCCCCTTTGGCATCGAGACGCCAAAAAGGCAGAGAGAACACCTACACACGTGAGGTGGCTCAGGCAGAGAAGTCGTCCCACTGCTCCTCGTGCTCCGTGTCAGACTCAGCGGCGGGGATAGTCTCCTCGAAGTCATCCTCTGAACTGGTCCACTTGTATCCCTGCTTTGACATCCAGGCAGCCTCAGGTGTGATGACGTCCTCAGACCCGCCAGACACATCCTCTCCAAATAGCCTCATAACCTTCTTGTCACGGCGGCGACTCTCCTTGTCTGCCACGTGAGCCCTGTACTGTCCCTTTGTCTGCATGCAGAAGAGAGTCTTCATCTTGTCCTTTAGCTTCTTGGCCCATGACGGCTCAGAGGAAGGAGTGGTGGACCTAGCAGCACGGTCCTCAGCAACATTCTCAGCAACAGCCTCCTCCTCACCAGCAGCCCTCCTAGCAGAAGAGGCCTCAGCACGGGTAGTGGTGTTGGCCCAGTTGGGCTTGACGCGGAGGCTGATGGACTCATGGCGAATCCAGTCTGGAGCAAGGAACTCATCACCCGGGTACATCTTCTCCCAAGTGGTGGAGAGCAGCAGAAACATGTACGGTCCATAGATAGGTACCTTGCGAGTGAACACCGCAAACCGAATCTCACACCACATGATGTGTGAGACATCAAGTGGCTGAGTCTGAGAAGAACGTGCCTCTGCACACAGGAGCAACATGTCCACTAGATATGCATGGACCTTGTCCTTGTCGCCAATGCGTGGGAACAGAGTGTTGCGGAAGATGCCATGCATGATATCAAGAAAGGAGTTTAACACCCAAGTTAACTTGCCATTGGGGAGCACCTTCTCAACAAGGAAAGGCTGAAGCAGGTTCTTGTTGGCAGACTCAGAGTTGGCATGGGGGCGAACACCAACGGGGGTGTGAAGCCCGTCATCAGGAATGTGCAGCAGGTCCATGAACTCTCGGTGCCTCTGAGCACAGCCCGAGGAGTCACATAGGGATTGATCCTCCGGCGTTCGACATACTCAGAGACAGAAATCTCGTCCATGCCCTTAGCAGGTTCCTTTTGCTTGCTGGCAGTGGTCTTGACATTGCGCTTGGGGGCATTGGAGCCCTCTGGGGCTTCATCTTGGGGGTTGCGCAGACGCTTGGAGCCAGTGTCACGACTGGGATTGGAACGGCGAGAGCCACCACCTGAGACACAAAAATGCAAAACACCCACAACAGCCAAGAGGGATTAATGCAAAGACCACAACAAAGCTAGAGAAACAAGCAGAAAGCACACATGATAAATGCCTAGAGAGGGATTTGATCCCTACGGTAGTACTGCCAAGTGCTGCGAAGCTAAGATAGTAGTACTGCTCTTAGACGCGGTAGTACCGTGCAAGGTCATGGTAGTACCGGGTCTAGGAGCGGTAGTACGACCTTAGCACCTCGGCTAGCACGGTAGTACCACGTCTGTTGAGCGGTAGTACCGCACGAGCTAGCACGGTAGTACTGCACCCGACGGGCGGTAGTACCGCAAGAGCGGTAGTACCGCACATCAGACACGGTAGTACCGCACCGCGTCAGATCTGAACAAGTTCTGAACAAGTTCAAATCTAAGAAAAGCCCGCGAAACCACGGCGGTACTACGGTTGGACAAAGCTACCACAAGACAGCATATCAAGTATGATTCCTACGCATCACGACTCTCCTACATCCTACTCTTGCATAGATTTGGCCTAAAATCTCAAGAACAACAAGTTTCTCCCCAAAAACCTAGAAGCAAGAGAACAGCCAAGAAAAAGAGGGATTTGGGGAAAAACCTTCGTCCATGGCAAGAGGAAGTGGTGGGGAACGATCCCACTGGTCGGAATCCGAGGAGAGTGGCCGGAGACGGAGATCCGCCGAGGGCCTCCGGCGCCGTTCTTGAGCGAGAGAGAGAGAGAGACGTGGGGAGAGAAACAAATGAATGGGTATGGGGAGTTGGAACTCCCCTGCCCGAGTCATAACCCCACGCTCCCTCGACGGTGCGGTAGTATCGTGCCCCAACGCGGTAGTACCGCCCGGCGCGGTACTTCTGAAGTACCGCACCTGGGCGGTAGTACCGTGCTGTGGAGCGGTAGTACCGTGCCTCCCAAAGCGATAGTACCGCGGCCAGCCGCGGTAGTACCGTGAGCTCAAGAAGATGCACGTTTCGAGCACATGAAAAACTGGGTCTTTGCACAAACACTCCGAGCCAACACGACACCACAAGACCACGCAACACACAAAGCCAGAAAGGCACACGACAAACGAAACAACCATGAGACACCACCTCTCCAAAGAGAGGGCGGTGGCCGTAGCCACCTATGTTTGAGTCAATTGGTATGGCACCACGAAGAATTATCCTTGGGTCCATGACCACAACTCGTCTTTGAAGCACAAGTACTATTAAACATAGCTAATGTGAAAGACTTGATCGATTTATGCATAATGGGGGGAGGGAGAGTTCATTGAGAGAACATCACTCCCCCTATGTCCATGCCTACATCTAAACAGGACAACACGTTGAGTATAGTGGGGTGTGCAAGGGTTCAAGCAACATTGCTTGAATCAATGATATTTAGCTCATGCCTTAACTCGCAAAATCTTGCTTCATCCAAGGGCTTCGTGAAGATATCTACAAGGTTATCATGAGTGTTGACATAGTTGAGCTCGATCTCTCCTCGCCTAATGTGATCCCGGATGAAGTGATACCGAATCTCAATATGCTTCGTCTTGAAGTGTTGCACCGGGTTGAGAGAGATCTTGATGGCACTTTCATTGTCACACCAAAGAGGCACTTTGTCACAAATGACACCGTAATCCTTTAAAGTTTGCCTCATCCATAAGAGTTGTGCACAACAACTACCGGCCGCCACATACTCCGCTTCGGTGGACGAGAGAGACACATAACTTTGCTTTTTGGAATACCAACTTACCAAAGAGCAACCAAGAAATTGGCACCCTCCGGAAGTGGACTTCCTATCCACTTTGTATCCCGCCCAATCGGAATCCGAATACCCTACAAGCTTGAAGTTTGCTCCTCTTGGGTACCATAGGCCAAAGTTTGGGGTATGAGCCAAATATCGAAAGATTCGTTTGACCGCCACATAGTGACTTTCCTTAGGTGCGGCTTGAAAACGTGCACAAATTCCCACACTCAACATGATATCTGGTCTAGATGCACAAAGGTAAAGCAAGGAACCTATCATGGAGCGATATACCTTTTGATCCACCGCTTTACCATTGGGATCTATGTCAAGTTGGCACTTGGTGGGCATGGGAGTGGAAGCTGGCTTGACATCACTTAGCTTGAATCTTTTGAGCATGTCTTGAGTATATTTGGCTTGATTGATGAAGGTTCCTTCTCTTCTTTGCTTCACTTCGAACCCTACAAAGAACTTCAACTCTCCCATGGAATACATCTCGAACTTTGAGGTCATGAGAGCGGCAAATTCCTCATTGAAAGCTTTGTTAGGGGAACCAAAGA
Source organism: Triticum urartu (assembly GCF_003073215.2). NCBI lineage: Eukaryota > Viridiplantae > Streptophyta > Magnoliopsida > Poales > Poaceae > Triticum > Triticum urartu. Next base: position 658,650,176 of record NC_053024.1, on the reverse strand, counting down.
TAATATCATCAACATATAATTGGCACATAAACAACTCCCCTTTGACCTTCTTAGTAAAAAGAGTGGGGTCGATTAGCCCAACTTCGAAACCACGGTCTTGTAACAACTCGGTAAGGTGGTCATACCACGCACGTGGGGCTTGTTTAAGGCCATAGAGTGCCTTATCGAGTTGATACACATGATCGGGAAAGTAGGGATCCTCGAACCCGGGGAGTTGCTTGACATAAAACAATTCATTAATGGGACCATTAAGAAAAGCACTCTTCACATCCATTTGTTGTAACTTAAAGTTATGATGAGAAGCATAGGCAATCAACATGCGAATAGATTCAAGATGAGCAACGGGAGCAAAGTTTTCACCGTATTCGATACCCTCGACTTGGGAGTAGCCTTGTGCTACCAAACGAGCCTTGTTGCGAATGATAATCCCATGGGCATCTTGCTTGTTCTTAAATATCCACTTGGTTCCGATGACATTGTGGTTCCCCGTAGGTCTTGGCATCAATCTCCACACTTTGTTGCGCTCGAAGTTGTTGAGTTATTCATGCATGGCATTGAGCCAATCCGGATCTTCTAGCGCCTCATAGACCTTGTGGGGTTCCACACAAGAGACAAACGCGTGATGCTCACAATAATTTGCTAATTGTCTACGAGTGCTTACCCCCTTTCGTAAGCTTCCAAGCACATTCGTCATGAGATGATCCTTGATGGAGAGCTTGGAAGCAACCTTGGCGGCACGACGCTCTAATTCCTCCTCGGGGGTGAGACGAGGAGTGGTCACTTGATCATCTTGAGCATCGTCTTGAGCTTGTTCTTGTGCTTGAACTTGCTCGGAGGAGAGAACTTGACCTTGGGCATCACTAGATGTGTCAACACTGTCTTGAGCGTGATCTTGCCCTTGGTCATGTTCTTGAGGATGAGGGCCTTCATGTTGTTCTTCGGAAGCGTGTGGGCCTTGGGTTGGTGATGGCTCCGCTTGAGTGGACTTTTGTCCTTCTCCTTCGGCCACAAGGGGTTCCTCAATGGGTAGGATAAAGCCAACACCCATTCTTCTTATGGCTTGGGGAGGAATTTCATCACCTACATCACAAGTGCCACTTTGCTCCACTTGGGAGCCGTTATTCTCATCAAACTCCACGTTACACGTCTCCTCAGTAAGTCCCGTGGATTTATTGAGGACACGGTAAGCATGAGAGTTTGTAGCATAACCAACAAATATGCCCTCATAAGCTCTAGCCTCAAATTTAGACAACCGAACACCTTTCTTGAGAATGAAACACTTACATCCGAACAACCGGAAGTACTTGAGGTTGGGCTTGTTACCGGTGAGTATCTCATATGGAGTCTTGTTCAAGACCTTGCGGAGGTAGAGCCGATTGGATGCATGACACGCGGTGTTGATGGCTTCGGCCCAAAAGTTGTACGGAGACTTGAACTCCGCCATCATGGTCCTTGCCGCATCCATCAACGTCCGGTTCTTCCTCTCCGCAACACCGTTTTGTTGAGGGGTGTAAGGTGCGGAATATTGATGCTTGATCCCCTCATCACTAAGAAACTCATCCAAGGTGTAGTTCTTGAACTCGGTGCCGTTGTCACTTCTTATTGTCAAGATCTTTGCATTGTATTGACGTTGTGCTTCATTTGCAAAGTCAATGACGGTTTGTTGGGTTTCGCTCTTCCTCTTGAAGAAATACACCCACATGTACCTTGAGTAGTCATCCACAATCACCAAGCAATACTTCCTACCTCCAAGACTATCGAAGGATGGAGGCCCAAAGAGATCCATGTGAAGGAGCTCCAAAGGCCTCTTTGAATAAATGATAGTCGTGGGAGGGTGAGCCTTCTCATGTAGCTTTCCTTCGATACAAGCACTGCAAGCACGATCTTTAGCAAAACTAACATTCATTAGTCCACGGACATGGTCCCCCTTGAGGAGACTTTGCAAAGATCTCATATTGACGTGGGCTAAATGGCGATGCCAAAGCCATCCCACATCAACTTTAGCCATTAGGCACGTCGCGGTCTTAATGGGTTGCTCCGAAAAGTTAATCACATATAGACCGTTCTCGACATGCCCAACAAAGGCTAATTTAAGAGTCTTGCTCCACAAGAGGGCCACGGTATCGATATCAAAGAAAGTGGCAAAGCCCATGATTGCAAGTTGACGAACGGAAAGTAAATTGTATGCAAGGGACTCAACAAGCATGACCTTCTCGATCGTGAGATCATGAGAGATGACCACCTTGCCAAGTCCCAATACCTTAGAAGATGAGGCGTCACCCCACTCAACATTGGTGGGCATAGATGGAACCTTGTGCACGTCCACCACCAAGTCCTTGCTTCCGGTCATATGATTTGTAGCTCCGCTATCGAGCAACCATGATCCCCCACCGGAAGCAAACACCTACAAGAGATCAATGCTTGGTTTTAGGTACCCATTTTGTAATGGGTCCTTTGATGTTAGTAACAAGGGTCTTTGGAACCCAAATAGACCATTCAATGTATTCATGAAGAGAACCAACAAATTTGGCATAAACATGCCCATCACTAGCACGGCATAACACATAAGAAGGATTAAAATCGCCGGCTTTGTTGGGAGGGGTGGCATTGCCCTTCTTGACATTGCCACCCTTTGCATTGTTCTTCTTCTTCTCCTCGGAGGCACTCTCTCCCTCCTTCACAAAGATTTGCATGAGAGGAGGAGGTCGTTTGGTCTTGTCATTCTTCTTCTTGTTCTTGGAGTCGGGCACGTACCCAACCCCTTCCTTGGCCACAACTCCCTTTTGGTTGATCAAGAGATCGTTGAGGTTCTTCTTGCCTTGTATGCAAGTCTCAAGACCTCTCTCAAGTTGCCCATTTAGCTTAGCGTTCTCCTCAACGAGATGCACATGCTCACAACACGGGTTAGTAGCATTTGCATTATCAATTAACATCATACGAGGGAAAGTGGCTTTTTCCTTGGTTAGCTTTACTTGAAGTTGATCATGAGACTCTTTGAGGCTAGCATGAGCACCCTTCAAGACCTTGTGATCCTTGTCAAGTAGATCAAACTCCTCTTTGAGTCTAGTAAAATCAACCTCAAGTTCGGCCTTCTCGGAGTTTAGCACATGAGAAACAATGAGGACATGATCATAATCTTTCTTTAACTTAGCATGATCAATGTTGTGTGACTCCTCAAGAGCCAAACGAAGACCACGCTTTTCCTCAAGAGCATTGGAAAGATCCGAAATCTCATCGGCATAGTCACGACTATGCCCTTCCATCTTAGTGATGGTGTTTTCGTGAGCCTCGATCATGTCATTGGCTTCACCAAGTTGTTCCAAGAGAGCAACAAAGTGCCTCTTGGATTTTCCCTTGAGTTTGCCCATAAAGGCCTCAAACTCATTAGCCTCCACATTAGCTTCCTCAAGTTCATTAATGCTATCCGTCGGAGAAGGATGATTAATGATGGTAGTTTTGATGTTGGAGGTTACCTTGTTGGTGGCTTTAGCCATGAGGCACTTGGCGGTGATGCTCTCATTGGGTGAGTCGAAGAGAGACACCCGTGGAGTCGTCGCAATGGCAACGGAGGCCATGGCAACTGACTCATCACTTTCATCATCGTCATCATCCTCATTGTACTCTTCTTGTACCACCAATTCCTTGGGAGGAGTCTTCTTGGTGAAGTTGCTCTTGTTGGGGAACGACTTGGCCTTGTCCTTTCGGATGAGCTTGCCACCATTGTCTTCAATCTTCTCATATGGGCACTCCGCAACAAAATGACTCACGTTGCCACAATTGTAGCAAGTCCTTCCACGTTGCTTGCTCTTCGTGCCACTTGAGTTGTTTTTGCTAAAGTTTGGCCTCGAGTTTTTCTTGCTCCAAAATTGCCTTGAAGCAAGTGCCATGTGTTCATGATACGCATACTTCGTATCTTTGGGGTTGCTCTCCTCTTCTTCCTCTTCTTCTTCTTCAACAGTGAGCTTGGCCTTCAATGCAAGGTTAGGCTTCTTTGCCCTTTGAGAACGAAGCACCGCATTGTCGGCGGTCTTGTCCAAAATGTTCATGGCCACAAACTCATCCAACACTTCGCTTGAGGTCAAAGTGTGGAAGTCCGGTCTTTGACGAATGACGGAGGACATGGCCTTGTGATAGGGCATCATTGCCTTGAGGAATTTGCGCTTGATCCAATTGTCATCTGTGTCCTTGCTCCCGTGATCTCGTAGTGAGACCGCGAGTTTGGTTACTCTCCGATAAAGCTCACGAGGTTCTTCATCTTCTTTCATTGCAAACTCATCGGCCTCATCTTGCACCACTTCATAGTTGGAGCGTTGAATGCTTGTGCTTCCCCGGTAGAGAGAGACAACACAATGCCATGCATCTTTGGCCAAGGCGAAGGGACGAAGATGAGGTAGGTCTTCGGGTGGAATTGCATCTTGAATGATGAAGAGAGCATTCTCATTGAATTGATTGTCCGCGGCTTCTCGAGGAGTGAAGTTGCTTGGATCATGCGGATAGAAACCTTCTTCAATGAGTCTCCAAAGGTTAGTGTTCACATGATTTAAATGACGTTTAAAGCGGTAAACCCAAGAATCAAAATCCTCATTTTTCACAATCTTAGGGGGAGGACCGGCATGATTCAAATGAGTGGAAGGAACCGGTCCACCATAAACAAGTGGTGGTTCCACATGAGCAAAGATGCCGGTGCCATTTTTACCACTAGAAGAAGGAGCCTTTTCACTACTAGCTTCCCCCTTGTCGGGGATAGCATCCGTCACCTTGTCGGTGGGGTCACCCACTTTCAATGGTGCGGTGAATAGTTTAAGCCCCTCAAGAAATTTAGTAAACATGCTTTCAACTTCAGTCGTCATGGAGGTTTTCAATGTCTCCAAGGCCACATTGAACTCCTCACGAGAGACCGTGGTTCCCCCATCGCCCGTAGACGAGGTCGGATTCACACCGGAGTGTTCCTCCACACCGTCTATGGTATCAACCATACTCTTTGGACGGTAAAGTCCTTAGTAAAGAGACGAGGCTCTGATACCAATTGAAAGGATCGATATGATTGACTAGAGGGGGGTGAATAGGCAACTAACAATTTTTTGCTTTTCTTTAACAATTTAAACTTTGCATCAAAGTAGGTTGTCTAGATATGCAACTAGGTGAGCAACCTATATGATGCAACAAGGATAGGAACACAAGCAAGCAAGATATATGAAACAAATAAGCTTGCACAAGTAAAGGCACAAGATATTCAAGAGTGGAGATGGTGGAGACGAGGATGTGTTGTTAAAGTTCCTTCCCTTTGAGAGGAAGTACGTCTCCGTTGGAGCGGTGTGGAGGCACAATGCTCCCCAAGAAGCCACTAGGGCCACCGTATTCTCCTCACGCCCTCACACAATGTGAGATGCCGTGATTCCACTATTGGTGCCCTTGGAGGCGGCGACCGAACCTTCACAAACTAGGTTGGGGCAATCTCCACAACTCAATTGGAGGCTCCCAACAACACCATGAAGCATCACCACAATGGACTATGGCTTCGCGGTGACCTCAACCATCTAGGATGCTCAAACACCCAAGAGTAACAAGATCCGCAAGGGGTTAGTGGGGGGAATCAAATATCTCTTGGTGGAAGTGTAGATCGAGGCCTTCTCAACCACTCACGAGCAAATCAACAAGTTTGGTCGGCTAGGGAGTGAGATCGGGCGAAAATGGAGCTTAGAGCAATAATGGAGTTTGCGGGTGGAAGAGGTGAGTCAACAGGGAAGAAGGGGACCCCTTATATAGTGTGGGAAAAGGATCCAACCGTTACCCACCAACTAGCCCGCGGCCAGCGGTACTACCGCGCCTGGCCAGCGGTACTACCGCAAGGCCGCACGGTACTACTGCTTGCAACCAAGCGGTACCACCGCACGGCTTTGCGGTACTACCGTACCGACTCACGGTACTGCCGCAACCCCAGCGACAGTAAAGATAAACAGATGCGCAGGAGCTGGGGGCGGTACTTCTGCACGCGCGGTACTACCGCGCCCCCCATGCGGTACTACCGCAAGGCAAAAACCCCCAGCCAGGGGGAAGGGAACTTCCGTGCCTACTTCCGCAAAGAAACGGAAGTAGCAAAAACCCGACACAGTAGTACCGTCGAGGGGCGGTACTACTGCCTGACTTCATAGCGCGGTACTACCGCTCGGCGAAAACGATACTACCGTGGTAGGTGCGGATGTAAAAAATTACATCCGCCCCTACTACCGCAAAGGGGCGGCACTAGCCTGGTGGGCAGCGGTAGTGCGGCTCCAAGGGAGCGGTACTACCGTGGGCACCTGCGGTACTACCGCGCCACCGCGCGGTACTACCACGGATGCCTACGCTACTACCGTTTTCCTGGGAGCAGTACTACCGTGACCAACCACAGCAGCCAGACAAGGGAGGCAAGAAAACGGAGGAAGCTCCAAGGAAAAAGGAGGGGACAAGAAGGAGACGTGTACGTGATGATTCCACCCAAACCTTTCCAATGTGAACCCCCTCTTAATAGTACGACTTTCCTACGACTCAAATCCACCAAAAAGAAACGTAGAAAAGACGCCGTCTTCATCAGTCTTCGAGGGGCACCCAATCTTCTTGTGCCTAGCAATGAAGTGTCTAGAATACTCAAGGCACACGATTAGTCCGCAAATGCATTGTCATCAATCACCAAAACACTTAGGGATAAATATGCCCTTACAATCGCGCACAACTCACTTGTGTTCTACTCGTGCACAACATCAACGCATAAAACCTAGGCTCGGATGCCACTGTTGGGGAAAGTAGTAATTTCAAAATTTTCCTACGCACACGCAAGATCATGGTGATGCATAGCAACGAGAGGGGAGAGTGTTGTCCACGTACCCTCGTAGACCGAAAGCGGAAGCGTTAGCACAACGCGGTTGATGTAGTCGTACGTCTTCACGATCCGACCGATCCAAGTATCGAACGCACGGCACCTCCGAGTTCAGCAATGTTCAGCTCGATGACGTCCCGCGAACTCCGATCCAGCAGAGCTTCATGGGAGAGTTCCGTCAGCACAACGGCGTGGTGACGGTGATGATGTTGCTACCGATGCAGGGCTTCTCCTAAGCACCGCTACGATATGACCGAGGTGGAATATGGTGGAGGGGGGCACCACACACGGTTGGGAGGGATCAACTAATCAACTTGTGTGTCTAGAGGTGCCCCCCTGCCCCTGTATATAAAGGAGAAAGGGGGGAGGCCGGCCGGCCCTCTATGGACGCGCCAGGAGGAGGAGTCCTCCTCCTAGTAGGAGTAGGACTTTCCTACTCCTACTAGGAGGAGGAAAGGAAGGAGGAGAAGGAGAAGGAAGGAGAAGGAGGAAAAGGATTAAAGGGGGGCCGGCCCCCTAGTCCAATTCTGTTTGGGATAGGGGGGCCGCGCGCCCTACCTCCTCTCTTCCACCACTTGGCCCATGAGGCCTATTACTTCTTCCTCGTATTCCCGTAACTCCCCGGTACCCGAAAATACCCGAATCACTCGGAACCTTTCCGATGTCCGAATATAGTCGTCCAATATATCGATCTTTACGCCTCGACCATTTTGAGACTCCTCATCATGTCCCCGATCCCATCCGGGACTCCGAACTACCTTCGGTACATCAAATCACATAAACTCATAATACAATCGTCACTGAAACTTTAAGCGTGCGGACCCTACGGGTTCGAGAACTATGTAGATATGACCGAGACATGTCTCCGGTCAATAACCAATAGCGGAACCTGGATGCTCATATTGGCTCCTACATATTCTACGAAGATCTTTATCGGTCAGACTGCATAACAACATACGTTGTTCCCTTTGTCATCGGTATGTTACTTGCCCGAGATTCGATCGTTGGTATCTCAATACCTAGTTCAATCTCGTTACCGGCAAGTCTCTTTACTCGTTCCGTAATACATCATCCTGCAACTAACTTATTAGTTGCAATGCTTGCAAGGCTTAAGTGATGTGCATTACCGAGAGGGCCCAGAGATACCTCTCCAACAATCGGAGTGACAAATCCTAATCTCGAAATACGCCAACCCAACAAGTACCTTCGGAGACACCTGTTGAGCACCTTTATAATCACCCAGTTACGTTGTGACGTTTGGTAGCACACAAAGTGTTCCTCCGGTAAACGGGAGTTGCATAATCTCATAGTCATAGGAACATGTATAAGTTATGAAGAAAGCAATAACAACAAACTAAACGATCAAGTGCTAAGCTAATGGAACGGGTCAAGTCAATCACATCATTCTCCTAATGATGTGATCCCGTTAATCAAATGATAACTCATGTCTATGGCTAGGAAACATAACCATCTTCGATTAACGAGCTAGTCAAGTAGAGGCATACTAGTGACACTCTGTTTGTCTATGTATTCACACATGTATTATGTTTTCGGTTAATACAATTCTAGCATGAATAATAAACATTTATCATGATATAAGGAAATAAATAATAACTTTATTATTGCCTCTAGAGCATATTTCCTTCAGGTAGAACTATCTATGTATCCATTTTTATCTGAAAAAATGGCCGGTGGCGTCGGCGACATAGCAGGCGAGCGAGGGTGTGAATCCAATGTGCCACCGACTAGCGGGCCCGGTGAGGAAAGAAGGCGAGCGTGCGCGCGTTCGTCTTGTGTCCGCGCCGACGCAAATCAGGCTAAAAAATGGACCGAAAATGGGTCGGCAGACGGACGAAAGCGGACGCGCGTCCGTTTGGGTCAGCGCGTTGGGCCGGCTTTTTTGTCCGCACCGACCCAAACGGACGGCCGCGGACAAAATGGGTCGCCCCATTGAAGTTGCTCTAAGGCTGGTCATAGTGAGGAGTAACTTATACTAGTGTCATGTATATGACACTAGCCTAAGTTACTACCTTCATAATGCAAAGTAATATAATAGTAGTATCAGATGACTTCATTTATTAGCTTGTAGACTTATCTTATCTTGGAAAGCGCTATATTACAGTAATATATTATGTTACCACCTCTCATTAATTACTTGTCACATAAATAATTTTTTTTTTAAAATGCGCTATATTACTAGCTAAGTTATTCCTACTATGACTAGTCTAAGATTCATTGTAGAACTGGGCGCGCGGGTGGTGGTCGTGGGCTCGTGGTGTTGGTATCAGTTGGTGGTCCATCGAGCTAACGAGCTGCTTGGCTCGACTCGATTAAGGCTCAGCTCTGTATGGCTTTGGTTGGTTTAGCTCGTTAAGCTTAATAACTCTTGTTAAGCTCGAAAGTGCTTATTAGAGCATCTCCAACCGAATACTGTGCCGGGTGAGGCAGCTTTTGCGTGCGGCGAGTGCGCTAGCTTCAGCGGCTGCCGCAAAATAAAGCGCCCGAGCCGCTTCAGCAGGCACGCTATATTTTATCTGTTTTTTTCCTACTATTTGAACTACGAATCAATACATATTTGGTTTCAATAATACAAATATGGAGATAGTTGATACAAAATAGTGCATAGATAATTCATAGTCTTCTCCTACGACAGATAGTTCATAGTTCGTCACATAGACTGCTTCTATGATACAAAATAAAACGAAAAACTAGTACTACTCGTCAGACTCGGACTCTACCTCGGTGATGTCCTCCTCTAACGTCTGAGCGTAGGCGTCAAGGAACCGCTCGTCGTCGGAGTCTCAGGAGGACGCATCTCCTAGCGCGATGTTGTATTTAGCGGCCGCCTTCCGTGTTCGCTTGTCCTCGCGATAGGCGGCTCGCTCCTCCCTCCTCTTCGCCCTCTCCGCCCTTCTCTCAGCGAAGAACTGTTTCTCATTGATGATGTCTTGCGGGAAGCGATGGCTCCACAACGCCATGGCTTCCTTGTCCATCTCGGCCAGGCTGAGACAGCGCTCCCGCCTCCGGTTCTTGCGATGATCCTCGTCGGTGAGAAGCCGCGGGAAAGGCGCCAACTCCTGTGCCCGCTCCCGCGTCGCCACGTCGGCGAAGTTCATGTCCTGACGGGACCGCCGGAGGCACCACGCCGCAGCGTCGTACGCGTGGGTGCCCTCCTGGGCGGTGTCGAAGGTTCCGAGGCGGAGGCGCATGCCGCCGCCCGACCGAATCTCGGCGGAGTAGGCACCGGACGGACGCATGCGGACGCCGCGGTAGCCCGAAGCTCCCCGGCGGCGAGGCGGCATGATGGCACGATGGTGTCGTGTCGGCGGCGAGGAGAGAAAGCGATAGAAGGAGCGATGAGAGAGCGGCAGAGGGCGCTGCAATTTTATAGGCGCGCCGGACGCGGTGCGCCAAATCTAGCGCGCGAGCTGTCGCCTTTTCTCCCACGCGTGCAATCGTTTTCTATCACCGCTGGAGCACACGAAAACGTCCAGCGCGCGCTAAAAAGCCAGTTTACCGCGCGCGTGTCTTTTTGACGCGGCTGTTGGAGATGCTCTTAACAGACTACGATGTGTTATAGCATATAGAATGAGCGTGTCGGTGTAAATTTTGCAAAGGAAGATTGTGACTACAAGAGAAGGCGCACTAGTTTGTTGCCTCCTATGAGTTGAGATGAGTTGATTAGATTGATATACAGGTTGAGGCACAATGAAAAAATTATCATCTACTTCCTCCGTTCTATATGTTTGACATTCTAGACGTAAATATTGTTCTTCGAAGATTTGATCAAAGTTTGTGAGGTTTGAATTTTAAAATACCTATATGCACTACATTATAGAAGAAAGCGAATAAGATGAGAATATGTGTCATGATGTACGAACGAGCTTGTTAGCTCATTAAATTTAACAGACTGAGATCAACGATTAGCCTCTTCGCTAAGGAGCGACTTACGATCTTAACAAGCTAAGCTATCAAGCGCTTATTAATCTCACAAACTATGTGCTTTTGATCCAGCCCTAATCGACCATCACATCAACAATCAGGCTAGCCACTAGGCACAGCAGGCCAATCAAAAATCTGCCCGCTGATTGGGTTTATCTGGGCGGTGGTGGCACTAATGCTAGTGTCATGTGTTGTGTCGTGTGTGCATTAGCGAGGGGTTCTTTCATTTTTGATATCTCAGTAGGTGCTCTCTGTCTTCTCCTACTGCAATATGATCACGAATAAGTGGCCGCCTTGCAATAGTTCCATCTTCAACAACAAATGTGTCAGTCACCTCAAGTTCTCACATACTGGTGTGGACTATTCATATCACGCGAGGCGAGACACGACACGACTCCTCGAAACATTCGAGATTAGTCGAGCATGTTCATGTTTAGTCTTTTGTGTAGCTAGAGATGTCGGCTTCCGAAAGAAACTTCATGTGACTTTAGCTTTGTTGTTATGTATCTTTGATGCCATGTAATTTTCAGTTATTCAATTTGAAATAATTTATCCAGTAAGTTACTAGCTCACCCGCGAAAAACAAACAAACAAACAATAATTTACTAGTAAGTTTGAATCGTTGGCAAAGAACAGCACTCAAAGGTGGAGGGTTACCCAGATAGTCGTTCATTGATTATATCTTCTTTTTTCCTTTGGAAAAGACAAGGCACAAAGGTAAACACTTGTATACGCACCAACACCCACCCTGGCAAGCCTTCAATCCTTCCATTTAGATTGTTTTATAAACATGGCATACACACAAATGCTCATAGATACGCACAATATATTCACTTATATGAATGCGCGCAAGAACATCCTACCCTTATGAACACATCTGAGAGATTAAGCCGGCACATCATCTTAAGATTGATGAAGTTGCCAAAGACATCTTCATAATCGAACGAGAACGTCTCCTTTCACTGAACGCACACCAACGAAAAGCCTGAAATAAATTCAAGAAAATGCGAGCACCGCTGTCAACTTTACGACTTGAATCATGGCGGGCTGGGATACCACTGTCCTCGTAACCGTACAACTGGTCCGTCCTTCTGTTTAGATGTTGTCAACTCACTATGAACGCCACGTGGTTGATCGATCATCCTGCCAGATTCACAGATTATACATGGCACACAATAAATGCATGCTTAAATCACAATAGTGATCCATTGGCCGACCACCCCGAATCTCAAAGCACGGCCACGGAGCTGATTTAACCCCAGCCAGCCAGCCGGTCTCCTCCCACCGCATCGCGTCGCATATCCCCCTCCCTCGCGTCACCCACAGCCGGCCTCAATTTTCCATCTGCTCCCCGTGCTCTTAATGGGCTTTCCCTCCCTCCGACATGGCCGGCGACCCCCGCACCCGCGCCGCCGGTGACCCCTCCGCCGCCTCCCCCTCCTCCTCCCCCGCCGTCGGCCCCTCCAGGCTCTTCCTCCACCTGCTCCTCCTCCACTCGCTCTTATAACCCCGCGCCCCCCCGCCGCCAGCCCATGGCCGCCGTCTTCTACCACCACGTCGTCGGCGACCTCACCGTCGGCAAGCCCGAGATCGCCGAGCTCAGCGACGCCGACACGCTCGACGACGCGGCGCGGGCCATCGCCGGCAGCCCCGAGGGCGCCGTGCCCGTCTGGCGCGCGCGGGCCGCCCCCGACGACCCGCCCTCCGGCGCCCGCTTCCTCGGCATGATCTCCGCCGTCGACATCGCCGCCTTCCTCGCCGACGCCGGCGCCGGCGACCGCGCCATGCGCGCCGCCGTCGGCGAGGCCGTGCAGCCCAACCAGGACCTGCTCCGGGAGGTCGATCCCGGCACCAGGTCAGTTCTTGGTCCTCGACCCGTCCCTTCTCGCCGCCGTCGTGCCCCCGACCGTCCCATCAGGAGTCCCACCCAATCTCCAAGTCTTCAGGCATCACTCGTCTGCGGTTTCATAGTCGTAGGCAGTGGCGATTCAGTCTACGCACTGTGGCTCTATTGACTCAGGCTCAGCTCGGATCTGCCCCTGCCTGCTCCCTCGGGGTGCTTCACTACAGCCGAATGCTGATGCGCAAGCCTCTGTTGTTTAATGCGGTCTGGTTGGTGATCTTTGTCTTGTATGCGGGTAGTACAAAATTGTTTTTGGGTCTTTCTGCATCTGTAAGAGATCACTGGGGGTTTGTGCCTTTGTGGTTAAATTACTCTTCTGTGCTGACTGCTGCTGTGGGTGTAAATCAGGAAGTGCTTACTGCTCAGTGAAGCTGCCTGAAGTTGTGCTTACTGGATACTAAAACTGGGATAGCGGTTGTATTTAACACAATCTCTTTCAGACAAAAGGATAGTTGGTAAGGCGTGATCGTTGGAGCCCGTCATGCTTGGGTAAAACTGGAAAGTTTGATTAAGTGCCTTCAAAACAGATCCTAATCCATACCTGGTTTGTGTGAGCTTAAGATTGATGCTTATGAGTCGCTGAATTTCATTAAAGAGTCACTGAATTTCGCTCCTGTTCATGAAATATAGTTGGATCGAACTTCCGGACAGAAATAATGTGGCAATCTGGATATTGTTTTGCTAGGTCATGTGCCTTAGTCACAAATCCACTGCTCAAGTTTAAGTTGCTCTATCCCTGTGTGCACAGTTTTTTTTCTTCAGGATCCAAAGAAATGCCACAACTGGTCATGCTTTCTTCATTAAACCATCATTTTAGTTGCCCCTTTAGGGACCATTTGTTGACAACAACTTAAAAGACTATCACATAGCTCCTGGAGACTGAAAAACTGTAACTCATGACTGTTACCAACAGCATAGATTTGCTAGGTGTTCACCTATCAGTATCTGTGGATATTCTTGTTTTTTCTCAATTCCTAGAGTAGACTGATCATTCTACAATCTAGCTTGTATTTTACGCTATCATCCAGTATCGTGAAGTGTCTCCAGTCCATTCCGAAGCTTAAACAAGCCAGATGGCTTTCACATGGTGCAGAGTTTGTCCTTCTGATTGTGTTGTCATAAGAGGAACAAAGTGGGAACATGGTTCCATTTGGCAATGTAACATCGCAATCAGGAAGGCAGCAATCCATGTGGAAGCCGTGCTGGCTGCTAAGGGATTCATGAGTCAAGACAATAGTTTAAATAAACTGAGCAATACATGACACATGCGAGGCAGCCCAATCATGTCTCAAAATGATTTGGCAGCACCAAGTAGTGAGCCAATGTCACATTCTTAGGGATGACATAATAGTTGCCCGCAAATAAAAAGTTCAATAGGACATAAGAGTCTGAGCTGGATGATGTGTCTGCCAATCATACTGCTCTGCTTTTTTAGTCCTTTGCCTTTCAAGCAAATTCATTTTAAAAGATGTGATGTTTGACATATGTATTTTGTTATTCAGCCAAGTTTGATTGTCTTGCAAGGTTGATCGATGCGCTGGAGTTGATGAGGCATGGAGTGAAGCGCTTCCTTGTCCGCAAGAACGGCTCCTGGACAGGCATCACCAAGCGGTTTTCGATGCTTTACAACGGGAAATGGATGAAGAACTCGGAATCGGGATCCCCAAGCTCAGCTGGCAGCAGCAGCATGCAGTTGTCCCCATTTATCAGTTGCACGGAGAGGTTTTGCTGCCTGTCAAGGGAAGACATCCTCCGGTTCCTGATCGGGTGCCTCGGCGCCCTCGCGCCCATCCCACTGTCTCCAATCTGTACCCTTGGAGCCATCAACCCACACTACTGCCACGTCGAGGCGTCTGCGCCAGCCATGGAGGCGATCCAGAAGATCCCTGGGGACCCATGCGGCGTGGCCGTGGTCGAGACGACACCGGATGGGGTCCGCAAGATCATCGGGGACATCTCCGCCTACAAGCTGTGGAAGTGTGACTACGTGGCAGCCGCGTGGGCGCTGGCGAACCTGTCGGCGGGGCAGTTTGTCATCGGCGCCGATGAGAACGGGTCGACCCCCATCTCCGCCTTCGCGGTGCCTTCCATCAGCTCGTCGTTGTCGGAGGAGTCCGCCGAGCCCGGGCGCTCTCCCAGGCTGCTGAAGAAGTTCAGCAGCAGGAACATTGGGTTCCTGAACAGCCAGGCGAACCAGGTGCGGAGCATGTACCGGGGTCGGAGCTCGCCGCTGATGTGCCGGAGCACGAGCTCGCTCGCGGCCGTCATGGCGCAGATGCTGTCCCACCGGGCCACGCATGTGTGGGTGACCGATGCGGAGGCCGAGGAGGACGACGTCCTTGTCGGTGTGGTGGGGTACACCGACATCTTCGCAGCCGTTACCCGGAGCAGCGCCTGACCGTCGACGATGTCCTGATCGCGGTGGCGCGTGTTTGGGTGGTGTACTATAATTTGGGGTTAGTTTGGTGGTTGCCCAGAGTTGAGAACTTTGTTTTGGGTGTGTGAGCGTGTGAGACTGAATGGGTTGTGTATTGGTGGATGTGCATTCGTTGTTCATGGTCCTATAATAAGGCAGACTCGGGCCTATTTATGCCTGGGAACCCATTGATCGCTCATATCATCATATGTATGCTCCTTGAAGATCAACTGGGACTCCATGAACCAAAGTCATGAGCTACACGATGAAAGCTGTTTCCTCCTGCATCGTATGGATGGATGGAGCCAATAGCAGAGTAGCAAGCCTTCAGTTGGGGTCTTGTGCCCTCCAAGCTAACCCTGACGAAAGTTAACCTGCAAACAGAAAAGCTTGCAAACAGCAAACACACTTGAAAATTTCAAAACCGTCAATTGCCGGCGAAGTGCCCATATCAAATCTGCTTTGATTCCGTCTCCGCAATTGCGATAACAATCGTAAAACCTTGCAAACAGCAAAACACCCAAGCAGTACCCCATCTTTCCATTTGCAGGGTAGAAATACCCCATCTGTAGCCACAAGTATTTGTGAACAAAAACTACAGCCTGAAGAAATATCAACATTTTAAATAGCGGGCTATGGCATATAGCGGCGGCCTTTAAAAACAGCTATAGCGGCAAATTATATATGAAATCATTTAGCGGCAACATGCTCAAACAGTTATAGCGGGGCTATGGCATATAGCGGTGGCCCTTAAAAACAGCTATAGCGGCAAATTATACATGAAATCATTTAGCGGCAACATGCTCAAACAGTTATAGTGGGACTATGGCCGGCTATTTAAAACTATGAGAAATATGCACACAGAGCACAACGCACAAGTCATCACAAAGCAGAGCAACGTAGTACAGCATGCAGTAAATCTGATCAAGGATAGGGTAATGTCATAATAAACATTTTCTAGCCAAAATTACAGTGTAACACCAATGACATAATAAACATTTTTGAACCAAAACTGCGCAGTGCGAGTGCAACACCACTGTCATCAGACCACAGCTAGCTGCCTAAGTAATGAGATCACATGGAACACAGATACAGTGGGCTGTAATAGCCAACGCCAAACATAAAACCTAGCAAACATAAAACACATTCAAAAAGATTCAAAACCATTGATTACCGTGCATACACATCTGCTTCAATCCAGTTTCTGCAACTGTGAGCCACCCAACCAATACCCCATCCTTTTATTTTGCAGAGAAGAAACGCCACATCTATAAGCCAGAATTACTCGTGAACGGGCAACACACAGCACCGCGCAACGCACACCCAGAAATCACAAAGCAAATCAACGCTACCACAGCATGAAGAAAATTTGATCAAAGATAAGGTGGTGTCATAATAAACATTTTTTAGCCGAATGTACAATGTAACACCTTGTCACAATAAAGATTTTTTAGCCAAAATCATGCAATATAACACCGCTGTCATCAGATTACATCTAGATAGTGAGATCACATGAAACGCAGACACGGCAGTCTGTAATTGCCAACCAGCATGAAGGAAATATGCACACAAACACAGCACAGACGCACAAGACACAAAGCAAAGCAAAGCAACGTACCACATCATGAAGAGGATCTGATCAAGGATATAAGATAATGTCGTAACAAATATTTCTTAGCCAAAACCGTGCAATGCAACACCATTGTCACAGTCACAATAAACATATTTTTAGCCAAAACCGTGAATGCAACACCGCTGTCATCAAGATCACAGCCTAGCTAACGAAATCACATGAAACACATACACGGTGGTCCGTAATTGCCAACCAGCAGAACAATGGCTGCAACAATGATACTGCCAACTTCGACACTGAAGCTAATCAGGCTAGCACAAGTACAAGGGGCGGGGTGATGACATACGGTACAAGTCGCTGCGACAATAGTTGGCAAAAGGGTCGCTGAGGGAGAAATCAGATCCTCTCCCGGCGCTCTGAGCGAAGCCTCGAGGACCAGAACGGCCGACCGATAGTGTGGAGGCTTCACTGGCCCGTTCCATGTAAAAAAAGAAACATCACCTTGCGTATCATCTCATCCGTTGGATCAGCGGCCAACAGAACCACCGCCTCCTCCAGCACAAAGGCGCTCTCAATGAAGAACTTGAGGAGGGCGAGCTCGCTTCGATCCCCTTGGAAACCATGGAAAACCAGCAGCTTGATGCGTGACTCTATGCATTCTATGGTACCAGACTCGAGCCAGAACTTCAGGTTGATCTTGCCAGTGGATTGATCGGTTTCTCCAGACTGAAAAATTGGTAGAGAAAAGCATGTGCAGTCCATCAGCTATCAGCTATTGATACCAATTAGCAATTAGCAGCATGATGCTGGTGCAAGATGGTGCAAATGGATGCCAATAAAAGCGTCAGGGGCCTCACTATGATGTGGAGCGTCTCAACATTCGGAAAGCATCTGAGGACAATTGGGATCATCTTGACATCATTGCGGACTGCGAAACGCACCTCCAACGCCAGGATTTTCACACCTGGTAACATGGTGCTTGGGCTCATCCCTATCCCAGCCTGCAATTGCAATCAATCACAAATTCACAATGCACCCAATTAAGAAAAGAAAGATCACACAAACTTGCATTGGTAGTGTAGGATTGAACCAATGGAGAAACCAGGCACCTTGATGATGGTGTTGCCGACATCTAGGACATGCTTTCGCGGGTCCAAGGCCAAGTATCCCAACAAGTGCAGCTTGGGGGCATGGCCGATCTTGACCGTGGTGGTGCAGTTGCCGACAGGGTGCCAAGCATCTGAATAGATGAACCGCTCAAGATTTGGGGCGTCCAGCACGAAGATCTCTTCGATGAAGCACCCAATGATCTGCACGCACCGGAGGCTCTGGTTCACGAGCCGGATGCGAAGCTTGAGCACATTGCCCTGGACACAGAGCGTCTCCAGCACGGGGCTCCTGTCGAGGATGAAGTCCAGATCCCTTCTCTCCACGAGCACGTGACAGAGCCCGAGGTTGTCGGATTTCGGGTTCCGGCAGACCCTTGAGGTTCGAACACTGGGGTGCGCGCGGAGATTTCGCCTCCTACCTACCTGCACCCCTCCGCTTCGTTAAGGTCTAAGCTATGGAAAGAATAACACGAGGGACACGAGGTTTATACTGGTTCGGGCCACCGTTGTGGTGTAATACCCTACTCCAGTGTGTGGTGTGGTGGATTGCCTCTTGGGCTGATGATGATGAACAATACAAGGAAGAACAGCCTCGCGAGGGTCTGTTCTTGGCTGGGGGGGGATGAACTGCTGGGAGGAGTTCAGTCACCCTTCTCTCTCTCTCTCTCTCTCCCTCTGATCCTTTTATCCTTCTATCCTTCTATCCTTCTATATTTCTATCTATCTCCATCCTGCGGGTGGCCGGTCCTATTTAAAGAGGCCCTGGTCCTCTTCCCAAATATCGAGCGGGAAGGGAGCCAACAATGGCGGGCTAATTTGAAGGGGGACAACTAGTATCAGCTATCCTGACAAAAGTAGTCTTCGCCTGCGCAAAGCTCTGGTGATGACGCCGTCTTGGGCTCCACGATGACCTCCATCTCGTAGTCCTCCTGGTCTTGGTCTCGTTGCACCGAAATGGAAACCTTTGCCTGATGCCTCGGTACTCCGCGGCTGCGCTTGCCCCCTTTGCACCAAAGAGGAAAGGAGGACACTGCGCGGGCTGGCACCCGCCTGGCGCCCTTGGTCGTCATGGCTTGCATCACGGGCACCTCGTGAGGTACCCCGCCTTGGTCTCTCCGCCTCCTCGTGAGCCAGCCTGACGAGGCCGTGCCTGAGGAAGCTCCGCGTCGTCCGCCCCGCGAGGCTTGGCCCCTCGCGAGGGTCTTGTGTTTGTGTTGGTGAAGATGGGCCGCACTGGGCCCCCTTTTTGAGCCACGCCGTAGGCCGCAGGCAGGCAAGTCTGGGGACCCCCGTTCCCAGAACGCCGACAGTAGCCCCCGGGCCCAAGGCGCGCCCGGACTTGGCCGTGCAGGGAGGCGGAAGGGCAAGAGCGAAGCGCCGTGGGCCCTAACAGCCTGCGGCCTTGGGCGCCGTGTGGCGGTTGATTGGACGTGGGCGCCTTAGCAACCGCGCGAGTTGATAAAGGAGCGGCATCCACCTAGGCTTTGCTTCCTGCTTTCCCCGGTTGCTGATCAGATCCCCTTTCTTGCGCCTCTCCTTCCTTCCTCCAAAATTTCCAGATCTACTCCGACCGTGTGACCTAGGAAGCCATGGCGCCTCGTCAGCCCCCGGCCGTAGCTTGGTACTCGTCTGCCCTGGACCCGCTGAACGTGTCGGAGGCGAGCCTTGCCCGGTTGCGCCGGATGGCGACGACGCGGGGCATCAACGGGGCGAAGGTGTTCAAAGCCGGCTCCGCCACCCCTGAGGGTCAAGGGAGCACCTTCTATCCATTCTTCGTAAGTGCCATTGCTGCTGGCCTGGTGCCTCCCTTCTCCGAGTTCTTCTTCTCTGTCCTCCGCCACTATAAGCTACAAGCCCTGCATCTCCACCCCAACCCCGTCCTTCTCCTGGCAATCTTCGCCTATTACTGCAAGGCTCACATAGGGGTGCAGCCCTCAGTGGCCTTGCTGCGCCACTACTTCTACCTCCGGACCTCTCATGGTACTGCTTCTGCGTGCGCGAGCTTCGTCGCGTACGGTGGTGCCATTGCCATTTCGAACCCCGGGAAAAGGATTGAGGGCTTCAGGAGCAAGTGGGTCTTGGTGGATGCTGGACACATCCACCCTCGGCTGATCTTGCCCACGGAGCAGCCCACGAGCTCCAGCGATTGGGGTCGAGCGGAGCTCGCGGACCCCCGCGCGAAGCTGGTGTTGGAGAAGATGGACGCGGATCTGAGGCCGGCCAATATGGCGGCGGCGAAGCTGACCGGGCGTCGCTGCTGAGGGAATTCCTGGAGCACCAGCTGGCTCCGCTTCGGCAGTACTCACTTCCGATGTGGAGGCCCCGTCCGAGCCCCGCGGCCTTAGCCGACGGAGATTTGGCTGCGGTCCTCCAATCTCTGGTCGGGGGCGATGTGGCGAGGTTGGTGGGCGCTCCTACGCCCTTGTTCCTCCGCGACGACTGGGAGCAGGTAGTGGAGTCCTTGCCCGTCTTCAACGGGGATGGGCCCGTGCCCATGGAAACTCCCGAGGAACCGGTGGATGTGCCCTCCGACGACTCCAGCGAAGAGGAGGAAGGAGGGGAGCGGGAAAAAGGGCCTGACTCCGAGGCGACTGACGGAGAGTCGAGGGCTCCCCTCCCCCGGCGCAGGTCCCGCGTTCTCCGCCTCTCTCCGAGCGATGACGACGAGGATGACGACGAAGATGACGACGAGGGTAACGACGAGCAGGACGGCGGGAGCTCGCCCCCGATCCCGAAGAAGGACAGGACCGGGCTGATCTCCCGCGGGTCTGCCCCGGCCCCGGGGCGGACCGCAGACGCACCTTCCGCCTCCAAGCTTCCCGAGGTTGACCCTTCCAGCCGGCTTTCAGGCTTTAAATTTGGCCGGAGGCTGCTTGAGCTTACTGGCGACGACCCGTAAGCATTCGATTCTTGTCTTTATTTCTTGCTCTGCTTCTGAGGCTTGACGTCCGCATCTCTTGGATAGGCTGGCGCCCGCAGCAAGGAAGCCGAAGGGAGCTCCCGAGGTTCCATCCGTGGCAGCGCCTCTGCCCGTGAAGGAGGGTGACCGCGATGCACAGGCTTCTCCTACCCGGTCGTCCTCGCGAGGCCTGGCTGGGCCGGCTGGGGCGAGCTCAGCCCCCACGGCCCAAGTGGCTCCCGAGGTGCTCTTGCCTGCCGCCGCCACTACAGCTGTCGGGGCGCGGCAGACTCCGCCTCAGGATGCTGTGGCCGCGCTGCCGCCTTCTCCTCCTACTCCACCGGCTGCTGTCTCTCCGACTCCTTCTGCCGTTCTGGATCGTGCTGTTGCTGAGCTGGACCGACTGCGGCAGGATCTTCTTGGTGCCGAGCCCCGCTTGGTGGCTGGGCGCTTGGAGCTGGCTTCAGGATGGGTTCGCTCCGACGCTTTGATTCGGGCGGCGCTGGTCCAGGCCTCGACGGCATGCGACGAGGAGAAGCAGGCCGTCCTTGAGGCGAAGGCTGCTCGTGACGCAGCCCTGGGGGAAGTGGTCGACGTCCGTGGACGTTGCAAGGCGCTGGAGGACGAGCTGCAAGACTTGCAGGACCAGCTCATGAACGAGGTCCGCCTTCGCCAAGAGCAGGAAGAAGGCGTGAAGGCTCGTGAGGCGGCCGTCAAGGAGAGGGAGGTCAAGCTCAGGAAACGCCGCGACCGCCTAGGCGCGGTGGAGCAGGAGTTGGGGGCGAGGAAGGCCAAGCTGGACGACGAGGCCCTGGTTCTTGCCGAGGACCGCGTGGCCTTCACGGAGATGGAGGCGAAGGCTCGCTCCTCGCTGAGGACGCTTTACGACAGCGGCCTGGAGAGCCCACTGGCTGGCACTGAGGACGGCCCCGCCAAGCTGCTTCCCTTCCTGGTTCGTGCTCTTGAAGATGTCGCCCTTGGCCTTGGCCCCACGGCCGAGGCCGAGGCGCGAGTCCTGTCTTCTGCAGCACTGACGCGGGTCCTTACCCACATCTACCTTCGCGATCCTGGCGTCGACCTCGACAGCCTGCTGGAGCCAGTAAGCGGCGAGCGTGCCGCTGCCGCTGCCGAGGCCGTGAAGGGTCGCGCGGAGGCTTTGCTGGGGAAGTTCCGGGCCTTCAACACCAAGCCGAAGCAAGGCGCTGCCGACCCCACTGCTCCATGAGGTGAACCCACTCCGCGCTGCTCCACCGCCGACAAGTGACTCCGTCGTGGCTCCTGTCCTGCCTTTAATTCCTGCACATGTATCATGCCTCGGGGAGGCGTTTAACCTTGCGTTTGGCATTGAGATAACAGTGTGGACTATAATATTTGCTTTTGAATTCCTTGAAATTTGCGCTTTTCCTTCCTACTTGCTTATGTTCTACGCCGACAGAGCCCGGCCCCGCGCATGCCTCACCCAGCGTTGGTCCCGACCGGAAACCAGGATGGGGCCAAGGAGTGAGGGGCCACATGACAAGTTAGGCTCTTGAGTCGCGATGCTCAGGAGTCCCCCTTGGCGCACGAACAGCAAGTAGGGAGGTGTGATGCGGGTGGATCTACCGTTCTACGTTTGCAAAGCCCGGCCGCGCGCATGCCTCACCCAGCGTTGCTCCCGACCGGAAACCAGGACGGGGCCACGGAGTGAGGAGCTACGTGGCCAGTTAGGCTCCTGAGTCGCGATGCTCAGGAGTCCCCCTTGACGCTCAAACGGCCTTCGTACCTTGGCTCCGCTCGGGGAGAGACGCGCGATGAACCAGGCCCGGGGGGACCTGGCTGGGCGGCGTGCGTCTGGGTGTGACCCAGGCGCAGCCCCCGTGCCCAGCCCCCTTGCGCGGCACTCCCGAGGGGAGGCATTACGATGAGGCTAGACAGTGAGGTCTGGGCTCCCTGAGGTTGATGCGGCCCGGGGGCCACCCTTAGTTGTTTATCACGAGCGCGGAGCATAGCGCTTCCGTATGTGTATGGGCATAGCCGCTCCTCGGCAGTGGCGTCAGCCAGCGCGGAGCATGGTGCTTCCACTGGTACATGGGAGGGCCCTCCCCTCCGGGAGGAGCCCTCGGGGCGTGTACAGCCCCGCCCTGACACGTGGCTGGCACGGTAGGGCCTGGCGAGGTGTATCTGGGCACCCGTGAGCCAGCGCGGGACTCACGGGGCCCTACCTCTAGGCGGGTTGCGCCTGGCACTGGGCCTTATCTTGTGATGTGTCCCTGCAAATTTGGTTAGATGTCGGCACTCTACGTCCTCGGGTCCCGGACCTCGAGCTGGTCTCAACCGTCGCTGGTATGCCAGGTCGCGATGCCATGGACAAGGCCAGAGGGTGAGGGCTGGAGAGCCAGTAAGAGCCCTGAGTCGCGATGCTCAGGTACCCCCCCTTTAACGTGCAAGTGGTCGGCATGGAGAAGAAGAGGTGCCGTGGACCGACATCAAATAATCAAGCATGGTGGGTCTAACGCATAACCAGAAATAAACGCAAATGTGATACATGCCGCTGGGCCTGGCCCGAGCGGCTTGAGGATCATGCAGCCCGAGGGGCGCCCCCAACAAGGTAAGCTAACAACATGAAATAAAAAAGGGATACACGTCGCAGGGACGGACCCACGCGGCCTGGGAATAATGCAGCCCTGGGGGGGCGCTCCCAGCTGGAAATGAAACTCGAAAGATGTCACCTGATGACGTTGAGGACGAAGGAGCGTTGGTGTAGCAGGCTCGGTGGGCTGCGGGAGCCGATCCTCACGAGCCCCCAGGCCTAGGGGCCTCGGGAGGCTCCGGAGACGCTGGCGGCTCCTCGCGGACCATCTTCATCCCCGCTAGGGCTGCGGAATGCCTGGCTTCTCGTGCCTCCGTGATGCCCCTCATGAGGCGCTAGTACGTGGCAGCCACGTTCGGCAAGCCGTAAGGTATGCGAACGTAGCTGTGGGGCGGGTCTCCGCAGCGCCCCACCCGCGAGGGCCAGAGGCGCTCCAGAGAGGCGACTCGGTTGAGCCCTGGTATGTCGATGCAGACGCGCAGCCCACCATCATCGCCTGGATGGGGAGCCACTGCTGGTAGGCGGCAGCCGCCTTTCATGACTCTTGACTCCTGTAGCTCCTGAATGGCTTTGCTGACGAACTCCTGAGGGTCTGGATCTCCTTGCCTTGCTCCTTCTTGAGGGAAACGTGCTTCGAAACACGCCTCCATGTGGTGCCCAAGCGCCTCCCTCATGACCCTGGCTAGGTCGGTGGCCCTCCAGGGGAGAGCCCCCGAGCCCTGCCTGAGGAGGACGCCGGAAGGAGGTTCCCCCTGGGCAGGCGCGGTCCCAGAGGGGCCTGCCTCCTGAGTGGTCGGGCCGGACGATGTCTTCTTCTTAGGGGCGGTCTCGGGAGGCCTCCCGCTTCCGTGATTCGGGTCTTCCAGTGACGCGTCCTGAAAGGCTCGTTTCAGGGAACACACCACGTCCTTCTCTTCACAGGGCACCGTGATGACTCCGCCGCTTCCTGGCATCTTGAGGACGGTGTAGCCGTGGTGAGTTACGGCCATGAACTTGGCCAGCGCCGGGTACCCAAGGATGGCGTTGTACGACAGGCGAATGTGAGCGACGTCGAAGTCGATGAGCTCGGTGCAGTAGTTGTCGCGTGACCCGAAGGTGACAGGGAGGCAGACCTGCCCAATCGGGACCGTGGAGCCGTCGGTGATACCGGAAAAAGGCTTGGTTGGCTGAAGCTGGCCGTAGGGCACTTGGAGGTTGTTGAATGTTTCCACGGACAAGACGTTGAGCCCTGCCCCGCCATCGATGAGGGTCTTGGTGACCACCACGTTGCTGACGATTGGGGAACAAAGCATCGGGAGGACTCCGGCTGTAGCCGCACACTTGAGCTGATCTGCTGAGCTGAACGTGATGACGCACGCCGACCAGCTGAGAGGGCGCGTGGCTTCGAGCCTGGGGAGGACTGCGTTCACTCCGCGGGCGAACTGCTTGAAGATGCGCTGAGAGGCTGGGGCTTGTGCCCCACCCAGGATGCAGGCGATCGCGCGCGGCTCCTGGAAGCCCCCAGCCCCCTCGTCCTAGTGGCGGTCCTCGTTTCTCCTTGGCAGCGGCGGCAGCGGTGGGAGGCATACGTTGCCTTGCGGGCGATCCTCGCGAGGCTGATCCCTCCAGCCTCCCTCGCGAGGCGGGTCTTGCCAGCGATCCTCGCGAGGTTGATCGCGCCACCCTTGGCGCGGGCCACGGTCTTCCCGACGTCCTGCGTTCCTTCCTCCTCCTCGACCGTAGCCCCGGTCACCGCGGTCAGGGCGACGGCTGATCCTTCCTTCTCGCACGGCTCAGAGCTCTTGACATTCGTTGGTGTTGTGGGTGTGGAGGCCGTGGTACACACAGTATCGGCTGCCCTTGGAAGGTTCGGGCTGATCTCTGCCCCGCTTGGTGTCTGGTTCTGCCGCGAGCACGACAGCCCCCTTGCGCTTCACATCCTTGGCCTTGCGCTTCTTCTCTTCTGGGTCTGCGGCAGGCAGCTCGAGGAGGGAGAGACGCCCTTCCTCGGCCCTGGCGCACTTGGTTGCCAGGTTGAACAGCTCCAAGGAAGTGCATAGGTCTCCATGCATCGCCAGCTCCTTCTTCATCTTGACGTCGCGCACGCCGTCGGAGAAGGCTGAGATGATGGCCTCCTCAGTCACCTTGGGAATCTTGAGGCGTGCATTGTTGAAGCGCTGGATGTACTTCTGCAGGGTCTCCCCGGGCTGTTGCTTGATGCGGCGCATGTCGCTCACGGCGGGTGGCCGGTCGCGAGTGCCTTGGAAGTTGGCGATGAAGCGGGTGCGCATCTCGTCCCAGGAGCAGATTGTGCCTGGAGCCAGGTTCAGGAGCCAGGTGCGGGCCCCGTCCTTGAGCGCCATGGGGAACTAGTTCTCCATGACCTTCTCGTCTCCGTTGACAGCTTCGATGCCCAGCTCGTAGAGCTGGAGGAACTCCGCAGGGTCAGCCGTGCCGTCGTAGCGAGGAGGCAAGTCTGGCTTGAACTTGCCGGGCCACGCGACGCTGCGTAGCTCGGCGGTGAAGGCGCGGCAGCCTGCTGTGGCCACGGGAGGCCTTGGGTGACGAGGAGCTTGGTCTTGCATGTCCCCACGCGCTGCAGTTGGGAGCAGCGCGCGGTCTTGACGCACGGGGGCAGGAGCATGGTCGCGATGTGCTGGAGCAGGGAGCGCCCGGGCAGCTTCTTGCGGGCGAGGGACTTCTTGACAGCTCTGCTCTTGCCGCGCTGGCACCTGACGGAGCGGGTTCCGCCCAGGGGCCACGCGCCTTGGATCCATGGCACCTCCCTGAGGAGGAGGCGGCCGGGGCGTCGCCGGAGCTTCATCGCCCGCGTGGGGCGGGGTGCGGTGCAGCGGAACGGACGGCGCAGGAGAGCCCCCTGCGGCGCGGACGAGCTCGGCGACGCGGTCGAGCCATTCTTCGTAGACGTCGTGGACGGGATGGTAGCGCAGGAGCTCGTTTGCCGCGATGAGTGCAGCCCGAGCCTCCATGGGCGCGCGGAGCGCGCGGGACGAAGAACCAGCTGGGGTGAGCGAGGGAGTTGCGGTGCGACCGTCTTGCCGCACGGACGGATGCTGAGACGATGCTTGCTGCTCGTCCCCCGTCGGGCCGGTGACGGCGTTGACGGCAGGTGACGGGGAACAGCGAGGACGCCCGCCGACAGGGGCCGTCTGGGCGACGCGGGAAGCGAGAGCGGCCCGGCGCTGCGCGCGGGTCCGACAAGCGTCAGACATGGGCGTGATGGTCGGAGGAGAATGGGGTGGTGGAAGACGAATCCCGGCGCACCCCTACCTGGCGCGCCAAATGTCGGATTTCGGGTTCCGCCAGACCCTTGAGGTTCGAACACTGGGGGGCGCACGGAGATTTCGCCTCCTACCTACCTGCACCCCTCCGCCTTGTTAAGGTCTAAGCTATGGAAAGAATAACACGAGGGACACGAGGTTTATACTGGTTCGGGCCACCGTTGTGGTGTAATACCCTACTCCAGTGTGTGGTGTGGTGGATTGCCTCTTGGGCTGATGATGATGAACAATACAAGGAAGAACAGCCTCGCGAGGGTCTGTTCTTGGCTGGGGGGGATGAACTGTTGGGAGGAGTTCAGTCACCCTTCTCTCTCTCTCTCTCTCTCTCTCCCTCTGATCCTTTTATCCTTCTATCCTTCTATCCTTCTATATTTCTATCTATCTCCATCCTGCGGGTGGCTGATCCTATTTATAGAGGCCTTGGTCCTCTTCCCAAATATCGAGCGGGAAGGGAGCCAACAATGGCGGGCTAATTTGAAGGGGGACAGCTAGTATCAGCTATCCTGACAAAAGTAGTCTTCGCCTGCGCAAAGCTCTGGTGATGACGCCGTCTTGGGCTCCACGATGACCTCCGTCTCGTAGTCCTCCTGGTCTTGGTCTCGTTGCACCGAAATGGCAACCTTTGCCTGATGCCTCGGTACTCCGCGGCTGCGCTTGCCCCCTTTGCACCAAAGAGGAAAGGAGGACACTGCGCGGGCTGGCACCCGCCTGGCGCCCTTGGTTGTCATGGCTTGCGTCACGGGCACCTCATGAGGTACCCTGCCTTGGTCTCTCCGCCTCCTCGTGAGCCAGCCTGACGAGGCCGTGCCTGAGGAAGCTCCGCGTCGTCCGCCCCGCGAGGCTTGGCCCCTCGCGAGGGTCTTGGGTTTGTGTTGGTGAAGATGGGCCACACTGGGCCCCCTTTTTGAGCCACGCCGCAGGCCGCAGGCAGGCAAGTCTGGGGACCCCCGTTCCCAGAACGCCGACAGAGGTCACGGAGATTGGGGAAGCAGGTGGCTCGCTGGAGGCCGGCCGTGTCGGGGAACCTCCACATGCCGAGGTAGAGGCGGGTGAGGCTGGTCAGGCTTAGGAGGTCGGCGGGGAGAAAGTAGTCGAGCGGCTAGCGAGCGTTGACGAGGACGAGCTCCTGGATGCCCTTGGTGGCGAGGAGCTGGAGCCAGCGCGTGAGCAGGCCGTGGAAGCCCTCTGCGAGGGTGCGGGTAAGGTGGACGCAGCGGAACGGCCCCGGGTGCGCCTCGAGGACGTGGGACACAACGGAGGTGTCGGGGAGGAGGTCCGCATCAGCGAGGACGAGCGGCCGAGCGCCAGACCCCGCGCCAGCGGCGGTGCGCGCGGCGTCCTTGACGGGGAGGCAGGAGACGATGTCGCGGAGGAGCGTGTCGGGGAGGCGGCTGACGCGGTCGACGTCGTCGGCGGGAGGCAGCGCGAAGAAGCGAGCGGCGGCGGCGGAGGCGAGCCGGTTGACGGGCATGTCGTATTGGGCGGGGTGGAACAAGCGGTCGCATTGCTCTTCCGCCTCGTACTCGTTGCGCACCGTCTGGTTGCGCGAGAACTTGTTCGCCACCGCGCATATGGTCCCGAGTGACCCTAGGCTCTGGAATTCCGCCATGGCCGCCTCCATGGCCGCCGCCGCCGCCGCCGGAAGCGTCGTTGCGGTGGGGATGAGCCGATGAGGACTTTGGCCTTAGATCGTATCTGGGCGTGGTGTTGTGTGTGAAGTGGGGCAGAAACGGCCCAAGGAAATGGTGGGAAACATTTTTTTTAGACAGGGCATCGCGGCTTTGTTTTTTTGCGGGATTGCTAGCTTTACTATACTGGAGTAGAATCAAAAGAGCATTACATCGTCCACGAGCTTAGCGACAAGACAACTCGGAGGTCCGTCTGTCCAACTAAGTGAATCTTATTAAAAATTTATAATTTGCAAGCACATGCGCTGCCTGATTAGCGGAACTTTCACAATGTTTATAGGTGATCTTTCCAATTAAGAGGTTGCTTGGATCCAAGGGACTATTATTAAAAATAGTCTTTTTTAAGGCTAAAGTTCCAAGCATCCCTGACTAAAAAGGGGCTAAAACTAGTTTTGAGACTAAATTTTTTTAGTCAGGGGAACCCTACTAAAATATGGATTAGTCCTCTCTCTCCTCATTTAATTCCTCTCTTTAACACAGCCGGTTCCCCTCAGTGGCGGAGCTAGCCCGTCCATGGAGCCGAGGCAAAATACAAAGGGGTGTGCTCCATAGGCATTTGCCCACAAAGACTGGTGATTAATTCTCCGTCTCTTAGTGTAATTTAATGGAAGTATTTGGGCAGAGCCCGGGCAGCTGCCCAGGGTTGCCGGGAGGTGGCTCCGCCACTGGTTCCCCTCCTGTTCCTTCGTGTCCCCCTCCCGGTTCTGTTGGTGCCCGAGGAAAAAAGCAGCGAGACGTGCCGCCGGGCCCCCGCAGGACGCGCCGGCGGCCGCCTCCACCTCCGCTGATCGCCGTTGGCTCGGCCTACCGCCGCGCCTCTGCCTCCGCCTACCCGATTAAGGTGAGACTCAAGGCCAAGATCCATCCGCCATGGACGGCGCCCATTCGATTTCTTTAGTTTTGTGCTTGTTTTTCCATTAATCGGATGAGAGTCTTGTCTCAGATCCATCCGCCATGGATGGCGCCCCATTTGATTTCTTGTCTCAAACGGAATCGTCTGGTGCTGCGGCGGAGACCATGGACGACGAAGGGTGGGGCTTGACGCCCCCTCGTCTCTGGTGTGATAGTTCCGGCGGCCGCGTTCCAAGGGCCGGGAACGTCGCCGCACCACGCATGGACCTAGGGAACCTTGACCTCAACGCCGACTACGCCGCCGCCTCGTACCCCGACATGACCATGTACACACATATCATTCAACGGGACAGCGGCTCTGGTCATGGTTTCTCCCCACAGAGGGCAAGATCAGATGGCTTGCCGCTGCGAGGTCGTCCACCTCGCCAAGGTCTGTCCGTAGCGAGGGAACCAGGTGCTCGCGGCAAGGTTGAGGGAGTCCTGGACTAAGGGGTCCTCGGGCGTCCAGCCTGTTATCCATGGGCCGGACTGATGGGCTGCGAAGACATGAAGGCCGAAGACTCTACCCATGTCCGGATTGGACTCTTCTTGGCGTGGAAGGCAAGCTTGGCGATCAACTATAAAGATTCCTTCCTATGTAACCGACTCTATGTAACCCTAGATCCCTCCGGTGTCTATATAAATCGGAGGGCGTAGTCCGAATAGGACATTCATTACCATAGTCATACAGGCTAGGCCTCTAGGGTTTAGCCATTACGATCTCGTGGTAGATCAACTCTTGTAACACTCATATTCATCAAGATTAATCAAGCAGGAAGTAGGGTATTACCTCCATAGAGAGGGCCCAAACCTGGGTAAACATCGTGTCCCCCGTCTCCTGCAACCATCGACCTTAGACGCATAGTTCGGGACCCCCTACCCGAGATCTGGCGGTTTTGACACCTACATTGGTGCTTTCATTGAGAGTTCCACGGTGCCATAGGGGAAAGGTTCGATGGCCCCTTCGATCGTCCATAGTGACGCTGTCCAAGGAGAAACCCTCTTCCTCGGACAGATCTTCGTGTTCGGCAGCTTCGTACTGCGGGCCAACTCGCTTGGCCATCTGGAGCAGATCGATAGTTACGCCCCTGGCCATCAGGTCAGATTCGGAATCTTGAAATACGTCGCGGACATCCGCGGAGACTTGATCTTCGCCGGATTCGAGACTGCGACGATCGCTCCCCCTCGCTCCGATGAACATGACTTAAATCTGTCATCGGGTCACATCCAGGAGATGGTTCCTGTTGCTGCAATGGCCTTAGAGCCGGAGTATATCGTGCCATCCGAGGCCATAGAGTCCGTGGTGTTGGAGCCGCACACAGACTCAACACCCTACAATATTTGCGTCAACGGAACTCCGGACTTGTCTCTGGCTATAATTTCCGGACCATGTACGCTTGTGGACACCGAGCTGGATCGATTATCGATTTTAGAATTCAGCGCCGCACACCTTTTCCAGCACTCACCTTTGGGTGATGTGCTAAACTCTTTAAACAATTTGTCCTTGGAGAAGGACTCACAGCCGAACTATGTCTGGTTCGAGCTAGAGGTAGATAATGGGGAACTTCGTTTCCCACCCGCCACCCACTTCATGGCCACTTTCGATGATTTAACCGATGTGCTTGAGTATGGCTCCAAAGACATTGACGGTATTGACGATGATGCCGACCAGGAGCAAGGCCAAAGCCCGCCAGTCACCGGACGTGGGACGGCCACCACTTCGTACGATGTGTACATAGTCGACACACTAAAAAAAGCGCACAACGATGGCACCGGAGAAAATAGTACTCCGGACGACGCCGAAAACAATGAAGACCCTGTTGGAGCAAGATCCGAACAGGAGGAACAGGAAAACGGGCAAGCCAGCCCCGATGAACAGGCCCTGCCTAGCGACAATTCGGAGGACGACAATTACCTTCCGCTCTCCAAAGATGAGGTAAGCCTCGACGACGAAGACTTCATCGTACCTGAAGAGCCCCTCGAGCAGGAGCGCTTCAAGCGCATGCTCATAGCTACGGAAAGGATCCTGAAAAAGAAGCAGCAGCAGCTTCAAGCTGACCAAGACCTACTCAATGATAGATGGACCCAAGTCCTGGTCGCCGAAGAATACGGCCTTAGTGGCTTGGCCGAAAGCTACCCGAAGCATAGATTGTTACGTCAGTTCGATGACGAGGCGTTGGAGCCCGCACCATCATCACACAATGCGGCAGGTCACCGACAATTTTGTCCGGATAAAGAGGCAACTCAAGCCAAACATCAGACCGCCCCACCACGCCGTAAAGGCAAGAGTAACGCAGCTCACGGTTGTCCAGACAACCTGCAGCGGGACTTGGATAGTAGGGCAGGACACGCAAGACCGATCTACGGATCACGGAAGCATACCTCGACACGCGATGACGGCTACCTATTCAGATGTGACAAACCTAGCCATGCCCGAGCCAAAAACCGCAAATGGACTCCTTTGGAGTTACGTCGCAGTGTGGTTCAACATAGAGGCGCCGCACACCCGCTTTGCTTCACTGATGAAGTAATGGATCATGTATTCCCGAAAGGATTCAAACCCGTCAATATTGAATCATACGGCGGAACAACCAATCCCACGGTACGGATAGAAGATTTTATCCTCCACATCCATATGGCCTATGGGGACGACCTTCATGCAATTAAATACCTCCCACTAAAGCTAAAAGGGCCAGCTCGGCACTGGTTAAATGGCCTGCCTGAAAATTCCATAGGCAACTGGGAGGACTTGGAGGAGGCCTTCCTCGACAACTTCCGAGGAACATATGTCCGGCCACCGGATACCGTTGACCTAAGTCACATTGTCCAGCAGCCCGGAGAGTCAGCCAGGAAGCTCTGGACTCGGTTCTTAGTCAAAAAGAACCAAATCGTCGACTGTCCGGACGCGGAAGCACTTGCGGCTTTCAGACACAGTATCCGGGACGAATGGCTGGCACGCCACCTCGGTCAAGAAGGACCTAAATCCATGACAGCCCTTACTGCTCTGATGACCCGCTTTTGCGCGGGAGAATACAACTGGCTCGCTCGTAGGAGCAATAGCGCCAGCGACCCGGGCACTTCCGAAATCCGAGATGACAACGACAAGCCACGAAGAAGCACATACAACAGTCACAATGATAATGAAGGATCATGCGACACAGCTGTCAATGCCGGATTCAGCAATCCTAAGCCCGGTCAACGGAAGAAGCCATTGAAGGCCAAATGAGACGAACCATCCAACCTAGACAGGATATTGGACCGACCCTGCCAGATCCACGGTCACCCCGACAAATCAGCTAATCATACTAACAGAAAACTGCTGGGTCTTTAAACAGGCCGACAAGCTCAACGCCGAACACAAGGGGAAGAGCCGGCAGGCGACAGGGATGACAGAAAGGTTCACCAACGAAATACTGGGGGCCTGAAGCAATTTCCACCCGAGGATCAACTACTCCCGGAGCGAAAATAGCAGCCCGGCCTCCGCCGCCCACCTCGTACACCTGCAAAATTTGTGCTGCGCATACATCACTACGCACTCAAGATACCATGGGCATTGGCGGAGGCACATTACGGACAAGCCTGCAAGCATCCCCGTAACATTTTTTATCCATTTTCTTTTTATTTCTTCCTTCACTACCCCTTAAAAACAGGTGACGAACAGGACAAACATCTGAAACTGGCTCTATCGGAGTTCGGATCCATACACTCACCTAAGGGGCTATCTCCATCAAGTATTCCCCCCCGCCGAGGACTAGCGGTGCAGACGTGCGACAGGAGGTCCAAAATAACTTTTTTTAGACCGCGCTCTCTCTCTATTTTTTGAGCCTGTACTATGCCTGTTCCTCCGCCTCCGACCCCGAGCATGTCAAATAGCCGGGAGGATGGCTTATATATATAATATTAAGTAATCATTGGCATATTGCTCAGGTCCTAGTAAACAGTATCCGAACTAGTCATCAATGTTGTTTCACCAATAACTATGGATCCTATGGCTGTTTTACAGGCATACCCTGGCATAACCTGCCAGGGGCTCGGTATGGGGACAAATGAGTTGCCAGCAAAAGTTTGAACAACTCTATAGCGTACTTCGGCGTCGCAAGTTTGGCCTTAT
This sequence comes from Triticum urartu, assembly GCF_003073215.2. Lineage (NCBI taxonomy): Eukaryota > Viridiplantae > Streptophyta > Magnoliopsida > Poales > Poaceae > Triticum > Triticum urartu. The sequence goes on along the minus strand of NC_053024.1, from coordinate 658,616,938 downwards.
ATGCATCAGCTCCGAATCATTGTCTTGGGTCAATAGTTGGGTTGCCCGGTTCCTGTGCTTGCTACCCTACGTTCCGCTCAATCGGCTAGGGTAGTAAAGGGAGAACTACTGCGATTGTGCTTCCGGTTCATCTGGTTAAGTACCTCAGTAGAGAAAGCCGAACACTGACTGTCATGATGCGGCGAGAGCTAGTCAGCCACTTGACGACTTATTGGAATCTTTAGCGATTCTCTGTGTCAGACGAAGGATCTTTTTCAGATCAAATATGTAAGGCACCATACGCCGCATACATACCAGGGGCTATGTCGTAGTCCCACCATAAAACTCCTATGGCTAAGTGAAAGTGTTAACGCCCTATAGTCCGATTGCCTGGTTCGCCGCATTATCACCTCCTTTATGGACCAAGATGTTGGATAAAGAGTGATTAAATGCTTTTCCGAACACCCCCGTACTTCCTACGAGGGGGCTGAAGCCGATGACTGGAAAACTTCCAGATTGCATTAAAACGGCCGCACAGGAGGAATTCAAGCTTTCAAGAAAGACATAAAAATAGATTAACTATAAAATTGTCTTTTACAATTCTCATACACCTTACTCGAACATTATGTATTTCGAGCATTGACCCTCTATTAAGCGGGCAGCCTCTAGGACGTCTTCAAAATAACGCTCCGGTTCAGGATGGTCCTTGCCCTTGGGTGGACTCTTAGCCGCGACATCGATGGCCTTCATCTTTCCTCAGAATATCTTGACTCGGGCAAAGGCCATCCGTGCACCTTCAATGCACGCTGACCGCTTCAAAGCATCGATTCGTGGCACCGCGTCAACAAGTCTTTGTATCAAACCGAAGTAGCTATCCGGAATAGGCTCAGTTGGCCACAACCGGATTATGACATCCTTCATGGCACCGCCGGATATCCTATGAAGCGGCCCATTGGGACATCTACTCATTTAGCAACAGAGGGCGTTTTGATGCGCCAAACTGTGACAAAAAAGATTCTCCGTTGCATACCCATCTCGCACTTGGTAATACTGCACCGCATCGGACGATCTCTTCGACAAGTCCAAAAACTCGTCCGGAGAACTCCACACTTGGTTAAGCCGCGCATAGTTCGGGTCACCGAACTTAGTTTGCAGCAGAAAGGGCTTTCCGGCCGCAATCTCCCTAGCCTGCCGAACCTCCTCACGGGCTGCTCTGGATTCCGACCGTGCTTCTCTCGCCTCTTGTAAGTCCTTGTCCAGTTCAACCATTAAGGCTTTATTCTCCTTCTCCAGAAATTCACAGTGACCAGTGGCATTTTCCAGTTCGAGTCGTGGATATCTTCTCCTCGTCTCGGCGCCGTGCAGCTTGTTCGGCTTTTAGCTCAGCCGATGCCTTTTCGGCAGCAGCATTGCCACACCGGGCCTGCTCCTTGGCCCGGGCCAGCTCCGCTCGAAGAGCTTGAACGGCGGCAGCACCATCTGCAGCCATGCACATTCCAGCATCTAAATTTCAGCGTCATGCTTATACCACAAAAATGCATGGGGATTGCCCCAAATACATACCTTGCGACTCGTCAAGACACATATTGATTAATGCAAGATCATCCCCTGCCACATCAAGGTTCCGTTGCAGCTCGGCAATTTCCATAGTCCGGGACGTGGCCAAGGGGGAACCAGCCTGTGTTCAAATTCATCCGGTTAGTCCTCAAAACGATCCTTTTCGATCCTCCGTTTTCTTCCCAGTGGAAGCCAACCCAAGTCTCAGGGGCTACTACCTATACACAGGCGCATCTTTGCAAATAAAACATAGTTGAAAATATTAAATCACAAACCTTGAAGCCCTTCAGCAGGCTCATGAAGGCTTCATTTAATCCGCTCTTTGCGGACAAAATTTTCTCAACCACTATACCCATCAAAGTACTGTTGGAAAGCCAACCGCGGTCTTTGATGCACCACTCGATGTGCAAACCCCTACAACGTCGTCTGTGGATGTTATGAACACCTGACAGACACATCCTGATGACTACTTGATAGTTTAGTGCACCATACTTTACGGCTTAGAAACGGGATTCCAATGACGTTTTGAATGCCATAAGACATATGAGATGTTCCAAGAGCTGAAATTGGGATTTCAGGCTCATGCCCGTGTTGAGAGGTGTGAGACCTCTGGCGGGTTCTTTAGCCAACAAGATGGAGGAGAATAGCTCAACTAGTGAGCATGTGCTCAGAATGTCTGGGTGCTACAATCATTTTAATCAAGTGGGAGTTAAACTTCCAGATAAGATAGTGATTGATAGAGTTCTCTAGCCACTATCACTAAGCTACTAGATCTTCGTGATGAACTATGACATGCAAGGGATGGAGTTGATCCCGGAGCCGTTCGCGGTGCTTAAGACCGCAAAAGGTAGAAATGAAGAAGGAGCATCAAGTGTTGATGGTTTAACAAGACCACTGGTTTCAAGAAGGGCAAGGGCTAGAAGGGAAACTTCATGGATGGCAAACCAGTTGTCGCTCCAGTGAAGGAACCCATGGTTGAACCCAAACCCGAGACTAAGTGCTTCTATTGTAAGGGGAACGGTCACTGGTAGCGGAATTACCCCAAATGCATGGTAGATAAGAAGGCTGGCAACTTCAAAGTATATACGTGTTATTAATGTGTACCTCACTAGTACTCCTGGTAGCACCTGGGTATTGGATACCGGTTCAGTTGCTATTATTGGTGACTTGAAACAAAAGCTACGGACTAAACGGAGACTGGCTAAGGGCGAGGTGACGATGTGTGTTGGAAGTGTTTCCAAAGTTGATGAGATCACCATCGCACGCTCCATCTGCCTTCGGGATTAGTATTGAACCTAGATAAATGTTATCAGGTGTCTACGTTGACCATGAATATGATTAGATCATGTTCATTGCAATACGGTTATTCATTTAATTAGAGAATAATGGTTATTCTGTTTACATGAATAATACCTTTTATGGTCATGCACCCTATGTGAATGGTTCATTGAATCTCGATCGTGGTAATACACATATTCACGCCAAAAGATGTAGAGTTAATAATGATAGTACCACTTTCTCGTGGCACGGTCGCTTAGGTCATATTGGCATAAGATGCATGAAGAAACTCCATGTCGATGGATGTTTGGAGTCACTTGATTTTGAATCGCTTGACACATGCGAGCCATGCCTCATGCGCAGGATGACTAAGAACCTGTTTTTAGGTACAATGAAACGGGCAAGTGACTTGTTGGAAATCATGCATGCTGATGTGTGTGATCCAATGAGAATTGAAGCGTGCGGTGGATATCGCTATTTTCTCATCTTCACTGACAATTTGGGTAGATATAGGTATATCTACTTAATGAAGCACAAGTATGAAACGTTTGAAAAGTTCAAGCGTTTTCAGAGTGAAGTTAAGAATCATCATAACAATAAGATCATGTTCCTACGATCTGATCAAAAGGGGATTTTTTGAGTTATGAGTTTGGCAATCACTTAAGACATTGTGGAATTGTTTCACAGTTGAAGCCACCTGGAACACCACAAGGTAATGGTGTGTCCGGACGTCGTAATCGAACCCTATGAGATATGGTGCGATCTATGATGTCTCTTACCAATCTACCGTTTTCATTTTGAGGTTATGCGTTAGAGACAGCTGCATTCACTTTAGATAGGACACCATCTAAGTCCGTTGAGACGACGTCGTATGAACATTGGTTTGGCTAGAAACCAAAGTTGTCGTGTCTTAATGTTTGGGGCTGCGATGCTTAAGGCTTCAGCTGGAGAATCTCGAACCCAAAGTGGACAAACACATCTTCATAGTATACCCAAAGGTGACAGTAGGGTATACCTTCTATCTCAGATCCGAGGGCAAATTGTTTGTCGCTAAGAATGGGTCCTTTCTCGAGAAGGAGTTTCTCTCGAAAGAATTGAGTGGGAGGAAGATAGAACTTGATGAGGTTGTCGAACCTTTACTTCAACCAGAGAGTGATGCAACACAGAAAGATGTTTTCTGTGGCGCCTATGTCTGTTGAATAGGAAGTTAATGATAGTGATCATGAAGCTTCGGATCAAGTTGCTATCGAACCTCGTAGGTCGACAAGAATATGCACTACTCCTAAGTGGTACGGTAATCCTGTCTTAGATATCATGTTGTTAGACAACAATGAACCTACGAGCTATGGAGAAGCGATGGTGGGCCCGTATTCCGACAAATGGTTAGAACCCATGAAATCCGAGATAGGATCCATATATCAGAACAAAGTATGGACTTTGGTGGACTTGCCCGATGATCGGCAAGCCATTGAGATAAATGGATCTTTAAGAAGAAGACGGACGTGGGCGGTAATGTTACCGTCTATGAAGCTCGACTTGAGGGAAAAAGTTTTTTCACAAGTTCAAGGAGTTGACTACGATGAGAATTTCTCACCTGTAGCGATGCTTAAGTCCGTCGGAATCATGTTAGCACTAGCTGTATTTTTCGATTATGAAATCTTACAAATGGATGTCAAAACAAGTTTTCTTACCAAGTTTTCGTAAGAAAGAGTTGTATGTGATACAATCAAAGTTTTGTCGATCCTAAGGATGCTAAAAGGTATGCTGGCTCCAGCGATCCTTCTATGGACTAGAGCAAGCATCTCGGAGTCAGAATATATGCTTTGATGGAGTGATCAAAGCTTTTAGGTTCATACAATGTTTGTTAGAAACTTGTATTTACAAGAAAGTGAGTGGGAGCACTACAACATTTCTGATAAGTATATGTGGATGACATATTGCAGATCCAAAATAATGTAGAATTTCTGGAAAGCATAAACGGTTGTTTGAAGAGTGTTTTTCAAAGGAAGACCTGGATAAAGCTGCTTACATATTGGGCATCAAGATCTATAGAGATAGATCAAGACGCCTGATGATACTTTCAAAGAACGCACACCTTGACATGGTTTTGAAGGAGTTCAAAATAGATCAGTCAAAGAAGGGGTTCTTACCTGAGTTGTAAGGTGTGAAGTTGAGTAAGACTCAAAGATTGACCACGACAGAAGAAAGAGGAAGGACGAAGGTCGTCCCCTATGCTTTTGTCATAGGCTCTATATGGTATGCCATGCTGAAGTACCGCACCTGATGTATGCCTTGCCATATGTCTGGCAAGAGGGTACAAAGGTGATCTAGGAGTAGATCACCAGATAGCGGTCAAAAATTATCCTTAGAGGAATAAGGAAATGTTTGTCGGTTATGGAGGTGATAAAGAGTTTGACGTAAAGAGTTATGTCGATGCAAGCTTAACACCTATCCGGATAGCTCTGAGTAGAGATACCAGATACGTATAATGGAGCAATAATTTGGAATAGCTCCAAGTGGAATGTGGTAGCAGCATCTACGATATGAAGTTTTGCGAAATACATAGGGATCTGAATATGGCAAGACCCGTTGACTACAACCTCTCTCACAAGCATAACATGATCAAACCCAGAACTCTTTGAGTGTTTATCACATAGTGATGTGAACTAGATCATTGAGTCTAGTAAACTCTTTGGATGTTGGTCACATGGCGATGTGACCTGTGAGTGTTAATCACATGGCGATGTGAACTAGATTATTGACTCTAGTGCAAGTGGGAGACTGTTGGAAATATGCCCTAGAGGCAATAATAAATTAGTTATTATTATATTATATTTCATTGTTCATGATAATCGTTTATTATCCATGCTAGAATTGTATTGATAGGAAACTCAGATACATGTGTGGATACATAGACAACACCATGTCCCTAGTAAGCCTCTAGTTGACTAGCTCGTTGATCAATAGATGGTTACAGTTTCCTGACCATGGACATTGGATGTCGTTGATAACGGGATCACATCATTAGGAGAATGATGTGATGGACAAGACCCAATCCTAAGCCTAGCACAAGATCGTGTAGTTCGTTTGCTAAAGCTTTTCTAATGTCAAGTATCATTTCCTTAGACCATGAGATTGTGCAACTCTCGGATACCGTAGGAGTGCTTTGGGTGTACCGAACGTCACAACATAACTGGGTGACTATAAAGGTTCACTACAGGTATCTCCGAAAGTGTCTGTTGGGTTGGCACGAATCGAGACTGGGATTTGTCACTCCGTGTAAACGGAGAGGTATCTCTGGGCCCACTCGGTAGGACATCATCATAATGTGCACAATGTGATCAAGGAGTTGATCACGGGATGATGTGTTATGGAACGAGTAAAGAGACTTGCCGATAACGAGATTGAACAAGGTATCGGGATACCGACGATCGAATCTCGGGCAAGTATCATACCGATAGACAAAGGGAATTGAATACGGATTGATTGAATCCTTGACATCGTGGTTCATCCGATGAGATCATCGTGGAGCATGTGGGAGCCAACATGGGTATCCAGATCCCGCTGTTGGTTATTGACCGGAGAGTTGTCTCGGCCATGTCTGCATGACTCCCGAGCCCGTAGGGCTACACACTTAAGGTTCGATGACGCTAGGGTTATAGGGAATAGATATACGTGGTTACTGAATGTTGTTCGGAGTCCCGGATGAGATCCCGGACGTCACGAGGAGTTCCGGAATGGTCTGGAGGTAAAGATTTATATATGGGAAGTCATCATACGATCACCAGAATAGTTCGGGGGTTACCGGTATTGTACCGGGACCACTGGAGGGGTTCCGGGGGTCCACCGGGAGGGTCCACCTGCCCCGGAGGGCCTTATGGGCTGTGTGTGGAGAAGGGACCAGCCCCTTAGTGGGCTGGGTGCCTCCCCCCTTAGGGCCCATGCGCCTAGGGTTTGGGGGAACCCTAAAGGGGGGGCGCCCCCCTTGCCTTGGGGGGCAAGGCAACCCCCCTTGGCCGCCGTCCCCTCCTCAGATTGGATCCGAGGGGGCCGGCCCCCCTCTCCCTTGCCCCTATATATATGTGGGAGGTGGGAGGGCAGCCACACCCATGTTCTGGCGCAACCCTCCCCCTCTCCCAAGTCCTCCTCTTCTCCCGCGGTGCTTGGCGAAGCCCTGCAGGATTGCCACGCTCCTCCTTCACCACCATGCCGTCGTGCTGCTGCTGGATGGAGTCTTCCCCAACCTCTGCTTCTCCCCTTGTTGGATCAGGGCGTAGGAGACGTCACCGGGCTGCACGTGTGTTGAACGCGGAGGCGCCGTGGTTCGGCGCTTAGATCGGAATCAACCGCGATCTGAATCGCTACGAGTACGACTCCTTCATCCACGTTCTTGTAACGCTTCCGCTTATCGATCTACAAGGGTATGTAGATGCACTCTCCTTCCCCTCGTTGCTAGATTACTCCATAGATTGATCTTGGTGATGCGTAGAAAATTTTAAATTTCTGCTACGATCCCCAACAGGTACGCTGTTCCCCAGAGACAGATGCATTTCGCTACATATCCCGTAATATGTCCGAAGCCGCTGGGTCTCCGGAAGCCACTCTAGGAGCACAATCATCCTCTGAAGGAATTTGCTCACCCGTCTCCGGAATCATCGTCGGCTGCAAGCCAGACAGTCCGGGGTCTTTATTATTGGCCCCAGAATCCCGGACGGCCGAAGATCCACCTTCAGGTACTGCCTCTTTCATCCCTTGCATAGCTTGTTTAGCAAGAAAAACCCTCCATGATGACACTTCAGAGTCGTCCGCCTTAAGGAAAATGGTTTTTAACGACGGCATATGTGGTCGTCAAAAATCAGATTGTGGCCGTTAATGATCGTTAATGATCATTAACGACCGCAATATGCTGGTCGTAACAGGCTCTGTCGTTAAAAGTATAACGACCACATCTTGTGGTTGTTATTTTTTAACGACCACATATTGTGGTCGTTATACTTTTAACGATAGGATAGTGTGTCATCGTCAATCCCAAGGAAATAACAACCACACTTAGTATTAACGACCACTTTTAACATCAGTAATAGTGTTCTCATGGTTACTAAAGTATCATTAATAACCACTTTATAGTATAACAGACAATCTTTTCATCATTATGATATCCTTCATAATCACTTATATTTAGTATAACTTCTGTTCAACAATCACTTTATGAATCATCCAACTTTGAGTATTAACATCCACATTAATATAGAAACAAAAGAATATTAATTGAAAGGATCTTAACCTCTTTATTAATAGAAATCGGATAAATTAACACAATTCCGACATACGTTTCTCAAATCAAAAGAATGGTAAAAAATTGTGGCAAAATAACTCCTTATATGACCAATATACTTGCTCATATCTAGAAAATGAGACAACTAGAAAAGATAATATTTATTAATCTTCAATCAAGGGACACCATCATTGCTTGAATGGATATCATTCTTTGTTGGCAATCACAATGCCTCCTAATTCTTCTAAATATCACGATCGACCATCGGTCCTACAAAAAGTTGAGTAATTTATCAATGTCAGTCCATGTAAATAAATTGGCACAAAGTATGACATAAAATAAATGTACGAGAACGACTTACTTGATCATACTTGCTTTTATCATAACTATCACTTAGAGATGTACTCCCTCTATAAACTAATATAAGAGCGTTTAGATCACTACTTTAGTATTCTAAACACTCTTATATTAGTTTACGGAGGAAGTACTGAACAAAGCCGCTTAATTTTTAACAAAGCTGCTTAGAGATGTATTGAACTTTTCTTTGAGTACTATTTTCGTTTGATCAGAAGTTTGAAGTTTAGAAACCAATTCAGCCTTAATTAATGCTGGTCCCACGGACCATGTTCTTTTCACCCGTTTGAGATGCTGCGGAATCAAAATACATGTGTGTAGAAACCAATTCTATTGACTTGCGTGTAGCCTTTTATGTTTCCCATGACTGCACTGTCCCTGCTCTGTCCATGGAGATCCAAATTACCATACTAAAGAAATAGGAGAAGTACTATTCATAAAAGAAGATAAAAAATACTACGATGTTGCTTTTGAAGATCTTACCTCCACATCTCACATTAACTTCTATCAGCGACTGCATATGAGGGAATCTTTCAGGTTCACAAAACGTACATCTGTAGTCATCAAAAATGCAAACATCTAATAAAAAATCAGGTTTGATAACACATAAATATCAACAGTGCAACAAGCTCTTGCAACCCCGTGATAGCTTCCTAGAAATTTTGTATGCTATAGTAATAATAAAATGGTTAGGTGATCAATCAAGCAATGAATAATGTAATAGGCCATGAAGACCATGTTTAAATAATGTATACCCTGGCTTCAGTTAAAAAAACCTGGCTTGTAATCCATTGTGATTGAAAAATAATACAAGAGAATAGGCATGTTCGCACGTCATATGACTTAGGCTATAGAAATTTCGGTGCCTTCTACTAGCATAGATGCGATCAGCTAGCTCTGCACGTACGCGTCTAGTCGGAGCTCATCTTCATGTGTATCTCTCACCATAACTTCGTAGGTGTGTACCTCGCCGAAAATTACTTGGCGAGTAGCATCAGAGTATCTGGTCTGCACCAATTTATAGTACGTGTGTGCCGCGGTCTCCATAAGTTCGTGCAGATGACCTTCCACAGGGCCAACATGACTGTCGGTCATGACTGGAAGAGAGCAACATAAAACAAAGGTTCCTAGTATTACGTTTGCATTACCTCGAACATCTGATGGGCAGTCCTAGAATAGATCATCACGCCACGACTTCCCCTTCCAAAAAGAGAGTCTGCTGGCTCTTCTTGGGACTGTAGCTGCGGCAGATGATGGAGCAGATCTGCAAAGGCGGCTGGACCTTGATAATCGTAAACAAATCCAAAGAGTTCGTCTAGGGCTCTCGACGCCCAACTTCTGTGGCACAGGAAATAGAAGGTTGTACGTGAGGTCGATCAACAAATTATTTCGATATATATAATGGGCGCAAACCTTTCATGGAATTCGAAGGACGAACTCGGATGTACACATATATTATATCCAAATCACAACTAGTCTTCGGCTGTTGCGCTCCCTCCTAACCGAGACCATGGAGATGCTCCAAGGACCATGGCCGCCTTCAATCCATGAGAGGGGATTCCACCACTCCGCCGCCATGGTTCTCATGGACGAACGGGAGTCTCAATTAGGTTAGGAAACCTAGAGTAAGATTGATATTTATCCTTTCTCTCATCTAGCTCTCACGATGTAAATAAAGAGATGAGGAATACCATCCCTCAAAAAAAAAAGATAAGGAATACCAACTTCGGAAAGTACGCTAATTGTGCAACGACGAACTTGACGATGGGAAGTCCCTAGAGTTCTCACGGGCCAAAGTTGGATGTGGGGCTGGCCCGTGGTGGTAGTAACGACCAAGCATTATTTGAGGCTCGTCGTTAATGCTCTAATTTGTAGTCTTATTGGGCAATGAGGTCGGGGGAGGCGTCTCGCTCTCCATCATCTCTGGGAGGAGACTTCCCGAAGAAGGGGATTGCCCAGAAAAACTTTGTGCCAACCTGTAAAGGTGCACGAACGCGTTACACCAACAACAACGGAGCGGGGCGCTATCAAAATACTCCGGATTCACTTACGGTTTGGCCGAGGGCTTGTCCCCTTATTGGAGCTGTTCAACGGCGTCGCTTTCCAAACCCAAGCCGCTCGACGGTGGCATCTTTCCCCTCTTGGGAGACCGCCCCTCCCAATCTTCGGAGGCGGCCCTTTTCCCCTTGCTTGGGGAAGGGATACTGTGTGCGCTCCCGCCTTTGTCTTCAGGCGAAGAAAGATCGATTTCTTCGGACTCAGTGTACGACTTACCTCCAGAACCAAGGTCATCTTGGGTCTTCTCACTCTCCTCTTTACTCTCCCTTGCCGGCGCGTGGTATGGCGCTGAGGCCAGCATCCTTGTTAACATAGGACTGGCTGAGTCTTCGGGAAGGGGAGCCAGACACCTAATCCGTTCCACTTTCTTTATCCAGCCTTGAAAAAGGATGGTTCGGTCAGTGTCTTGCCACTGTGTATCCGAATATAAGGTATTCGACGAATGGGTACTTACCGGGGTGTCCGGATGGTTGCAGTCGAGGTCGATATCTTCGGTGATGTTCGGCCATTGCTTTCGCTTCCCGAAAAATAATTTCCACATTCCTTCGTGCGTAGTGCCGAAGAAGTGCTGAAGAGTCTGCGACCCTTCTGGATTGAACTCCCACATGCGGAGAGGCCGTCGCTGACACAGCAGGGTCCGGCGGACCAGCATTACTTGAGCAACATTGACGACATTGATGTGCCTCTCAATAAGGGTTCGGATGCGACTTTGCAAAGTCCGCATCTCGTCTGTTGATCCCCAGTCCAACCCCTTGTTAATCCACGATGCCAGCTGAATCGGGGGGCTGGATCGAAATTCGGGCGCTGCTGCCCACTTGGAGCCACGGGGCTTAGTGATATAGAACCACCCCTGCTACCATAAGTCGGAAGATTTGGCAAAAGATCCTTTCAACCAAATAGCACTAGCAAGCTCACTCACTATGGCACCACCACACTCTGCCTGCTTCCCCTCTATCACTTGCGGCTTCACATTGAAGGTCTGGAGCCATAAGCCGAAGTGCGGAGGAGTTCGTGATACGAACTTGATGCTAGTGATGTCGAGGGATCAATACAGCGAAATATCTACCCTCCTAATTATTTTCAGTTGAGTGAAGATGGCTCGGTGGTCAAATCATTGAACAATCATTCTTGTTTTGTTCTGAGCGCATGCAATTACGGTGTATTTCTTGATTTGGTCCCGGGAGATAAGAAACGAACTGAGTTATATGGTAATGGAAAACTACAACATGAGTACTACTTGCATGGATCTCATTGGTCCTTGAGCCGTGCATACTCAGGCCACAAGGTTGTACGTATGGATGAGTTTACAAGGGAATATTCTAATCGGAGATATAGAGGCGTTGTACGCTGGTTTAAAAGGAAATCAATGCAATTTAGATTTTTATATTTATTCTTGCCAGGCAAAGAGACGTATCAGGGAGGAACATGTAGAAGATGCAGCGCATGGAGTCTTCTTTCCTTAAAGGAAATTGGATGGGGTCCACCTGCCATGCAATCAGAGAAGACGCATGAACCTACAACAGAATTTAGTTTCCTTTTATGTTTAGCCGTGAGAGATATCAATTGATGAATAGTTCGGTTTGTTGCTCAAGTTAGATGGATTGGCTAATATATAAAGCCATGATGCGTTCATTGTAAAGGAGGTTATTGTTTTATGAAATAGACACGATGTGTTTTTCAGGGTAGACACCCGTATCAAGTTTTGGAGGGATCTTTAGAAAACCTCTGTGTTGCGATTTCTTTGTAGAAATTGTTTTTGCGCGTGAGTATCATCGTCGAGATTGATTTTCTCGTGCTGGGCTGTAAGGTTCAAACCCTCTATTTCGTGCATATCGCGTGCGCGAGCGAGAGGTTGCTACTGCTGGTGGTGGAGTGTTGTGAAAGGTCGGGCCGGAACAATGGATTGGACCTCGCATTGAGTTTCGGTCTACATCAGGTGGTATTCAGAGCAAAGGTTGTTCACGACACAATATTTTTCTTCGAGTTACTATTGAAGATTTTTTTATCATGAGAAAAGATTGTAGCTCGCAAATGATGATGGCGGTGGAGAAGGATCCATTGCGTGCTTTGCCGTGGTACCAATGCTTTACGCGTGTGCGTGTAGGGCCGGCGAGTTGTGCAACATTGATGAATTGCTATTCCAATATGAATTTGGTGAGTCAGACCGTGGTTGATGCTTTGCACTTGCCGTTAACTGAACATCTAGAACCATATGAGCTTTGGTGGGAGGACAAGTTTTTCATGATCAAGCATCGTGTTGAGGTAAAATTTACTTTATCTGGATATGATGATCTGGTCGTGTGTGATGTGCTTCCTATGCACATGCATGCTTGCTCTCTACTACTAGGCAGACCATGGACAGATAAAAGACAATTGACATATCATTCGGCTGGAGAATTTTCTTTTCTATGTGGAGGACAATACATACCACTTGATTCATACACATCGGAGAAGTATATGGCCGATCGCAAGAAGCGGGATATTTCTCAAGCTGCATCAGAAGTAAAGAAGAAGGTTGAAACTCCAGAATTTTTTTGATGGCTGCTCAGTCTGCAAAAATAAATATTGTTGAAGAGATTGATCTGAAACCGAGGACGGTTTCGTTTCAAGGAGGAGAGGATGATATGGACGTTGATGCTAGTGATGTCGAGGGATCAATACAGCGAAATATCTACCCTCCTAATTATTTTTAGTTGAGTGAAGATGGCTCGGTGGTCAAATCATTGAACAATCATTCTTTTTTTGTTCCGAGCGCATGCAATTACGGTGTATTTCTTGATTTGGTCCCGGGAGATAAGAAACTAACTGAGTTATATGGTAATGGAAAACTACAACGTGAGTACTACTTGCATGGATCTCATCGGTCCTTGAGCCGTGCATACTCAGGCCACAAGGTTGTACGTATGGATGAGTTTACAAGGGAATATTCTAATCGGAGATATAGAGGCGTTGTACGCTGGTTTAAAAAGAAATCAATGCAATTTAGATTTTTATATTTATTCTTGCCAGGCAAAGAGACGTATCAGGGAGGAACATGTAGAAGATGCAGCGCATGGAGTCTTCTTTCCTTAAAGGAAATTGGATGGGGTCCACCTGCGATGCAATCAGAGAAGACGCACGAACCTACAACAGAATTTAGTTTCCTTTTATGTTTAGCCGTGAGAGATATCAATTGATGAATAGTTCGGTTTGTTGCTCAAGTTAGATGGATTGGCTAATATATAAAGCCATGATGCGTTCATTGTAAAGGAGGTTATTGTTTTATGAAATAGACACGATGTGTTTTTCAGGGTAGACACCCGTATCAAGTTTTGGAGGGATCTTTAGAAAACCTCTGTGTTGCGATTTCTTTGTAGAAATTGTTTTTGCGCGTGAGTATCATCGTCGAGATTGATTTTCTCGTGCTGGGCTGTAAGGTTCAAACCCTCTATTTCGTGCATATCGCGTGCGTGAGCGAGAGGTTGCTACTGCTGGTGGTGGAGTGTTGTGAAAGGTCGGGCCGCAATAACAGATCGGACCTCACATTGAGTTTCGGTCTACATCAGTTCGGAGGAAGGCTTCGCACGTGACGATAAACGCCAAGATAAGAAGAATAGAGTCCGGGGCTAGATCGTGAAAGTCTAGCCCATAATAGAACATGAGTCCTTGGACAAATGGGTTAAGTGCAAACCCTAACCCGCAGAGGAAGTGGGACACGAACACGACCCCCTCGCCGGATCTAGGGGTGGGAATAACCTACCCCTCTGCAGGAAGCCGATGAAGGATTTCCGCGGTCAGATACCTCGCCGCCCAAAGCTTTGCAATATCTCCCTCCGTGACAGAAGAAGCCACCCACCAGCCTTGACGGCTGGATCCGGACATGATTGGGGGCTTGTGGCGATTGGAACCCGGGTGTTGGAACTCGGGGTAGCAGGGGTTGAGGAAGAAGCGAACGTGAAAGAAAAAGATGGGTCTGTACCCCTATATAAAGGCCGCGAATATCGAACGTCTCCTCCTAGGCCTAAAAACTTGCCTATGCCCTAGGAGTTGTACCCAAGTGACGGTTGGGTTACCCACGTCTAGGTTGATAAGAATCCCTTAAAAAAGGGGAGAGACACGATCTCCGTGGGATAAGACATGCCAGTAAAACCATGTCTCGAGACGTGGGACTACGGGCTAGCTAATGGTTCAAAAATAATGGCCGAGCAGGCATGATGTCATGTTGCCAAAAAGATGTCAGCGGATTGGACTCGTGAAATATTATATATCCTCTACAATTGTGTATACAGGTCCGGATACAATTATCACATCTGAAGACTATCTTGGAGTTCGGGAAAAGGGAACCCGCCTTGCAATGCCGAAGACAATCTGCGTGCCGGACTCCTCGTCATTGAAGCCAGGTTCAGGGGCTACTGAGGGAGTCCTGGACTAAGGGGTCCTCGGGCGTCCGGCCTGTTATCCATGGGTCGGACTGATGGGCTGCGAAGACATGAAGGCCAAAGACTCTACCCGTGTCCAGATTGGACTCTTCTTGGCGTGGAAGACAAGCTTGGCGATCAACTATAAAGATTCCTTCCTATGTAACCAACTCTATGTAACCCTAGATCCCTCCGGTGTCTATATAAACCGGAGGGCGTAGTCCGAATAGGACATTCATTACCATAGTCATACAAGCTAGGCCTCTAGGGTTTAGCCATTACGATCTCGTGGTAGATCAACTCTTATAACACTCATATTCATCAAGATCAATCAAGCAGGAAGTAGGGTATTACCTCCATAGAGAGGACCCGAACCTGGGTAAACATCGTGTCCCCCGTCTCCTGCAACCATCGACCTTAGACGCACAATTTGGGACCCCCTACCCGAGATCTGCCGGTTTTGACACCGACAAAGGCCGTCGTGGTGCCGGGGGGAGGTGATGCTGCTGCCATGCGAGTTGTTGCACGTCGTGGGGGTTCAAATGGCGCGGGCACCGGCAGGCAGCCGCAGGTAGCGCCGATTCCGGTGGATGATGATGACGGCATCGAAGAAGACGAAGATGAAGATGAGAACACGCTGAACCAGCATAGGAAGGTATACAATTTTCTTTGAAATTCTGCTCACACCATTTCTTTGAAACAAAGAGATTTAGGCTGTTTACTTATGCATATTTCTTTTAGATGCCAAAAAGCAAGGCTAATTGGACCGACGAAAATACGTACATTTTGTGTGAGTTAGCTTGTGAGGAGATAGAGGATGGCAATTTTACTGCTAAAGTTTGGACCAGTCAGGGTTACAAAAATATTAAGGAGAAATATTATCAAAAGACAAAATTGTGGCATCCAGAGAGGGAAGTGAAGAACAAAATCCAGAACCTGAAGGGTGTGTACAATGATTGGGTATGGTTGCAGAAACAAACTGGATGCGGCCGCGGCAAACATGGAGAAGTTACGACAACTACAGCTTGGTGCGAGAGGGAGATAAAGGTACGACAACTAAAGCTTTTTCAATGACAAGTACATAAGAAATGGAGACATAGGCTAATGTTGTACAAATACTATTTTGCAGAGTAGAACAAATATCAAGAAATTTAGAAAGGGTAACCCTGAGTACATTGGACTGTTGCATGAGATATTTCATGAGGTAGCTGTGGATGGTACTTTTGCTTACGTACCTGGTCCAGCAGATGATACAGAGGCAAACGACGACGATGATGATGAGGATGGCAGTCCAATGAGTACCAATACCCGCAAGAGGGGTACCAGCTCAGTTGATTTTAGGAGTACAAAAAGTAGTCCTTTAAAGAAAATCAAAATGAACATGGAGAATGGCAAAACTAAGGGTCCATTTTTGAGGACTTTGAAGGAGATCACCACCAGAATGGACAAGGAAGCTGAGACATCAAACACTATATTACAGGCAATTGTCGACCAAGGCAAAGAAAAGGCAAAGAGAAGTGAGGAGCGTAAGGTAGAAGTAGCTACATGTCAGCAACTTGCCATTGAGTGTGGGGCAGCAGAGGAGTCGATTGAGTACTTTGTAGCATGTGACTTATTCAAGGACAAACACAACAGGTTTGTCTTCCAGAACATGAAGACCCCTCAAGCTAGGCTCATATGGTTGAAGAGATGGTGTAAAGCAAAGAAGATGTATGCCGAAGATGAGTCTTAGCTAGGTTGTCATGTATCCAGTGTCTCCTATTGTGTCATGTTTCCTATGATGAGTTAGGCTAATGTGGACCCTTTATGTGTTGATTTGCTATGTGGACCCTTTATGTTTTGAATTGCTATGTGGACCCTTTATGTTTTGAATTGCTATGTGCGCCTAATTACTATGTGTTGAACATAATTCATATGTTGTAGGATGACTCTAGTGATGGTGATAGTATTGATGAGTCCAGTGAAGAGGAGAGTATTGATGAGGACTCTAGTGATGAGGAAGAGGAAGATGTAAGGAGAAATAGAGTGCTAGCACTACTCCAGTTGAGGCGGAAAAGGCTCAACAATATAGGTATGATCGTCCAAATGTTTGGTTCATATTACATTGAGCGTTTCATGGATAAGGGGGAAAGGAGGATTTTAAAAGCTAAAGAGTCCGGCTATGAATGGGTACTAAGAACTCTGGGACACAGAACAAACTGCTATAAAATGTTTAGGATGTATCCACCTATGTTTCATAAACTACATAATTTCCTAGTGGATTCTTATGGGCTGAAGTCTACTAAGAAGATGTCATCAGTTGAGGCTCTAGCTGTGTTTTTATGGATGGTGGGAGATGACCAGTCCATTAGGCAGAGTGAGAATCATTTTGTAAGGTCCATGGAGACAGTTGTTAGGAAGTTTGACAAAGTATTGCATTGTGTGGTTAAGCTTTCGGCTAACATAATTAAGCCACGAGATCCTGAATTCAGAGTTGTGCATGAAAGGTTAAGAAATGCTCAGTGGCATCCATGGTTCAATGACCGCATTGGGTCAATAGATGGGACTCATGTGCAAGTTGTGGTGCCACCTACCAAGATTCTGCAGTACGTAAACAGACGTGGCTACGGTAGTCAGAATGTTATGGCTTTATGTGATTTCGACATGAGATTCACTTTCGTTCTTGCCGGGTGGCCTGGATCGGTTCATGATATGAGGCCCTTCAAGGATGCCCTTAGTCGGTTTAGTCACAAGTTTCCTCATCCACCTCCAGGTACCATACTTCACATTCAGTACATTATTGAATTGTGTATACATTGACATTGACTTTGACTGAAATGCATTGCCATCAATAGGAATTTTTTTATCTTGTTGACTCGGGCTACCCCAACAAGGCGGATTATCTTGCACCATATAGGGGACAGAAGTACCATTTCCAAGAGTTCCATCAAGGCACCATGCCGAGAGGTAAAAAAGAGCACTTCAACTACACTCATTCTAGACTACGCAATGTCATTGAGCATTCTTTTCGAGTCTTGAAAAATAAGTGGAGGATCCTTTTTAAAATACAAAGTTATACTCTACACAAGCAAACAAAAATTATTGTTGCATGTATGGCCTTGCACAATTTTATCCGCGAAAGTCAGTTGGCTGATAAGGAATTCGACAAGTGTGATAGAGATGAGAATTATCAATGTCTCCTTGAGGAAACAAGGAGGAGGCGTCGTAACAGGAGGGATCTAGAAATGGAGCAAGATTTGCTCGACATGAATCAGTTAAGAGATAGAATTGCTGATGGTTTGTTCTAGGGCCATTGAGATCAGTGTCATGTTGTTTATTTTCCTGTGTATGGACAATACTAATTTCCTTATGTATGGACAATTTTACTTTACTTGTATGGACAATTTTTATTTTGCTGTGTATGGACAAATTTTATTTCCTTGTATGGACTGTATGGGCAATTTTTTCTTGAGAGCAATAGGGGCGGGAGATAGCAGTAGGGGCGGGAGAGGAGTTGGCGGGAGCCAAACTACCGTGGGGGAGGAGTTGGCGGGAGGGACAGGTAGGATTAGGGGAGAGGGAGCATAATAAATGCTCATTAACTTGATTTTAGTCTCTTTAGTATTTGGATCCAAGCATGGGTGAGGCTAGCAAGTTTTAGTCCCACTACTTTTAGTCATGGGACTAAAACGTATCCAAGCACCCTCTAAAATAGCTACGTCGACGCACTCCGCAAAGATTGCAGAAGAAGCATCCCACCATCTTGTCTGTCCAATGCAAAACTCAATGATAGTAAGTGAGTCAGATTCAGCTTCAACTCAAGAAAACCCTAATTGATTTGTGAAGTTTAAGCCGTCACACATTGCTCTTGCCTCCATGGATATAACATCTGTAGCATGGGGATGTAAGTGTACCTTGCCACTAGAAACATTGTCAGGACCCCGATTCCAAATCACATCGATCTAGCCGGTAACACCTCATATCACATTGCGGCCTCATGCACGGTATCCTCACGGGTGTCGCCTTACCATGGCCTGGGACCGTTTGCACCTTTTGGCTCACGTATATGATAGTGTTGCTAGCATCCATATGACAGAGAACCCGGGCCAACATGGCTAGTCGTGAACCCAAAGCGGCGCGGACCTATGGAGACAGGCATACATGAATCACATCGAGCATGTCGGTCATCAGCGAGTGAATCCGGGCTGTAGCACTGGGCTAACAGGACTCCGGATGTCACCGTGTGACATTTCCCCGAAGGGAAAGACATAGGAACGAAGTGAAACACATGCCGGCCTGTCAAGTGTCCTGAGCAGTAGTGCTGGGCTAGCAGGACTCCGGTGAACCGGGCTGTAGCGGACTACTATGGCTCGAGGAACACTAGACTACATTTCCCCATAAGAAAGGCTGCGAAGGATAAACAACTAGATTGTCGGATCCCACTCATACCAAGCATTTCAATCATGCACACAATATGCCCGATATGAGTACATACAACATGGCATCACAACAAAACTCTACAACTCAAGTACTTTATTTAAAGGCTCCAGAGAGCCATACATAACATGTTCATAGAGATAGGGGTCACATGACCCGACACTCAAGTCATACAGGCATACAAGCACATGCGGAAGCAAATAGTCTGAGTACAGACACTAGAAAGCAAGAAGGCTCCTCAAAGCCTGTCTATCTACATAGGGCCCTCCATGGCCAGGATCACCACCTGGGTGGCTAGTCACTCGTCGACATCAAGGTCTACATAAAACCCATCGGAGGGGGCGGTGTTGTCGTCTGAAAACAGTAATTAAGAAAACATGAGTACAAGGGTACTCAGCAAGTCTTATATCAGATCCTACTATACATGCTCATTCTCAAGAAGGTGGTGGGGTTATTGCAGCAAGCCAGCTTTGACTCCTGGCTAAGCTATCCTATGGAACTTCACTAGTGAAAATAGTTTTCGCACACAAGTCCACTACTCACCAACACAATACTCCACCGGGGATCCTCCCTCGTCATCCTACGAGAGGGCCATCCTCGGTACTCACACTTATCTTGAGTCTTTTAGTAGTATCCATTAACTTGTCTATGAACTGTATAGGCAACCAAGTAGTCCTTTACCGCGGACACGGCTATTCGAATAGTTTTATACCCTGCAGGGGTGTACTTCGTCACACATGTTTCCACCACTTAGCGTCTGCACACGACATGTGCTCGGCAGACTTCAAGCGAAAGCCGACGTGGGTGTAGACCACGACCTGACTAACCTGACAAGTCTCCAGTCCAGGTTTATCGCCTATTCAGGTTCCATCCCCAAGGAAATCCGGCCGGGGTGTCCTCAACGGCCCCAAACGATGTGTGCAGGGTTCCCGAGACACCAAACAGGCGACTCGGTACACCGTGCCACGGTGTATCTACCGCATCATATCCCACCCCTAGGGTCAGCGCTACGCACGGCCACCAACACATAACCTACAAACACCAGAAACTAGTTGCAACTCCTGGACAGAGGGCTAGAGGGGTCAGTAAGTCGAGCGGGGTCATATTTCAGGGCCCAATGTGTGGTAGTAGCTGAATCTTAAATCACGCATACATATCTCAGTTCTTATGGACGGCCTCAATGAAACAACCCACCATGTACTCCTACATGGCCTCTCATCGATACCTTTACCAAAACATGTTCAACACATCCCTCACATTACCGACATAATCATTTCACTCTAGCCCATCACCCAGATGAACCAGACCTGACACAACTCTAAGCATAGCTGGCATAGCAAGGTAGGAAACACATACATGGCTCAATCAACTCCTACACATGCTAGTGGGTTTCATCTAGTTACTGTGGCAATGACAGGTCATGAAGAGGATAAGGGTTCAACTACCGTAGCACACAGCAGTTTGAATCACGTTGTCTTAATGCAGTAAACAAGAGCAGAAGCGAGAACATGGGTTTGTATCAGAATGATCAATGGGTTGCTTGCCTGATGTAGTTGTAGTAGGGTACTGCCCTTCAGACGGATACTCGGGGTTTTCCTCGGAGGCAGAACCTACCACAAAAGTCACACCGAACATAATCAACACATGACAATATGCAACAATGTGATGCATGCTATGACATGGCAAAATGAATATGTCTTGGCCTAATGCAAGCTAAAACAGAAGGGAATGAACTCATTTGAATCAAAGATTCAAATGTTAGTTCATTTAACATAGCCTTATTAGTGCATCATCTTATTTTGCTTAAAAAGCAAGGTTAACTTGTTTTTTCATACATGAAACCATTACAGTTGGATATATTGAATTTTTCTGATCATTTTTCATATATAAATTGTTTGATTTGGAGCTATGGTTGATTTTCTACGATTTTTAGAAGTTTTGGCTATTTTCTAAAATTTCCTATATAAGAATAAATCTAGAAATTGAATTAATGTGTCAGCATGACATAGGTGTGACGTCAGCGGGTCAACTGGGTTGGCCAGGTCAAACCTGACTGGTGGGCCCTGTCTGTCCGTGTCTCAGTTAATTAACAGAATTAAGTTTGTGCTAATTAACTGTCAGTGGGGCCTGGGCCCACATGTCAGTGACTAAACTAATTAAATTTAGTTAAAACTAATCCTAAACTAATTAGCAGGCCGACCCCACCTGTCATAGACTTAGGGGGGAGTCAACCTGGGCCCACGCGTCAGTCCATGGTTAAAAGTGGTCAAACTCGCCGGCGTTTAGCCACCGGCGAGGCCAGACGCGGCGGAGGGCTCGGGTTTTGCACTCCGGCGACCAAAAGGACGGCGGAGACCATCTACGTGTTGCGGGGAGTGAGCCGCGTCGAGTGGTGGCAGTAGGTGGAGCTGGGGTGACCGGAGACGTTGCCGGCGTCGACCTTGGCGGCGGCCGGAGCTCAGGTGAGCTCGGAACCGAGGCTGCAGGGCACGGCGAGGCGCGTGGTAAGGTGCGTTAGACTCCTGGAGACGCGGTGAGGCTAGTGGACTAGGTGGCATGGCCGTGCATGGCCGGAGCCTCGTCGACGACGAGCTCCGCGACGGCGCGTTCGGGCGAACTCGAGGCGGCGCGTACGGTGCACGAGAGCTAGCACGGAGAGGGGGGAGAAGGTCAGTAGCTCACTGCGGTTGCAGGGGAGCGTATGGCGAGCTCGGGGAAGAGCTGGAGCGAGCGGGGCGACGAGGGGGATCTCCGGCGACTGAGGTTGAAGACGAGCTGGGTGCAGCGTCTCCGGGGCGAGCGAGCGCTCGGGGATGGGTCGAGGCGAAGCAGTGGACGACGGCGGAGCTTCTTGGCACGGCTAGGCAACGAGTGGACGGCGGTGGCTGCGGTGGAGCTTGTCGGCGGCGACGGCTGCGCTCGGCAGGGAATGGGGAGAGAGCCAGAGAGGGGGAGAGGCCACAGGGAGAGTGGGGAGAAAGAGAGGGGGACGTGGGGGAGTGCGTGGCACTCGTAGGCGTGTCCGGGGCATCGGCGGAAGCAGGAGGTGGCCGGCGTGTGGCCGCGGGCGCCGGCCATGCGCTTCTCGTCCTCCTGGCGAGAGGAGGAGGACGACTGGCAGGGGCCAGTGGACTGGGCCGAGCGAGTGGGCTAGGTGGGCTGCGCCAGGCAAGTCTCCGTTCTCTCTCTCCTTTTCTGTTTTTTATTTATTCTATTATTTCTGTAACTTCAGGGCTTTATTAAAAATGCCAGGGCATTTCCATAAATCATAAAATTAGTCATTGCTACTGCTTAGAATATATCCAACAACAAACATTTTAGTTTATGATTATTTGAGCATGTAAAATATTTTATAGCATTTAAATGCCCAAATGCAAATACTATAAGAATTAATCCAATGACCTTAAGATGTCCTAGAAAAATGTGCACCATTTTTGTCAAAGGTTTTAACCCAAAACAAAAAAGGTGGGCTTTTTAGAAGGGCATTTCAGGTTCATTGGAAAAGTTTTTAGTAAACCCTAGTTGTTCCAGGGGGGTGCTGGGGGTTCTGTCATCCCCATTTCAAATTTAAGAGAAATTTAAACATGATGCACACTCTAATGCTTGAACTAGCTAGGGTGTGACAACTCACCCCCACTCAAAAGAATCTCATCCCGAGATTTAGGATCCTCCGGGAAGAAGGTGGGGTACTCTAGTCGAAGACAATCCTCCCTTTCCCAAGTGGCCTCTTTCTCGGAATGATGTGACCATTGAACCTTGAGAAACTTGATATTATGGTGTCGAGTGGTACGCTCGGCTTGATCAAGGATACGAATGGGATATTCCCGATATGAGAGGTTATCTTGTAGATCAAGCGTTTCGTGGTCCACTCCATGGATAGGATCCGCGAAGCAACGCCTGAGTTGGGAAACGTGGAAGACATCGTGAACTCTGGAAAGATGCGAAGGTAGTTCCAATTGGTAGGCAACTTCTCCTCATTTGGCAAGAATGCGAAAGGGTCCAATGTAACGAGGAGCCAATTTGCCTTTGATACCGAAATGATGGGTTCCCTTTAACGGAGTAACCCGAAGGTAAGCCTTCTCGCCGACTTCATAAGTCACGAGCTTATGTTTACGATCATATTGGCTCTTTTGATGAGATTGGGCTGTTTTCAATTTCTCACGAATAACGCGAACCTGCTCTTATGCTTCCTGAATCATATCCGGGCCAAAGAGTTGTCTTTCCCCGGTTTCTGACCAGTTAAGAGGCGTTCAACATTTTCGTCCATAGAGAACTTCGAAAGGAGCTTTTCCCAAGCTATCTTGATAACTATTGTTATAGGCAAACTCCGCGAATGGAAGGCATTTCTCCCAACCCATTCCGAATGAGATGACAGAAGCTCGGAGCATATCTTCCAGAATTTGATTGACTCGCTCTACTTGACCACTTGATTGAGGATGGAAGGCGGTGCTAAAAGAGAGACGAGTTCCCATAGCATTTTGGAAACTTTCCCAAAATCGAGAGGTGAAGAGACTCCCACGGTCTGAGTTAATTTCCAATGGAACACCATGAAGAGACACCATTCGGGAGATGTATAAGTCAGCTAGCTGGCTAGCGGTGATACTCTCACGAACAGGTAGGAAATGGGCTACTTTGGAAAGACGGTCGATCACGACGAAGATGGCATTATTCCCTCTCTTGGTCTTGGGAAACCCAGTAATGAAATCCATACTGATTTTATCCCATTTCCACTCAGGAATAGCCAAAGGTTGAAGGGTTCCAGCAGGTCGTTGGTGCTCTGCTTTAACACGATGACAGACGTCGCAACTAGCAATGTATTGAGCAATTTCTCTCTTCATCCTAGTCCACCAAAACCTCTGGCGTAGGTCTTGATACATTTTAGTACTACCGAGATGAATGTGAGAGGGGATTCATGAGCTTCCTTAAGAATCAATTGGCATAGATGTTGTTTCTTGGGAACCACCAAGCGGTTTTCGAAGAAGACAACACCTCGCTCATCCATGGAAAAACATTTAGCAACTCCGCTAGCAATGTTTTCCTTAATCCGGAATATGCCCTTATCACGCTTCTGGGCAGCTATGATTTGATCCATAAGGGTAGGTTTCGCCACCAGGGTGGATAGAAATCCTCGAGGAACAATGTGAATATGAAGCTTACGAAATTCCTCATGGAGAAGTGGTTGACTTTGTTGTAACATCAGGTTGTTACAATAGGACTTACGACTTAGTGCATCAGCCATGACATTGGCTTTGCCCGGGGTGTAAGTTATTCCTAAGTCGTAATCCGAGATCAACTCGACCCAACGTCTTTGCATAAGATTCAAATCCGGTTGGGTGAAGATATATTTCAAACTTTGGTGGTCGGTGAAGATCTCGCAACGATTACCGAGGAGGTAATGTCGCCAAGTTTTGAGTGCATGGACTACAGCTGCAAGCTCTACATCATGTGTGGGATAGTTTTCCTCATGTGGGTGTAATTGCCGTGAAGCATAAGCAATTACCCGACGATCTTGCATGAGTATGCAACCTAGTCCTTGTCGCGAAGTGTCGCAATAGATAATAAAGTCCTTGGAGAAATCTGGTGGTACCAGCACAGGAGCAGATGTCAGGCGTCTTTTCAGTTCCTAAAAGCTGAACTCGCACTGTCCAGTCCACTCGAACTTTTTATCTTTCTTGAGGAGTTCAGTTAGAGGTTTAGCAACCTTGGAGAAATTCTCGACGAAGCGGCGGCAATAGCTCGCTAAGCCAAGGAAGCTCCGAACTTGCTTGACCGTCTCAGGTGGAGTCCAATCAAGGTCGGCTTGAACTCGCTCAGGATTGACAGCAATACCCTTACCAGATATTACATGGCCTAGATAGGTCACTTCTGGCAACCAAAATTCACACTTGGAGAATTTGTCATAAAAGCGATGCTCTCGAAGTTTCGTCAATACCAGCCTTAGATGTTCGGCATGTTCCTCTTCATTCTTGGAGTAGATGAGTATGTCATTGAGGTATACTACGATGAATTTATCCAAATACTCCATGAAGACCGAGTTCATTAACCGAGAGAAGGTGGCTGGGGCATTGGTTAGACCGAAGGACATAACGGTGTACTCGTATTGGCCATATCGAGTAACAAAGGCCGTTTTGGGAATGTCCCCGTTTCTGATTTTGATTTGATGGTAGCCCAACCTCAAATCCATCTTGGAAAATACTAAGGATCTAGCGAGCTGATCATACAGATCGTTGATCCTGGGAAGCGGATACTTGTTCTCGATGGTGACCAAGTTGACAGGTCGATAATCTACAACCATCTGATCCGTTCCATCCTTCTTTTTGACGAAGAGGACGGGGCAAGCCCAAGGAGAGGAACTAGGACGGATGAAACCCTTTCTCAAGGACTCATCGAGTTGGTTCTTAAGCTCGGCTAGTTCTAAGGGTGCCATCTTATAGGGTCTTCTAGAAATTGGAACGGTTCCTGGAACAAAGTCTATCACAAACTCGACATCCCTATCAGGTGGAACACGTGGCAGTTCTTCTGGAAAGACATCCAGAAAGTCTCGGACTACCGGAACATCCTCAAGGTCTAGAAGGGGGTTGGCATTTAGGGAGTAAAGCTGGCGCTTGGCCACTCGAGTTAAGACATTGACTGTCTTGCCCGATGGATGAGTAAGTTGAACGGTTCTAGTGGCACAATCAATCTTAGCATAATGAGCTGACATCCAGTCCATACCCAAGATGATGTTTATATCCGAGGACTTGAGAGCTATTAAGGATGCAAGGAAGACAAGTCTATCGACAAGAATTTCGTTCCCATGGCTTACTCTGGAAGTTTGCCATTTGGAACCCGGAGTTTGAATTACCATGGAAGTGGGCATGTCACAGAATGTCGTGTTATGCAATCGAGC
Organism: Triticum urartu; assembly: GCF_003073215.2. Lineage (NCBI taxonomy): Eukaryota > Viridiplantae > Streptophyta > Magnoliopsida > Poales > Poaceae > Triticum > Triticum urartu. The sequence goes on along the minus strand of NC_053024.1, from coordinate 658,590,735 downwards.
ATAGTTCTTGGATATGAATGAATGAGATGCTCCAGTATCAAATAGAACAGATGCCGGATGGCAGTTAACAAGGAGCGTACCAAGGACGACGTTAGGATCCTCATGAGCCTCCTCGGCTGAAACATAGTTGACATGGCCACGTGCAGTGGTGACCGGCTTGGCGTAGAATGTCTTTCCTGCTGGCTTACCACGGCTAACGGACTTTCCAGACTGATTGGGGTTGTTGTTCTGGGGACACTCTCGGCTATAGTGACCCGGCTCTCCACACTTGAAACACGTCACAACATTGGGACGTGGAGCAGCAGTAGTAGCGGGGCCACCATAGGGCTTGGGCGGTGCAAACTGCTGGTTGGGACGAGGCGCCTCAAAGGATGGCCTCGGAATAAACCTGGGTGGCAGTGCCGTGCTTGGAATCCACACCCGGCGCTTCTGAGCTCCAGAGCCGGATGAAGAGCCAAAATCACGTGAGTGCTTGCGTGAAGCGTCATAGTCAGACTGGCCTGACTCAGCACTGATGGCTTTATTGACCAACTTCTGAAAGGAGGTGCACTCGTGCAGACGAAGATCGCGGTGAAGCTCAGGGCTAAGTCCCTTGTGGAACCTTGCCTGCTTCTTAGCGTCGATAGATACTTCTTCAGGAGCATATCGTGCCAGATTCCCAAATTCATGACTATATGCATCCACAGTCAGTCTTCCTTGGGTGAAATTGCAGAACTCTTCCCTCTTGCGATCCATGAGACCTTCCGGAATGTGATGCTCACGGAAAGCCTCACTGAATTCAGCCCAAGTAGTGATTTGGCCGACCGGGCGCATAGCTTCAAAGTTTTCCCACCAAAGGCTAGCAGGGCCTTCGAGGTGATAGGCAGCATAAGTAACCTTATCAGCTTCGGCTACGTTGGCAGAACGTAGCTTGTGGGTGATGCTGCGAAGCCAGTCATCCGCGTTGAGGGGCTCAACGGAATGGTTAAACTTTGGTGGGTACAGCTTGATAAAGTCATTGATTGACACCAAGTCATTTCGCTGATGGTGTGCAGTGTTCTGCTCAATTCGCTCCAACAAGCGGTTAGTCTCACGCTTGTTTCTTTCCGCCTCCAGCATCACTTCAGCCAGAGAAGGTGGGTGAGGCAGATTTTCACCCCTAGCTGCACTGGCTTCCCCCTGCTCTGGGGCAGCAGGGTTGCTGCGGGTGTTGACCATCCTAGGAGAAAACAAGACAACGGTTTAGATAAGGATGGCACAAACTTAGCAAGGAAGTGCAGAATGTAATGGATAACACGGAATGCAGAGATGTTCATTGCACGACATGGTAATATAGAAACTGCCATATATACCATTGGTCATACATACCGTACATAGTTTAGTACAAGCCCAGGCTAGAGTACAACTACGGTGAAAGACATTACATCTCATCGGAGGCATTCCAAGATCCTATACATTATTTTCCTACACCTTCGGAGCGTGATACACACCAAGTCGTATCCCACGGTCACGCAGGACTGTGGAGAATACAACTACTACAATACTCGTGGAACTACTACTGGCTCAGACGGCTTTGTAGTAATCCTCATAGAAGTCGCCACCAAAACCTGGAAGTGGAACATGATCATCTAGGAACAGACAGTCTTGCGGAGCCTGCGGACCAAAGGGACTCGGATGTGGCCTTGGTCCCACAGGTGGTGGCAGATAGGGACCACGAGGAGGGGTGATGCCTCCCACATCATGCCACTCCATACAATCTGGCAATCCAGATCGTACAGGGTACAGATCCCTCAGATCCATGTATCCTGCCTGTACCGCCGGTGCAAACCGAGTCAAAGTGGCCCAGTGATCAGCACGAGAGTTAAAAAGCTCCATACGCAAGGCCCGATTTTCACGGTCCTTATCCTCGAGCATCTCGGCAGTAGTGCGGAGTAGTGACTCCTCATGTGTGGGGTCAGCATAGATAGCCTGGAGATACCCTTGCGCTCCCGGAAGTGAAGCTGGCATATAATGGAAGTCGGTGTTCCAAAGCAGGCCAGTCCGGACTCGCATGGTGGTCATCATGGAATAGGCAGCATCCTGCATAGCCATCTCAATAGTAACCCCGAGTCCATAGGAACAGTGAAGGGGCTCAGTGGCTCTAGGATAAGAGGGATATATCCTAACGGTACAGAGGTACTGGCTCTGGTTGAAGTCTCTGAACTGCTCTTCGACAGTGTATTCGGGATACCAATAGTAACCCGTCTCGATCATTACCCGGACTAACATAGCAGTATGACCGGGCACATCGAGGCACCGGGTCAGGTGAACCACTTGGTTTTGAGCACGAGTGGCCATCTGAAAGCACAACCACAATGCAAAGGCATTAGAATTTCTAGGGAAAATTGGACAGCATAACAGCTGTAAATGCTCAGAAAAGGATTTGAGACATCCACAACAGTTTGCAATACCACTCAACAACATCATATCAAGGTTCTGATTCAACTGACAACATACTAAAAGTAGTAGAAACTGTACTAAGGCTTGTAACAATGATCCTATAAGCTACTACAGATTAGTAACATGTGAACCTGATAGAAGAAGAGAGCCTAGTCCTTAACCCACGTTGAATGAGAAGAGAATGACTCAGATCAGAGGGCATAAGGTAAAGGAGTAAAAGAGCCTTACGTTCCCTCCCACAATCAATTCCCCTACATATAGCTAAAGCATTTCTAGACTCGACATCGACTAGTTTGGCTCAATGAACCTACAGGCAGTCCGGCTCTGATGCCAACGCTGTCAGGACCCCGATTCCAAATCACATCGATCTAGCCGGTAACACCTCATATCACATTGCGGCCTCACGCACGGTATCCCCACGGGTGTCTCCTTACCATGGCCCGGGACCGTTTGCGCCTTTTGGCTCACGTATATGATAGTGTCGCTAGCATCCATATGACAGAGAACCCGGGCCGACATGGCTAGTCGTGAACCCAAAGCGGCGCGGACCTATGGAGACAGGCATACATGAATCACATCGAGCATGTCGGTCATCAGCGAGTGAATCCGGGCTATAGCACTGGGCTAACAGGACTCCGGATGTCACCGCGTGACATTTCCCCGAAGGGACAGACATAGGAACGAAGTGAAACACATGCCGGCCAGTCAAGTGTCCTGAGCAGTAGTGCTGGGCTAGCAGGACTCCGGTGAACTGGGCTGTAGCGGACTACTATGGCTCGAGGAACACTAGACTACATTTGCCCATAAGAAAGGCTTCCAAGGATAAACAACTAGATTGTCGGATCCCACTCATACCAAGCATTTCAATCATGCACACAATATGCCCGTTATGAGTACATACAACATGGCATCACAACAAAACTCTACAACTCAAGTACTTTATTTGAAGGCTCCAGAGAGCCATACATAACATGTTCATACAGATAGGGGTCACATGACCCGACACTCAAGTCATGCAGGCATACAAGCACATGCGGAAGCAAATAGTCTGAGTACAGACACTAGAAAGCAAGAAGGCTCCTCGAAGCCTGTCTATCTACATAGGGCCCTCCATGGCCAGGATCACCACCTGGGTGGCTAGTCACTCGTCGACATCAAGGTCTACATAAAACCCATCGGAGGGGGCGGTGTTGTCGTCTGAAAACAGTAACTAAGCAAACATGAGTACAAGGGTACTCAGCAAGTCTTACATCAGATCCTACTATACATGCTCATTCTCAAGAAGGTGGTGGGGTTATTGTAGCAAGCCAGCTTTGACTCCTGGCTAAGCTATCCTACGGAACTCCACTAGTAAAAATAGTTTTCACACACGAGTCCACTACTCACCAACACAATACTCCACTGGGGATCCTCCCTCGTCATCCTACGAGAGGGCCATCCTCGGTACTCACACTTATCTTGAGTCTTTTAGTAGTATCCATTAACTTGTCTATGAACTGTATAGGCAACCAAGTGGTCCTTTACCGCGGACACAGCTATTCAAATAGTTTTATACCCTGCAGGGGTGTACTTCGTCACACATGTTTCCACCACTTAGCGTCTGCACACGACATGTGCTCGGCAGACTTCAAGCGAAAGCCGACGTGGGTGTAGACCACGACCTGACTAACCTGACATGTCTCTAGTCCAGGTTTATCGCCTATTCAGGTTCCATCCGCAAGGAAATCCGGCCGGGGTGTCCTCAACGGCCCCAAACGATGTGTGCAGGGTTCCCGAGACACCAAACAGGCGACTCGGTACACCGTGCCACGGTGTATCTACCGCATCATATCCCACCCCTAGGGTCAGCGCTACGCACGGCCACCAACACATAACCTACAAACACCAGAAACTAGTTGCAACTCCTGGACAGAGGGCTAGAGGGGTCAGTAAGTCGAGCGGGGTCATATTTCAGGGCCCAATGTGTGGTAGTAGCTGAATCTTAAATCACGCATACATATCTCAGTTCTTATGGACGACCTCAATGAAACAACCCACCATGTACTCCTACATGGCCTCTCATCGATACCTTTACCAAAACATGTTCAACACATCCCTCACATTACCCACATAATCATTTCACTCTAGCCCATCACCCAGATGAACCAGACCTGACACAACTCTAAGCATAGCAGGCATAGCAAGGTAGGAAACACATACATGGCTCAATCAACTCCTACACATGCTAGTGGGTTTCATCTAGTTACTGTGGCAATGACAGGTCATGAAGAGGATAAGGGTTCAACTACCGTAACACACAACAGTTTGAATCACGTTGTCTTAATGCAGTAAACAAGAGCAGAAGCGAGAACATGGGTTTGTATCAGAATGATCAATGGGTTGCTTGCCTGATGTAGTGGTAGTATGGTACTGCCCTCCAGACGGATACTCAGGGTTATCCTCGGAGGCAGAACCTACCACGAAAGTCACACCGAACATAATCAACACATGACAATATGCAACAATGTGATGCATGCTATGACATGGCAAAATGAATGTGTCTTGGCCTAATGCAAGCTAAAACAGAAGGGAATGAACTCATTTGAATCAAAGATTCAAATGTTAGTTCATTTAACATAGCCTTATTAGTGCATCATCTTATTTTTCTTAAAAAGCAAGGTTAACTTGTTTTGTCATGCATGAAACCATTACCGATGGATGGATTGAATTTTTCTGATCATTTTTCATATATAAATTGTTTGATTTGGAGCTATGGTTGATTTTCTATGATTTTTAGAAGTTTTGGCTATTTTCTGGAATTTCCGATATAAGAATAAATCCAGAAATTGAATTAATGCGTCAGCATGACATAGGTGTGACGTCAGCGGGTCAACTGGGTCGGCCAGGTCAAACCTGACTGGTGGGCCCTGTCTGTCAGTGTCTCAGCTAATTAACAGAATTAAGTTAGTGCTAATTAACTGTCAGTGGGGCCTGGGCCCACATGTCAGTGACTAAACTAATTAAATTTAGTTAAAACTAATCCTAAACTAATTAGCAGGCCGGCCCCACCTGTCATAGACTCAGGGGGGAGTCAACCTGGGCCCACGCGTCAGTCCATGGTCAAAAGTGGTCAAACTCGCCGGCGTTTAGCTGCCGGTGAGGCCAGACGCGGCGGAGGGCTCGGGTTTTGCACTCCGGTGACCAAAAGGACGGCGGAGACCATCTACGTGTTGCGAGGAGTGAGCCGCATCGAGTGGTGGCAGTAGGTGGAGCTGGGGTGGTCGGAGACGTCGCGGGCGTCGGCCTTGGCGGCGGCCGGAGCTCGGGTGAGCTCGGAACCGAGGCTGCGGGGCACGGCGAGGCGCATGGTAAGGTGCGTTAGACTCCTGGAGACGTGGTGAGGCTAGTGGACTAGGTGGCGTGGCCGTGGCATGGCCGGAGGCTCGTTGACGACGGGCTCCACGGCGGCGCGTTCGGGCGAACTCGAGGCGGCGCGTACGATGCACGAGAGCTAGCACAGAGAGGGGGGGAGAAGGTCAGTAGCTCATTGCGGTTGCAGGGGAGCGTACGGCGAGCTCGGGGAAGAGCTGGAGCGAGAGGGGCGGCGAGGGGGATCTCCGGCGACTGAGGTTGAAGACGAGCTCGGTGCAGCGTCTCCTGGGCGAGCGAGCGCTGGGGGATGGGTCGAGGCGAAGCAGTGGACGACGGCGGAGCTTCTTGGCACGGCGAGGCAACGAGTGGACGGCGGTGGCTGCGATGGAGCTTGTCGGCGGCGACGGCTGTGCTCGGCAGGGAATGGGGAGAGAGCCAGAGAGGGGGAGAGGTCACGGGGAGAGTGGGGAGAAAGAGAGGGGGACGTGGGGGAGTGCGTGGCACTCGTAGGCGCGTCCGGGGCGTCGGCGGAAGCAGGAGGTGGCCGGCGTGTGGCCGCGGGTGCCGGCCACGCGCTTCTCGTCCTCCTGGCGAGAGGAGGAGGACGACTGGCAGGGGCCAGTGGAATGGGCCGAGCGGGTGGGCTAGGTGGGCTGCGCCAGGTAAGTCTCTGTTCTCTCTCCTTTTCTGTTTTTTATTTATTCTATTATTTTTGTAACTTCAGGGCTTTATTAAAAATGCCAGGGCATTTCCATAAATCATAAAATTAATCATGGCTACTGCTTAGAATATATCCAACAACAAACATTTTAGTTTATGATTATTTGAGCATTTAAAATATTTTATAGCATTTAAATGCCCAAATGCAAATACTATAAGAATTAATCCAATGAACTTAAGATGTCCTAGAAAAATGTGCACCATTTTTGTCAAAGGTTTTAACCCAAAACAAAAACGTGGGCTTTTTAGAAGGGCATTTCAGGTTCATTGGAAAAGTTTCTAGTAAACCCTAGTTGTTCCAGGGGGGGGGGGGTGCTGGGGGTTCTGTCATCCCCATTTCAAATTTAAGAGAAATTTAAACATGATGCACACTCTAATGCTTGAACTAGCTAGGGTGTGACAAACATACCTTTATCCCTCATGATCGATGTTGTTGCATTAGCTCCCTCATCCTCAAAATAGGCTGCATCAACATTATGTTTAACATATTTTGGTTTTGTCTTGTTCCATGTTTGATCTCTGTGGGGGGCAATACGAGACTCAACCATATAAAATTATTTGCAATTGCTAGTACTGATATTAGCCATCGCGGGATCCATGGATAGGGCTCATTGTGGGTGATCTGACGCCGTATCCACCAAAGGTACCAACAACCCACCATAAGCACCTGCGTACGATCAAGCCTTGGTTTAGTAAGTAGAGGCGCCGCCAGCTGGAGCAACAAGTGTTCCATGATTATTGATCCCAAGCAGTCAACTTGCATCACCTCTTCTATGATAACCATCATGCCCAACCTATTCCACAGCTCCCTGGCATGCATACAATCAAATAATAGGTGCCTGACATCTTCAACTCCTTGATGACATATGGGGCATGCACCATCAGATCCAATGTGCATGTTTGTCAATTTGGACTTTAGGGGTATTATTCCGTGCAAAATTCTCCATCCAAACATCTGAACTTTATGTGGGATCTTTAATTTCCAGAGAGTACTCCACACAACCGATGATCTAGAGCTACTTGCCTGATCCATCAAGTTTGCATGTTGCCTAAAAGATTGTATCCACTGCATATGATATGTTGTCTGAACTGAACAAAATACCTTTTATATTAGGATGCCATGCTATGAAATCCTCAAAATCTTGTAGGTTTAATGGAATTTCTAGAATTCTCCTGATATCAACCGGATTGAAGATACTTTGGATTAGATTCTCATCCCACGATTCAGAGAGGGTCAATGAGGTCATTGACTGTAGTGAGAACAGTCTGTCTACATGGTGAAATAAATTTTTTGTCCGGACTCGAAGGTACCCAAGGATCATTCCAAATGTTTACTTGTTCACCTGTACCTAAGAGGGCAGCCTCTCTTGAAAGCTTCTAAGCCCTTCATTTATGCTTTGCCATGTGAAAGAAGCTCCATTCTTAAGAGTAGCTTGCAGCAAACTACTATAAAGTACATACTTTCTTGTAATTGTTTTGCACATAATGAATATGGGTTTGTTATAAGCCTCCAAGATTGCTTAGCCAGCATTGCCAGGTTAAAAGAATAGAGGTCCTTGAAACCCATACCTCCTTCACTCTTCGGGTAGCAAAGTTTTCACCAAGAAAACCAGTGCATATTTCTATGTTCCACTACAAAAAAATACACTTCCGTAATGATACGTGTTTGTCACAGTAGGTCGCTTTTTTTGTCATGCATGTACTTCCATGACAAATTTATGACAAAATCAAGATAGTCATACCTGTGCTGTCGTAGAAGTGTTCCATGACATTACCAAAATTATCATCATGGAAGTGTCCACTTCCATGACGATAAATCGCGCGTCACAGAAGTGCTTTCGTCAAGGGTGACCAACACGTGGCATCCACCGTAACGGAACGCCGTTCAGCTATCGGGTCGGGTTTTGGATCCGATAACCCGTTAATAGCTAATGGGCTGGCACAGCTAAAGGCCCACAAGATTTTGCGGACCATAATGGGCTGGCCCAGCTAAAGGCCCACAAGATTTTTTTGTGCCATAATGGGCCGGCCCAGGTAAAGGCCCACAAGATTCTTGCGGTTCATAATGGGCCGGCCCAGCTAAAGGCCCACGAGATTTCGGCGACATTAATTGGCCGGCCCAGCTGTAGGCCCACATGTTTTTGAGGACCCTAGTAGGCCGGCCCATTAACTGGCTGCCATGTTTTGGGCCAAATGCCGACCCATATTTGATCCGGTCCATTAATGGCCTGCCACGCTCCGGGCCTAATAGTGGCCCAGATGAGATCCGGCCCGTTAAAAGCCTACCACGTTCTAGGCCAAATTACGGCCCAGATCAGGTCCGGCCCTTTAAGAGGCTCTGGGCTCAATTATGGCCCATATCAGATTCGGCCCGTCAAGTGGACACTATGCTTTTGGGCCCACTTGCTAAAGGCCCACTTAGTAATTCGGCCTGATATTAGTTTTGGCCTGTTAACGGCCCGTTTAACATTTTGGCCCTATATTAATTTCGGCATGTTAAAAGCCCGTCATATAGTTGGGCCTAATTACGGCCCGGTTTGCATCCGGCCTGCTCGCAGCCGATATCTGATTGGGCCAAACAAGGACCCAGACAATTTTGGCCTGTTAAAAGCCCGTGATTTGATTCGCACAATCATGGGCCGGGGTTCATTTCGGGCTGCTGCCGGCCCGTGAGCTGATTGGCACGTTTCAGGCCCAACCTACATCGTGATTGCATGACGGCCCGATTATGTACCGTAATTTTACGGTTTGGCTGGTTTACTGCGAAGACAGGATATGTATACAGTAAAATAACTGCGGCATCGTGAATAAGAAAAAACCTATACTATTCAATAAAGAAATCACGGCATATTACATCCACTGGGCATCAAAGTTCGCCACTATGATAATAAAGCACAAGCAGACAACATATTACATACACTGGGCATCAAATATCGCCACAAGTGCAAATAAACATGCCGACAAAATAATATACAAAACCGACAGCACTTCAATAGAGTCCAAGAAAGGTTAGCCCTGCTGGGGAGCTGCAGCGCAAGCAGCTGAGCAAGATGATGAGACTGCGCTTGTTCAACACTTATATCTTCCTCACTCTGAAAGATAAACAAGCAGACAGATGACATGTTTTGCACATAAAAGTATCAGTGCTGACAATTCATCACATTTCTTACTGACGAATAAAGTGACACAATTTAAATTTGCATTAACACAATATGGTATTGTTCAGGTCAAGACATGGTAGGAAATGACATTGTGAAGGAGTTGGCAGCTTCACGACACCACTGGATTACAGATCAAGAACTCATAAGTATCAATGGTTAGTGTGCTGTCAATTTATACCATTTCAGATTGGCAAATAAAGAGATGGTTTAAATAATAGTAGAATGATATGACATTTTTCATAGTTAAGATATTGCAGAATATGACATTGTGCTGTAGTAGGTAGGTTCACCACACCACTGGATTACAGATGAAGAACAGAAGCATACATGCAGTGCAAAAGAAGATCACTTGCTCTGTATAGTTTAATTTACATGGTATGAAGAAGGAACTTGGTTGTACAACTGAAAACTTAAATTGAGAAAGGACGAACTTTTGTTTATGAACTACATATAATAAACTTTAAACAAGCAATTTGATGCAAACACCAAAAATAAACAGCTGTTGCAGTCATGCCTAACCAAATATATACAACAAAGTTTGAAGGCTCGAGATGGACAAACTTACATTATTGGTGAAGACCGGCTCTATAAAGGCCTTGTCCATGATGATGGGGGGGGGCAATTCAAGAAGTTTACCATAGAATCTTCTTCAAAAGCATTGCCTTTATTCTACATTTTGTTAAGAGTAAATATAGATGTGATAATATACGAAAAAATGGAGAATATTTAAGATAAGATGAAGAGAGATGCTACATAACCAAGTAGCTATAAATGTAAGTGCAGGATACAGGCAAAAGGTACATCCAAGAGCAATGCACAACTAAACTTCTTCAGTACCAACCTTATGGTAAGAGTAAATATAGATCTGATGTGTAGAAAATGGAGGGAAAAGGAAAATAAGCTGCAGAGTGATGGTACATGAACAACTATCTGTCATTATAAGTACACTGATAAAGGACAACATGTACTTACAAGAACAATGCAGAGCTAAAAAAACATTGGCATTGGATATATTCTACACTAATGTAACCATTCATACAGATCAGATAATTTGGAGCGAACAATTGATAAGCAAGTTATCATGCATACTGCTGTCACATAATGAACCAGGTATGTATGCAAGTACAGTGATACATGACAACAGGTACTAACAAGAGCAAAGCAGCGGGCAGCATATTTGAGATATCTTGTCATTCTTGTCAAACCAGAATTCTTATTCGAGCAGATTTCCTGCAAAAAAGATCCGTAAGGCACATGTGGAAAAGTAGAAGTTCAAATTGTCATGTGATTTCATAGACAGTACCTCATCCTGGGAACGAGACCAGTGCATAACAAGGTTTTTCCATTCAATGTCTTCTAAATTTAGCACAGGAGACTTCACCAGAAATTCGTTTATAGACTTGCCATCAAAGTGTGATTTCCTCAGGTAACACCGATACTGCTGCAATGCTTCCTTGAAAAGCACAAGCAAGCTTTGCTCGTCATGACTATCCAGATTGACCCTCACCTAGTTACAACATTGTAATGTAAATCATTGATGTCTTCAATCAGTAGAAAACAGGAAAATAATAGCCATGAATAATAGCACTTACACATAAGTTAGACAGGAAGATGTGAAAATGGTGTTTGTCTTCACAATAATTTTCCCATGATGGGAATATATGCACGTAGTCCCTAACAACATTGAAAGCATTGTCTTTTAAACTGGGAATAAATGGAATGGGGTTCCAATCTGCAGGAATTGGCCGTCTCTGCAGTTGGGATAGGTCTTCGACCGGTGGACTTGTTGTACTTTTTGCTGGAGTGGGATTTTTCTGTGGTACAGCTGGTGCTATGGCAAATGAAATCGGTATACCTTTTGCTGGAGTGTAGGTCCTGTGTGGTGGGGCTAGTGGTGTGGCCAGTGAAGTATGGGTACAGTCTGCTGGAGTCGGTCCTACGTTTTGTGTCACTGGTTGTACAACCAATATAAGTGGGGTGCTGTCTGATTTCTCCGGCACCACCATGTTTTTCAAGGACTTTGCTGGTGCTCCTTCAGGTTCGGCAATCACCCTCTTCCTTTTTGATGTCTGATGCACAAGGACATCATTTGAGTGGAAAAACATGGTATGATGATAGATGGAATATGTATTGATAATGGATGGGCATGGCATCTCGACATATATGATGAGTAAACTAAGCAGATGGCCGTGCAACAAAGTAGAAGGAATGCAAGACAACATATGCAAGATACCCGCAATCAATAAAACATTGCCAAATTAGAACAGGCACCTTGATGGGTGAATAGGACATGCCATCTGCCTTTGACTCCTCGAGATTAGTGTCGGCGTTCTGGGAACGGGGGTCCCCAGACTTGCCTGCCTGCGGCCTGCGGCGTGGCTCAAGTGGGGGCCCAGTGCGGCCCATCTTCATCAACGCAAGCTCAAGACCCTCGCGAGGGGCCAAGCCTCGCGGGGCGGACGACAGGAAGCTTCCTCAAGAGAGCGGCCTCATCAGGCAGGCTCGCGAGGAGGCGGAGAGATCAATGCAAGGGTACCTCGCGAGGATCCCATGACGCAAGCCATGACGATCAAGGCCAGGCGGGCGCCGGCCTGCGCAGGGTCCTTGTTTCCCCTTTGGTGCAAAGGGGGCAAGCAGAGGCCAAGGCTTCAGGCAAAGGTTGCCATTCCGGTGCAACGAGACCAAGACCAGCAGAGCGGCAGGACGGAGGTCACCGTGGAGCCAAGACGGCGTCATCACTAGTGCTTTTGGCAGCCGAAGACCACCTTTGGTGTGGATAACCTGTACTAGATGTTCCCCTTCAAAATGGCCAATTGTTGGCGCCCTTCCCGCTCAATTATTCGGTGAGAGGCCCAGGGCCTCTATAAATAGAGCTAGCCTCCACAAAGGAAGGGGACACCCAAAGGAGAGAGAGAGACGGGCAGACATACATTGAGAGATCTGGTAGAACCCTAGCAGAGAGAGAGAGAGGCGACTGAACTCACCCTAGCAGTTCATCGCACCAGCTCAAGAACACCTCTCACGAGGCTGTTCTTCCCTTGTACTGTCCATCATCAGCCCCAGAGGCAATCCTCCACACCACACACTGTAGTAGGGTATTACACCACAACGGTGGCCCGAACCAGTATAAACCTCGTGTCTCTCGTGTTGTTCATCATTTTCATCTTAGTTTGCACAAGAGGATCAGACGTAGATCGGTAGGGGAGAGATCTCCACGCGCACCCCAGTGTTCGAACCTCAAGGGTCTGCCGGAACCCGAAATCCGACATTTGGCCCGCCAGGTAGGGGTGTGCCGGAATCTTTCTTCTGCTGTTCGCGTGTGATCTTCCGTCGTGTTCATGGCTGAGGCTCGTCGGGCCCGCGCCGAACGCCGGGCTGCTCGCGCCACTCGCGTCGCCCAGATGGCGCCCGTCGGTGGCCCCCCTCGTCGTTCCCCGTCGCCCGTCGCCAATGCCGCCACCGGCCCGGCGGGGAACGAGCAGCAAGCCTCATCCCAGCATCCTTCGGTGCGGCGGGATGGCCGCACCGCCTCCCCGTCAGTGACTCCAGCTGGCTCGTCGTCCCACGCCCGTCGCGCACCCATGGATGCGCACGCCTCACTGCTCTTGGCGCAGGAGCTCCTACACTACCGCCCCGTCGACGACCCCTACGAGGACTGGCTCGCCCGCATCACCGAGCTCGTCAGCACCGCAGGGGGCTCCCCCGTGCGGTCACTCTCACTGCCTCACCCTCCGTCCCATGCAGGGGGCGAGGATCAGGAGGCGCCTCCGCCGCCTCCTCCCCAAGAAGGTGCCTTAGCTCCAAGGCGTGCAGCCCCAGGGCGGGACCCTCCACGTCCAGCGCCCGCACAGCAAGAAGGGAGCTGCTAAGAGATCCCATGTCCCTGGGAAGGTGCTCGCGCGCTCCTAGCGCCGACGCGCCAAGATCGCGCCCCAGCGCCTCCACGACAAAACCCCACGCTGCTCCCAGTGGCCGCGCGCGGTGACCCACAAGAACAAGTCCAGCACCAGCAAAGGGCGCCGGTGGCCACAGTGGGCTGCCTCGCCTTCACCCCCGAGCCGCGCGGCGTCACATGGCCAGGCAATTTCAAGCCTGAACTCCCTCCCCGCTACGATGGCACAGCGGACCCCGTGGAGTTCCTGCAGCTCTACGAGCTGGGCATCGTAGCCGCCAACGGAGACGAAAAGGTCATGGCGAATTGGTTCCCAATGGCGCTCAAGGACGGCGCCCGCACCTGGCTCTTGAACCTGGCTCCCGACACGATCTCCTCCTGGAGCGAGATGCGCACCCGCTTCATCGCCAATTTCCAGGGCACACGCGACCGGCCCCTGGCCGTGAGTGACCTGCGCCGCATCAAGCAACAGCCAGGGGAAACCCTGTAGAAGTACATCCAGCGCTTCAACTACGCTCGCCTCAAGATTTCCAAGGTAACAGAAGAAGCTATCATCTCAGCCTTCTCTGACGGCGTGCGTGACGTCAAGATGAAGGAAGAACTAGCAATCCATGAAGACCTGTGCACATCCCTGGAGCTGTTCAACTTGGTGACCAAGTGCGCCAGGGCTGAGGAAGGGCGTCTCTCCCTCCTCGAGCTCCCGGCAGCCGACCCGGAAGAAAAGAAGCTCAAGGCCAAAGATGTGAAGCGCAAGGGGGCTGCCGTGCTAGCAACGGAACCAGACACCAAGCAAGGCAGGGATCAGCCTGAGTCATCCAAGGGCGGACGGTACTGCGTGTACGACGACCTCCACACCCACAACACCAACGAATGTCAAGAGCTCAGAGCCATGCGAGATGGGCGAATTGGCCGACGCCCAGAGCGCAACGACAGGGGCTATGGCCGAGGAGGAGGAAGAGGCGGCGGATGATGGGAAGACCGTGGCCTTCGCCAGGGATGGCGTGACCGCCCTCGCGAGGACCGTTGGCAGGACCAGCCTCGTGAGGGAGGCTGGAGGGACCCGCCTCGTGAGGGCCACCCACACGGCAATGCAGGCCTCCCTCCTCTGCCGCCTCCACCAAGGAGGAACGAAGACCAACACCAAGACGATGGGGCTGGGGGCTTCCAAGAGCCGCGTGCAATTGCTTGCATCTTGGGTGGCGCCCAGGCCCCAGCCTCACAGTGCATCTTCAAGCAGTTTGCTCGCGAGGTGAATGCAGTCCTTCCCAAGCTGGAGGCCACGCACCCTCTCAGGTGGTCTTCGTGCGCGCTCACATTCAGTATCGCAGACCAGCTCAAGTGTGCGTCAACGGCCGGAGTCCTCCCGATGCTTTGCTCCCTAGTCATCAGCAACGTGCAGGTCACCGGGACCTTCATCGATGGTGGGGCAGGACTCAACGTCTTGTTCGTCAAGACGTTCGACAATCTCCAAGTGCCATATGACCAGCTTCAGCCGACCAAGCCTTTCTCAGGAGTCACTGATGGTTCCACTATTCCAACTGGTCAGGTTCGCCTTCCGGTCACCTTTGGGCAACGCAACAACTACTGCACCGAGCTCATCGACTTCGATGTCGCTCACATCCGCCTGCCGTACAACACCATCCTTGGGTACCCAGCCCTAGCCAAGCTCATGGCAGTGACCCACCATGGTTACAATGTCCTCAAGATGCCAGGAAGCGGTGGAGTCATCACCGTACCCTGTGAAGAAAGGGACGCAGTGTGCTTGCTCGAGCGTGCGTTCCAAGCCGCAGCAATCGGAGACCCAGATCACGGGAGCGGGAGGCCTCCCGAGGCGACCCTCAAGAAGAAGAAGACCTCACCTGGCCCGAGCCACAAGGGAGCAGGCACCTCTGGAGGTATTGCGTCAGGATTCACGCCCGATCAAGGAGCACCACCCTCTCACGCATAGGAAGGCGCGCCCAGCGCCCTCCTCAGGCAGGGCTCGGGGGCTCTCTCTTGGAGAGCCGCCGACCTTGCCAAGGTCGCGAGGGAGGCGCTCGGGCACCACTTGGAGGGGTGCTTTCAAGCACGCTTCCCTCAGGAAGGTACAAGGCAAGGGGGAACAAACCCTCAGGAGTTCATCACAAGGAACACCCATGAGCTACAGGAGTCCAGAGTCATGCGCGGCAGCCGCCGCTTACCTGTCGTGGCCCCACACCCAGGCGAGGATGGAGGACTGCGCGCCTGCATCGACGTACCAGGGCTCAACCGAGCTGCGTCCCAGGAGCGCCTATGGCCTTCGGCCGTAGGGCGCTACGAGGGACCACTTCACAGCTACGTTCGCATGCCCTTCGGCCTGCCGAGCGCGGTCACCGCACATCAGCGCCTGTTGAGGAGCATTCTGGAGGCTCAGGAGGTCAGGCATCGCGCGGTCCTAGCGGAGGTGGCGATGGTCCCCGAAGTCCTGCACGTGCCACCGGAGCCTCCCGAGGCCCCTGGGCCTGGGGGCTCGTGAGGGCCGACGTCTTCACCGCTCATCGCTCACTTCCTCAGCATCACTTCATCTTCAATGGCACCAGGTGACATCTTCCAGAGTTCTACTTTCAGTTGGGAGCGCCCACAGGGCTGCACCATTCCCAGGCCGCGGGGGTCCGTCCCCGCGGCATGTATCCATTTTGTTTATGCTCCTTACTTACCTTGTTGGGGGTGCCCCACGGGCTGCATCATCCCCACACCGCTCGGGCCCGACCCAACGGCAGTTGCTTTTCCAGCATTTACCTTAGGGTGAACTTGTTCTTTCACGCTTAATCTGATTCCCATGATTATTAGCTACTGCTTGTCATCATGCAAAGCGCTTGCACATTAAAAGGGGGGCGCCTGAGCATCGCGACTCATGGAATCTTACTGGCTCTCCAGCCCTCACCCCCTGGCCTTGACCCACGGCATCGCAAGCTGTCATACCAGCGGCGGCTGAGCTCGCTCGGGGGCCGGGACCTGAGGACGTAGAGCATTTGCATTCTAACAACCCTGCAAGAACACACCAATTGATAAAGGCCTAGAGCCAGGCGCAACCCGCCTCGAGGTAGGGCCTCGTGAGTCCCGCGTTGGCTCACGGGTGCCCAGATACACCTCTCCTAGCCCTACCGTGCCGGCCATGTCAACGCGGGGCTGTACACGCCCCGGGGGCTCCTCCCGGAGGGGAGCCCGCTCCCACGCACCAGTGGAAGCACCATGCTCTGCGCTGGCTGACGACACTGCCGAGGAGCGGCTATGCCCGTACACATACAGAAGCGCTATTCTCCGCGCTGGTGATAAACAATTGAGGACGGCCCACGGCCGTACCAACCTCAGGGAGCCCGGAGCTCAGTGTCCAGCACCATCGCAACGCCTCCCCTCGGGAGTGCTGCACGAGGGGGCTAGACACGGGGGCTACGCCCGGGCCTCGCCCGAGCGCACGCCACCCAGCCAGGTCCCTTGGACCTGGTCGTCGCGCGCCACTCCCCGAGCGGAGCCAAGTTACGAAACCTGTTTGAGCATCAAGGGGGACTCCTGAGCATCGCGACTCAGGAGCCTAACTTGCCACCTAGCCCCTCACTCCTTAGTCCCGTACATGGTTTCCGGTCAGGGCTAACGCTAGGTGAGGTATGCGCGGGGCCGGGCCCTGCCGACGTAGAACGGTCAATCCACTTCTCGCTCCCCCCTTCCCTACTTGTTACTCGTGCGTCAAGGGGGACTCCTGAGCATCGCGACTCAGGAGCCTAACTTGCCACGTAGCCCCTCACTCCTTAGTCCCGTCCTTGGTTTCCGGTCGGGGCTAACGCTAGGTGAGGTATGCGCGGGGCCGGGCCCTGCCGACGTAGAGCGTAAGCAAGTAGGAGGGGAAAATGAAAATTCCAGGAAATTTAAAGCAAATATTACAAGCCATAAGATTGTTCCACAACGCCAAACACAAGTTTAAACACCTCCACGAGGCATGGTGCATGTGCAGGAATAAAACAGGATGGAAGTCGCGAAGGGACCACTCCCCAGCAACGCCGTCACCGGTGGTGGAGTCACGCTGGACGGCTTCGCTTCCCGATGTCCCGAGGCCGGCGGCACCGTGCCCGCGCAGGACGCTGGGGGAGCGGAATATCCCCAGCAAAACCTCGGCTCGGTCTCTCACGGCCTCAGTGGCGGCAGCGGCACAGTCGCCGCTCGCGGGCTCCAGCAGGCTGTCGAAGTCGATGTTGGGGTCACGCAGGTAGACATGGCTGAGGACACGCGTCAGCGCCGCAGAAGACATGGCACGAGCCTCGGCCTCGACCATGGGGCCAAGGCCGTCCGCGACATCCTCAAGCGCATCAATCAGGAAGGGGAGCAGCTTGGCGGGGCCGTCCTCCGCACCAGCCTACGGCTCCTCCAGGCCGCTCTCATACAACGTCTTCAGTATGCCACGAGCCTTCTTCTCCAGCTTCGCGAAGGCCACCCGGTCCTCCGTCAGGACCTTCGCCTTGGCGTCCAGCTCGGTCCTCTCCGCCTTCAGCGACCGCTCTAGTGTCTCTAGCCGGCTGTGGCAGTCATCAAGCTTGGCGTCCCGGTCCTTGGCATCGGCCTCCCTAGCCTTCATCTCCTTCTCCATCTCCCGGCGGCTGTGCACCTCCTTGGCGAGCTCGTCGCGCAGGCCTTGCAGCTCGGCCTCAAGCGTCTTGCAGCGACCCTGGGCATCTGCAGCGTCGCCCAAGGCAGCGTCGCGAGCGGCCTTGGCCTGGTTAGCGGCCCACTTCTCCTCGTCGGAGGACGACACGGCCTGGCTCAGCACCGCTCAGACAAAATCAGCAGAACGGACCCAGCCAGAGGCCAACTCCAGGCGCCCGGCCACCAGACGAGGGTCCGCGCTCAGGAGATCCTCCCACAGTTGGCTCAGATCATTGGCAACCTGGTCCAGGACAGCGGCGGAGGGAGCAAAAGAGACAAGAACCTGTAGAGCAAGCGGAGAAGATGGCAGCGTGGCCACAGCTTGGCAGGAAGGGACCTCCTGAGCCTTGGCCGCCACGGCCGCAGCGTCAGGCACAGTCTTCTCCAGGTCCAGCGGGGCCACGGGGGCTGACTCCTCGCCAGGGTGCCCCAGTTGGCCTCGCGAGGGCGGTAGGGTCGGAGAGGTGCGGGCCTCGCCGTCCTCTCCCCCAACAGCCGAAGGCGTCGCCCCGGCAGACGGATTCGCCCCAAGCGGGGCCGCAGAAGCCTCCTTCAACCTCTTGGCAGCAGGTGCCAGCCTGGTAAAAGAGAGCAAACGTCAAGCCTCAGCGGCAGAAACCAAGCAGAGCACGAATCGAGCACTTACTAGACGTCGTCCGTGGACTCAAGCAACTTCCGGCCAAACTTGAAGCCCGAGAGCCTGCAGCGGGGGTCAGCCTTGGGGGGCCCGGAAGCAGAAGGCGCGTCAGGAGGGATGGAGCTGGCCTTGGACCCCCCAGGGACCAGAGCAAACTCTGGGGAAACCAGACTCGACCTGCCGTTCCTCGTGACCGAGGAAGAGCCCTCCCTTCCTCGCCTGGCGCTGGCCTCGTCGTCGTTCGGCATGGAGCGGAGGGCCTGGGACCTGCGCCAGGGGAAGGACTCCCCCCAATCCTCGCCAGCCTCCTCCGAGTCGGACGCTTCCTCCTCCACCTCTTCTTCCCCCTTTTCCCCACTGGAGCTGCCGGAGGACAAGTTCACCGTCGCCAACACCGCCAGATCTTCGGGAGCTGCTGCTGGCACCAGCCCCGCACCGTTGAAGGTGGGCATGGCGTTCACCACCAGCTCCCAGTCGTCACGAAGGAACAGGGGGATGGGGGCGCCCTCCGGGCTCGCCACGTCTCCCCCAACCAAGGAATGGAGGGCCGCAGTCAGATCCTCGTCGGTCAGGGCCTCGGAGCTCAGGTGCAGGGCGGCGTCTGCTCCTCCAAGCCTCCACAGTGGGAGCGAGTGCTCCTGGAGCGAAGCCACCCGGTGCTCCAAGAACTCCCTCAGGAGCATGGCCCTGGTCAGCTTCGCCGCCCCCAACTTGCTTGGCCTCAGGTCCGCGTTCATCCTCCTCAACACCGCCTTCGCGCGAGGGTCGACGAGATCCGTGCGGGACCATGCGTCAACGGACTTAGGTTGCCCCGTGGGCAATACCAGACGAGGGTGGAGGTGCCCGACATCCATCATGACCCACTTGCTCCGGTAGCCTTCGATCCTCTTCCCAGGCTTCGAGATGGCGTTGGAGCTGGAATATGCAATGAAGCTCGCGCATGCGGAGACCTGAGCGCCACAAACCCGGAGGGTAAAAAAGTGGCGTAGCAAGGCCACCGAGGGCTTCACACCAACATGAGCCTCACAATAGTAGGCGAAAATCGCCAGGAGAAGGACATAGTTGGGGTGGAGATGCAGGGCCTGCAAGTTGTATTGGCGGAGAACGGAAAGGAAGAACTCAGAGAAAGGAGGCACCAGACCGGCGACAATGGCGCTCATGAAGAACGGGTAGAAGGTGCTCCCCTTGCCCTCAGGCTGGTCGGAGCCGACCTTGAGCACAGTCGCCCCCTTGCTGCCCTGCGCCACTGTCATCAGGCGCGCGAGGGTGAGGTTCTTCTCCGACAAATTCGAGGAATCCAGGGCCGGCGAGTACCAAGCATCAGCCGGGGACTTGCGAGTCGCCATGGCGTGCCGGATGCGAAGGATTGAGACGGATCTGGAGGATTTCGGGAGCAAGAAGGAGGAAAGCGAGAAAGGGGATCTGGGGCAAGGCGGACGAGAGCAGGGCAAGAAAGCCTGGCCCGGGCACCCCCCTTTTGTCAGTCGTGCAGTTGCCGAGGCGTCGCGGGAAGTGCGGGCGCCCACGTCCAATCAACCGCCACGCGGCGCCCAAGGCCGCAAGCTGTTAGGGCCCGCGACGCTTCGTGCTTGCCCCTTCGCTTCTCTGCTTAGCCAGGCACGCGCACGCCTTGGGCCCGGGGGCTATTGTCGGTGTTCTGGGAACGGGGGTCCCCAGACTTGCCAGCCTGCGGCCTGTGGCGTGGCTCAAGTGGGGGCCCAGTGCGGCCCATCTTCATCAACGCAAGCTCAAGACCCTCGTGAGGGGCCAAGCCTCGCGGGGCGGACGACAGGAAGCTTCCTCAAGAGAGCGGCCTCATCAGGCAGGCTCGCGAGGAGGCGGAGAGATCAATGCAAGGGTACCTCGCGAGGATCCCATGACGCAAGCCATGACGATCAAGGCCAGGCGGGCGCCGGCCTACGTAGGGTCCTTGTTTCCCCTTTGGTGCAAAGGTGGCAAGCACAGGCCAGGGCATCAGGCAAAGTTGCCATTCCGGTGCAACGAGACCAAGACCAGCAGAGTGACATGACGGAGGTCACCGTGGAGCCCAAGACGGCGTCATCACCAGTGCTTTTGGCAGCCGAAGACCACCTTTGGTCTGGATAACCTGTACTAGATGTTCCCCTTCGAAATGGCCAATTGTTGGCGCCCTTCCCGCTCAATTATTCGGGGAGAGGCCCAGGGCCTCTATAAATAGAGCTAGCCTCCACAAAGGAAGGGGACACCCAAAGGAGAGAGAGAGACGGGCAGACAGACATCGAGAGATCTGGTAGAACCCTAGTAGAGAGAGAGAGAGGCGACTGAACTCACCCTAGCAGTTCATCGCACCAGCTCAAGAACACCTCTCGCGAGGCTGTTCTTCCCTTGTAGTGTCCATCATCAGCCCCAGAGGCAATCCACCACACCACACACCGGAGTAGGGTATTACACCACAACGGTGGCCCGAACCAGTATAAACCTCGTGTCTCCTGTGTTGTTCATCATTTTCATCTTAGTTTGCACGAGAGGATCAGACGTAGATCGGTAGGGGAGTGATCTCCGCGTGCACCCTAGTGTTCGAACCTCAAGGGTCTGTCAGAACCCGAAATCCGACAGTTAGAATAGTCATTAGGATGATATTCTGAACAAGAATCAACAGGTGGGGAGCATATGAGTTTCATTGCATCCAGAATGGCACTCAATGCCTTGGTGCCAATTTTGTAAGTCATTGCAGTGTTTAGCTTCAAGAGTGGAC
Source organism: Triticum urartu (assembly GCF_003073215.2). Taxonomy (NCBI): domain Eukaryota; kingdom Viridiplantae; phylum Streptophyta; class Magnoliopsida; order Poales; family Poaceae; genus Triticum; species Triticum urartu. The sequence goes on along the minus strand of NC_053024.1, from coordinate 658,569,169 downwards.
TGCTGCTAGTGTGACACAAAGCAGCTACATAGATCGTAGTGTAGATATAACGGGAAAACCTGAAGCATCAGAGTAAAATCAGCAAAGTGGAACTTGCTAGAATATATGTGCTAGTATTGCCGGTACGGCTAGAAAGGCTTCGGATACCAGCTCTCTTCAAGTGAAGGTGCAGTACTGTTAATATCAATGTAACTCTCAAAGGCGACACATATCCCCGCATTTCCTTGCTATTCTTATAGGATTCAAGTGGGCAGGCCACTACAAATCCTATTCCTATGTTTACAAGATCCTACGAATCAAAGAGGCTCAAAGTGTCCATCACAACCGACCGTATAGACCTCTACACTGCAAATGTCCCTGCTCATCTTCAGTACAAGGAACATACTGTACTACTATTATACTCCCTCCGTTCCAAAATATAAGTCTTGGTAGAGATTTCCACTATGGATCACATACAGATGTATCCAGGTACATTTTAGAGTGTAGATTCACTCATTTTGCTCCATATGTAGTCCATGGTGGAATCTATACAAAGACTTGTATTTAGGAACGGTGAGAGTACATATTAAAGAAGAACGGAAGAGGAACATGGTAAAGAAGAGCAAGCAGATTTTGGATAATAAAATGTTGGTTGCGCAGTGCCCACACATGATGAACCAGAGCGCATTAAGAATGCAACTCCTAGCTGTCTCTCGACCATTTCAGGCGGTTGGATGAAGATCCTACGTCTCCTAACCCTTCTTCTTCCTCGTCTCTGATTCTTCCCATACAGAACACCGCATGGGCCGCCGGCCGGACCACCGGCCCCCACCGCCTGTGTTCCTCCGGCACCCCCCCCCCCCCCCCCCCCCCCCCCCCCCCCGAGTTTTCTTCGTTCGCGAGGCCCCACAACCACCCAAGCCCCTTCAATCACACCGGCGAACTCCGGCGAGCTCTGAAAAATTGACTGACCCAATTTTGAAATTTAGTCTACTGTGATTTAACTAGTGTGGAATATAAAAGGGGAAAACCATAAGCATTGCGAGTATGGTGTTGAGCGTGCCATGGCGGATCTGAAGGTGCAAACCGGACAAAGGCAACTTCGCAACCAAGACAAGAAATCAGAGTAAAGAAGTGGCGATCTATTTTCTTGCTGCGATAAATAAGAGTACCGCCTCTGGTGCGGTGCCGTGTAGGCATCTGCTGAGAATTTGACGGTGCTACGGTAGCGATGGCTGTCGGCAGCGTGGAAGCAGATCTAGGAGGGTAGACGGTGGCGGCGGGGCGCGGTGGATGAGACGGTCGTAGGAGCGGCGCCGGCAAGGTGGACGACGACGGGGATGAAGCAAGAGGACGGGATGCAAGGATCCCGGTCTGAAGCCGTGGATGAGAGAGTTCGATCTCTTGTAATGGATGGCGGCGTCGGGGTATCAGCTCCGGCATGGTGGTGGAGGACGGCGGTGGATGGGGTGGCGGACGGCGGCGGACGGAGGAGGGTGGGGTGGAGAGGGTGTTTTGGCGCCCACGGAGTACGAATGGGGAAAAGGGAGGTAGAGAGGAAGGGGGAACCATGTATTCAGGGCGCGCTTGTCTCAAATGCGAGGAAATTTACAAACTTAGCCCCCGTTTCAAATTTCTACTACATCACAGCAACACTAGTCGGTCGGGGATAGGACGGTAATCTCGCATACACCGAATATTTTCTGATGAGAGTTTGTTTTTGGCGCCCACCGTGTATGAATATGAATCAGGGAGGGAGTCGATTTCGACCGAGGGCACACTGTGTTTTGGCGCCCACCGTGTATGAATCCGGGTGAGAGGCGGTTACGTCACGTTTGGGTGAAATTACAAACCTACCCCCATCGAAACCTATAGAAATCCAGCATATAGGCTTCGCGTGGCAGGGATAGGCAGCAGTGATTTCCATCTCGCAGATTTTGGTTCCTGGCGGTTACTGCGACTTTCCCCGCTTTGTTCAAATTTTGCAGAGTGCACGTTTACCGTGCCAACTCAATTCGAATCCCGTTTGTATTCTATTTTTTTCGGGTGGGATCCATTTTCAATTGGAATTACATTCTATATACATCATTTTTTTATATATATACTTTCAAAAGCACAACACCATTTATACATAAATATGGTTTACAAATGGCATGATCTCAGATTCATAAGGTTGTATCCATCAATTTGTGTCGGAGTAATGGGCCACTGGTAGGTTGACCCAGGCCCAGAACCTTTCAAGACATTGAGGCAGACTGCGCCCCTCGGGGCCCCAGGACGAAGAGCCGCTTTCTGAGAGTCGGCGGCGAGGCATCCGGCTGCCCACTCGCGGCCGAGTCCCAGGGACGACTTCAGGATGAGCCGACTCCTGACTGGCGACTTCCAGAGAAGCCAACCTTGGGGAGTCGGCCCGCGACGCCAACAACCCCCATGCCCTCATAAAGAGGGACGGGACGGGGAGTGGCCATAGTAAGGTCCACTCCCACACTTTTCCAAGGGCAGACGTGGCCACAGTATGCCGTACTCGCAGAGATCTCCGCCCGGCGCGACACTGTTGCCATGCCGACCCTGACGTCAGCCCCAGTGGGTGAAATCCTGTGCCCACAACGGCCTGCCGGTACGACCCAGGGACGACGGGTCCCACCAGTCGGCGGGCGTACGGAAGACGGCGAGAGCGCTACCAGTCGGCCCAGATGGGAGTCGGCCCCCAGGAGTCGGCCGACCCCTCCCACGGGCCCCACGCGCCATTAACCAGACGCGACAGGGAGTGGCAACAGTGCTCGCCCGCCAGACGGCAAAGCTGTTGCCACGACCCCATGACCGAGCCCGCGTCATTAGAAGCACGACTATAGTAATCTACAGCCGGCAAGACCCGCCCGCGGCGGACGCGGCCTGTCGGCTCCGTACCGAGCCAGTCGGCGGGGCCCACCAGTCGGCGGGCCCCAGGAGTCGACGGATAAGACGGCGGCCAGAGAGACTGATGGCTGGGCCTACGCCCAGCTAGATTACCATTGTACCCCTGGGGTAGGCCCATATAAACCCCCCAGGGCATCCATGCAAATGGGGGGAATCCATTAGCACTAGACCAGATCATATAGGAAGGAGAGAGCTAGCCTTGCCTTCTCCTACCTCCAGGAAACAGCTCAAGGAGCAACCGTGTAAACACTTTGCCATAGTGATCATGCGGAGACCCCGTAGAGCAGCAGTAGGGGTATTATCTTCCCGGAGAGCCCTGAAGCTGGGTAAGATTCGCCGGCGTGCATGTCTTCGCCTCATCCCGTTTCCAGGCACCGGCGACGTTCTACTCGCCCCAACCATGATAAGCCAACCTTTGGCATATGTCGCACCCAACCCCCGACATTTGGCGCCCACCGTGGGGCCTGGTGCACCGCCGTCCGGAGAATTGCTCTAGACTTGAACCCTTTTCCTCCCTGGCGAGCGCAGCCAGCCAGGCACGCCGGACGGAGTTTGCGCTGACGCGCTGCACGGCGTTGAGATCGCCTGCGCAGCCAGCTGCTTCGCCGATCTTGTCGGCGAGGTTCACCTCTCCGACGAACCTGCATCCAACGCAGGCACGGGCGGCCCTGAGAGCCTCCTTGCGGGCCTCCTTGACCAACTCCACATCGCCGGCAAGCCTGCCGTAGACTTGGAGTCTGTAGGTTCCACCGACCCGATGCTGGTCGACTCCGACACCGTGTCACTCGACGCGTTCCCCACCAACGTGGTGGTCTACGATGAACCTCTCCCTCGCGCGGAGAGTGACGGAAGCACCGTCACCGAGGTACTCGTCATCGGTCACGACGAGCCTCTCGGCAAAGGAGCGCATGACCCACTTGGCGCGGCAGTACAAGACCTGACTGCGCCCATTCCGGAAGAAGGTGCGAAGAAGCTGGCTAGCATCAGACGCTTGTCAGAAGCCTACCAGCGTGAGTTGGATCACGCTATGGGTGGCTCGCCAGCCCCAGCTGGGCCCAGCCGCCTCGGCGCGGTCCAGCAGCGCGGCATAGCCATCGCCAACCTGTTCGGGGCAAGTCTCCCTGTGTACGCTACGCCTGCAGAGAACATTCGAGCCGCCCAAGCGGCGGCGGACGAGCTGGACAACTTTGAGGGCGAAGAGCGCCGCCTGATGATGGAGCGAGTCCAGCGGCTCCTCGACGCGGCTGCCGCGCAGAACGAGGCTGGCTGCTGCACGGAGGCGCCGCAGCGGCAAAACGACGACCTTCGCCGAGATCAAGGCGCGACGTCTCGGACACCGACTGGCGGCGCCCGAGGAAGGAAAGACAAGGATCCGACTGTCAGCCACAGTCGGACTCACATTACCATAGAGCGCGACCAAGACGGCCGCCCGAGAGCAGTAGAACGACGGGACGACTGTCCGCCTCCTCCTCCTCGCAAGGAAAGGCGAGTCCCCCCGCCGCCTGTTGATCATCCGACTCTCGGCGACCGCCTTGGCCGCCGAGAGGGAGTCAGGGAAAACGGCGCCTGCCACCGGATTGATCGACTTCACCGACCCCTAGCGCTGGAAGAAGAAGACGAGTTGGGCCCGCCTTGTTTCTGGCCTCGCTTTCGAGACGAGCCCTTTCCCAAAGGGTTCACGCTCCCAAGAGACCCACCCAAGTACACCGGCTGCGTGAAGCCGGAGGAGTGGCTGGTTGACTACTCCATGGCTGTCAACATAGCGAATGGCAACAAACGCATCACCGTAAAAAACGTTCCGCTCATGCTCCAGGGAACGGCCCGGACATGGCTGAACAGCCTGAAGCCCCGCAGCATCAACAGCTGGGTCGACTTCACCGAAGCATTCGTCCGCAACTTCACCAGAACGTACAAGCGTCTTCCCAAGCCTCGTCAGCTTTCCTTGTGCATGCAAGGCCCCAACGAGTCGACCCGCGACTACCTCACGCGTTGGGCCAAGCTTCAGAACTCCTGCGAGGGCGTGCACGAGGTGCAGGCTATCGAGTACTTCATCGCCGGGTGCGGAGAAGGCACCCTCCTCAAGCACAAGCTCCTCTGTGATGAGCTAGAAACCCTCGACGAGCTGCTGATCATAGCAGACAAGTATGCCATGGTCGACTCCTCCATGAAGGTGGAGATTCAAGTTAGCGCAACTGGCAAAGTGGCCCCTTAGGCTCCAAGAACTCCGGAAGGAGACGCCAGTCGGCGGCAACAACAGAATGACCACAAGCGCAAGGCCTCGCAGCCGGCTTCCAGCAGCCGTCAGGTCGCGACAGTTGAAGACTAGCAGTCGGATGGGAAGCCTCCACCCAAGTGACAGAAAGGTGGCAAGCCCAACTAGTTGCCGGCTTTCTCATACGAGCAGACTCTAGATGGTCCTTGCAAGTTCCATAGCGGCACGAAGCCGTCGAATCACACCACCCGAAAGTGCCACTGGCTCACCAGGATCGCCAAAGGAGACAGCCTCCTACCTCCCCCACCTGCTGGGCAGCCGCCTCCGCTTCTGCCCTAGCAGCCGGCTGTCAGGCCAGTCGGCGTAGTACAAGATGAGTACCCCGAAGAGCACGGAGCCTACATGATATTTACCAGCATGGCTGATGATCGACGCAGCAAGCGGCTGCAGCGACAAGAGGTGAATGCAGTAGCATCAGAGATGCCAGGGTTCATGCACTGGTCCGAGAAGCCTATCAGCTGGAGCAGGGCTGATCACCCAGAGGTGATGCCGAGTCCGGGCCCTTATGCCTTGGTCTTGGATGCCACCTTTGCCACGGATAGACGAGCTGCTCGTTTCTCGCGAGTTCTGATTGACGGAGGCAGCAACATCAACATCCTGTACAAGGAAACCATGGAGAAATTAGGAATCAAGCAAAGACAGCTTCAGAACAGCCGGACTATGTTCCACGGCATTGTTCCTGGGCTTTCCTGCTCACCAATCGGCAAGATCCTGATGGACGTCCTCTTTGGAGACAAAGATCACTTCCGCCGAGAGTCAGTTTGGTTTGAGGTGGTGGACCTCGAGAGCCCATACCATGCACTACTTGGCCGACCCGCCCTGGCCAAGTTCATGGCGGTCCCCCACTACGCCTACCTCAAAATGAAGATGCCCAGTTCCACGGGGATTCTGACCGTAGCCGGCGACTACCGGAAGTCGTCTGCGTGTGCGGCTGAGAGTAGTCGGCTGGCCGAGTCCCTGGTGATCGCGGCCGAGAAGCGGCTCCTTGACCGGGTTGTGGCGATGGCCGGCAAGCAGCTAGAGGTGTCGCCCAACCCAAAGGAGTCGGAAGCTGAGGGTTCGTTCAAGCCGGCCAAGGAGACAAAGAAGATACCCTTGGATCCGGAGCACCCCGAGAGGTACGTTGTTGTAGGCGCAAACCTCGATAGCAAATAGGAAGGCGAGCTCGTCGATTTCCTCCGTGAGAATCGGGACATCTTCGCATGGTCCCACAAAGACATGCCAGGTGTACTGACGGAATTCTCCGAGCACAAGTTACATGTCCGATCTGATGCAAAGCCGGTTAGGCAGCCCTTGCACCGCCTGTCGGAAGAAAAGAGAAGAGTTGTCGGAGAGATAGCCCGACTCCTAGCAGCCGGCTTCATTATGGAAGTATTCTTTCCAGAGTGGCTAGCCAGCCCGGTCCTGGTACTGAAGAAGAACAAGCAGTGGCGAATGTGTATTGACTACACGAGCCTCAACAAGGCCCGCCCCAAGGACCCGTTTGCTCTACCAAGAATTGATCAGGTGGTAGACTCCACCGCCGGATGTGAGCTGTTGAGCTTTTTGGATGCATATTCAGGATATCACCAGATCAAGCTGAACCCATCTGACAGACTGAAGACCGCCTTCATCACGCCGTTTGGAGCCTTCTACTACCTCACCATGACATTCGGCTTGAGGAATGCCGGCGCCACCTTTCAGCGTTGCATGCAGAAGTGTCTCCTCAAGCAACTCGGGAGAAACGCCCACGTCTACGTGGACGATGTGGTGGTGAAGATGGAAAAGCATGGAACACTGCTGGAAGACCTCAAGGAGACCTTTGAGAACCTGCACCGATTCCAGATCAAGCTCAACCCCGAGAAGTGCGTCTTCGGTGTACCAGCCGGCCAACTCCTTGGCTTCCTGGTCTCTGAACGTGGCATAGAATGCAACCCTGTAAAGATCAAGGCCATTGTGAGGATGGAGGTACCCAGCCGACTGCTGGACGTGCAAAAGTTCACCGGCTGCCTGGCGTCCATCAGCCGATTCATCAGTCGGCTGGGCAAGAAAGCTCTCCCCTTATACAAGCTCATGAAGAAGACCACTTTTTTCGAGTGGAACCACAAGGCGGACGAAGCTTTTCTCCAGTTGAAGAAGATGCTGACTACTCCACCCGTTCTGGCGGCTCCGACTCCTAAGGAACCTATGCTCCTGTACATCGCCGCCACCAGCCGGGTAGTCAGCACGGTCATTGTAGTGGAACGCAAGGAGGAAGGCAAGGCACTACCTGTCCAGAGACCGGTATATTACCTGAGCAAAGTACTGTCGGCCTCCAAACAGAACTACCCCCACTACCAGAAGATGTGCTATGGCGTGCACTTTGCCGCCAAGAAATTGAAGCCTTACTTTCAAGACCATCCAATCACTGTGGTCTGCACGGCCCCACTTGTCGAGATCATCGGAAGCCGAGATGCTTCTGTCCGAGTGGCCAAGTGGGCCATGGAGCTGGCTCCCTACACCATCCACTACCAGCCCCGCACCGCCATCAAGTCACAAGCACTGGCCGACTTTCTCGTCGACTGGGCCGAGACCCAGTACCTACCTCTAGCGCCCGACTCCACCCATTGGAGGATGCATTTCGACGGCTCCAAGATGCGCACCGGCTTGGGAGCCGGCATTGTCCTCACTTCTCCTAAAGGCGACAAGCTCAAATACGCACTGAAAATCCATTTTTCCGCCTCCAACAACGTCGCCGAGTACGAGGCGCTCATTCACGGGCTCCGGCTTGCCAAAGAACTCGCCATTCGCTGGATCCTGTGTTATGGCGACTCGGACTTAGTTGTCCAGCAGTCATCTGGCGACTGGGACGCCAAAGATGCAAACATGGCGAGTTACTGTTTCCTCGTGCAGCAACTCAGTGGGTATTTCGAGGGGTGCGAGTTCCTCCATGTGCCAAGAAACGACAACGACCAAGCAGACGCCTTGGCACGAATCGGCTCTACCCGCCAAGCAATACCATCCGGCGTCGCCCTTCATTGCCTCCTCAAGCCGTCTGTAAAGCCTTCACCAGAATCAGACTCCATCTTCGTGCCGGCTCCTCCCGAAGAAGTCGGATCCGACTCCCGAGCTCCGGCAGACGGTACGGGGATTTTGGCAGATGGCTCCAAAGCCGCCATAGTCGAGGCCGGCCCAAGGACTGCAGAACCCGGCCCGGGGACTGTAGCGGCCGGCCCGAAGACTCCAGAGCTCGGCCCAAGAGCCGCGCCAGTCAGCCCGGGGACTTCATTAACCCAGCAAGCGGTTGTTGACTCGAACCCGCCACCTCCTAGCCCAGCCGTCCTCGTCCAAGTCACAGTTCTGGTAGTCGAACAAATAGCAGCACCCTCATGGGCTCAGCCCATCCTCAAATTTCTGATGAGCAAAGAGCTGCCGACTGATGAGACCTTAGCTCGGCAAGTACAACGCCGAGCAGCAGCCTACACCATAGTCAACAGAGAGCTGGTCAAGCGCAGCGTCACTGGTGTCTACCAGCACTGCGTAGAGCCAGAGCAAGGCCAAGCAATTCTCCAAGACATCCATCAAGGCGAGTGCGGCCACCATGCGGCTTCAAGAGCACTCGTCACCAAAGCTTTCCGACACAGTTTCTTTTGGCCAACGGCCTTAGAAGAGGACAAGGAATTGGTCCAAAAATGCAAAGGGTGCCAGAAGTTCCGCTCCAAGCCGCATCAGCCGGTTTCTGCACTCAAGACCATCCCCATTGCCTGGCCTTTTGCAGTTTGGGGTCTAGACATGGTGGGACCATTCAAGACGGCACGAGGTGGCTTAACTCACTTACTTGTCGCAGTGGACAAGTTCACCAAGTGGATAGAAGCGAAGCCAATCAAGAAACTGAACGGTCCGAGTGCCGTGGCTTTCATCTCCGACATCACAATTCGGTACGGCATACCACACAGCATCATCACCGACAACGGCACAAATTTTTCCAAAGGCGCCTTGTCCTGTTTCTGTGCGACACTGGGCATCCGACTGGACCTAGAATCCGTCGCCCATCCACAGTCAAACGGCCAGGTGTAGCGAGCAAACGGCCTCATCCTGTCCGGCATCAAGCCCCGACTGATCGAGCCTCTGGAGCGCTCGGCTGGCTGCTGGCTCGACGAGTTGCCAGCCGTCCTCTGGAGTCTGCGCATGACTCCAAAAAAGTCAACCGGCTTCACGCCTTTCTTCCTCGTCTACGGTGCTGAAGCCGTCATCCCAACGGACATAGAGTTCGATTCCCCGCGAGTCACCATGTACATTAAGGAGGAAGAAGAAGAAGCACGACAAGACGGCATCGACCTGCTGGAAGAGGGCCGGCTGTTGGCACTCAGCCGGTCCAGCATCTACCAGCAGAGCTTGCGCAGATACTACAACAGGAAGGTCAGGCCGAGATCTTTCCAGGAGGGTGACCTCGTGCTCCGATTAATCCAAGCGAACAGCCAGCCAGCACAAGCTGTCGGCACCTTGGGAAGGCCCCTTCATCATCAGCAAAGTGCTGGGCAACGACTCCTACTACCTGATCGACGCTCAGAAGCCCCGAGCACACAAGATGGACGACTCCGGCAAAGAGACAGAGCGGCCATGGAATGCAAATCTCCTCCAAAATTTTTACAGTTAAACGCAGTATGTATCACGCTACCTTTTGTATTAAAAGTACTAAGAGTTCGGGCCCCCCGAGAAGAGCTCGGGGACTGCCCTCTTTTATCTATATGATAAGAAATATGCCTTCGAGTGTATTACTCTTTGTTATGCCGTTTGGCACCGGGTTTGACTAGTCGGCCCGGGGACTTGCCGACCTGCGCTATGAAATGCTTCCTGCAGCCGGACAAGTAGTGTGTGGCGTCTAAACCGTCTCCTGCCAGAAGCCGCAGCTCGCAGAGCGACTGTCTGGTGGGCAGGAGTAAGGAAGAACAGGCGTCCACATGAAAAATGGCTAAGGACTCAAAGCACAAACATAGCTTAAGGCCGGCTTCCAGCCTTTTTTCGCAAACCGACTCTTGAATAGTCGGCTTGCCGCCTTCTATCCGACTTGTTAAAACAACCCTAAAACGGCTAAGTGCTTGCCTTCCCAAAGTGACCAAGAATTTGATCCAGCAGAAGTCCGCGGAGCGGCTGTCTGACTGACAAAGACGGCAACTGAAGGAAGATGGCAAAGGAAAAAGCCAAAAGAACAATGAGCAAGAAAGATAGAAGTCGGATGAATATTTACATAACAAAGGCCCTTGGCGAATCTTCAAGCAGAATTTCAAAATACACCCAGTGGGTGGAATTGTGCGAATTAACAAGTTCTTCAAAAACTATTAGAACAGATAATACAAAGACAAGGTGGTAGCCTAGGGGGCGGCAGACGGGTTTGGAGGATCGGAGGAGACGACGGTGTTGGATGTTGGGGCGGCCGGCTGGGCGGTCTCGTCTTGATCACCGCCGGCAGCAGTCGGCTCGGGCGGGCACGACTCGTTGCTAGAGGCGCGGTCGAGCTGTGGCTGGTCGTCCGCTCCGTCTTCCGGTGCCTCCGTCTTGCTCCCGTCCTCCGCCTCGTCTTCCTCCTCGACGCTGGAGTCGATCACCTCTGCCGAGTCCTCGCCGTAGTCGGGGTTCAGCCCAAACCACTCCGGCGGCACCTCCTCGCCGTATTCAGCCCGCTCGGGGACAAAGACGCTGGTGTCGGTGTACTCGGTGATCGCCGCCGCACGCTTGACAAGGGCATATTCCGCGGCTGCCAGCTCCGGCTGGGCCTCTGACCAGAGTGTGGCTAGCCGGTCTAGGTGCAGCCCCGGATACCACGCCTTGACGAATTCCAATGCTCGGTGCGCTCCGGCCCGGGCCGAGGAACCCTTCCAGGCCTCAAGACTGCCAGCCGCGACCTCCAGCCAGTCGGCAGTCCGACTGGGGGTGCGCGGAGCCTGCACGTCTGGCCACAGGGCAGCGATCGCTTGGGCGCCGACACGTTGAAGCCGGCGCAACATCTGGTGGGCCCGCCGCAGGCGAGCCCCAATGCTCAAAATATGCTCGTCAAGAGTCCGAGGGGCATCAGCGGCGATCTCCGTGCCACCCGCCCTCCGCTCCTCGCGGTCGGCCTCGATAGCTTGAATGGCGGCCTGCGAGTGGCCGAGAAAGAAGTCTGCCAAGACGGAAGGAATGAAGAACAAGTCAAAAAAAAACCAGGAGTCGGCTCGACATATAGTCGGTGGCTCGAAGAAGGAAAGCCAAGAAGCTCACCGTCGACAAGGTCCTCGATCTCGTGGAAGCCGGAGACCAGCATTGCCTCCTTGTCAGTCCAGGAGGAGCGCTCACTCGCGAACTCGGCCAGGAGGGCGGCTTCCGCCTCTTCCGCCTCCTTCTGCGTCTTCGTAAGCAGCTCCTTCTGCTATGCTAATTGCGCGGCCAGCAGATCGCGCTCTGTGGCGAGCTTGCCGCACTCCTCCCCCTTGGCGCGCAACGCGGAGTTGGCTTCGCTCAGCTGCTGTTGAAGAGCGGCGTTGGCCTCTGAAGAGAAAGAAGAAAGAAGGCGTTAAGTCATCAACAAAGAAGGTCGTCGGGGAGATCCGGCCCGACTGCACAGCAGTCGGCCCGAATCTCGGGGACTATAGCCCGCGGGTGCGCCAGCGTGCCCCTGCAAAGTAGAAAAAGGACTCACTCCGTCTCTCCGACAAGTCGGCAGTCCGCTTGCCCAGCTCTTCAACGTTGCCGTTGAAGGCGGTGACACGGAGGTTGTGATAGTCCTGCAACAAGTATTTCAGAACAAAAGTTAGTACCCGGAACATACCAATCGGAGTTCCGGGCCGCCTACTCTCCAGCCGGCCCAGAACTCGGGGACTACACCCAGTGGGTGCGCTGGCACGCCCCCACAAAGAGAAACAAGAAAACAGGGACAAAGGAGAAAGCATACCCGGATGGCTGCCCGCGACGCCAGGTGTGCCTTGGTGCAGTTCTGGATGGCATTGCTCTCGGCCCGCAGCTTCGTCTGGACTTCCAGAAGCGCCTGGTTCAGCGGGCCCGTGCCGCCTCCTCGCACCCACCCAATGGGCGCGGCACTCGTCGCCTCGGCTTCTGGAATCGTCAAGCTGGCGGTGCTGGTCTCCAAGGGGCATGGCGCCGAAGTCGCCTTCCCAAGACGGCGGCGCGGTAGCGAACCGACTTGAAGGAGTAGCCTTGCCACGGCCTCGTCTTCAGTCGGCGGTGAGGGCGGATCTGCCAGTTGTTTGCCTTGCGCGCTTCTAGACGGCGGCGGGGGCGGCTGTGGCGGCGCGACCACGTCCGACACGGGGGCGTCGCCGTCGCCTCTCTCCATGATCGGGAACTCGCCGCCGGCTTCCCCTGACTGCCCCATGAACTCCGGTGGCGGCGGCGCGGAGTTCAAAGGGGTGACGAACACCACCGACCGTCGGGGAGCGACTTCCTTAGCCGGCTGCTTTGCCGCAATGGTCGCCTCGGCCGCCTCCAGCTTCTTTAGGGTGGAGGCCTCCGCCTTCTCGGCCTCCGCTTTCTCCCGTCGGGCGGCCTCGTCCTCCTCATGCTTCTCCCGCGCGTTCCGCTCCGTCGCCTCCCGAAGGTCGGCGGCGGGGTCAATCCGCCGAGTGGTGGCAGACGTCTCCACGACCCTATGACGGAGGCGGCGATAAACCTCTCAAGAGTGAGGGGAGCCCTGAGGCGAGGAAAGCATATGAAAAACTCAGACAAGATTAACAAAGAGAAAATAAAGATAAGGGACGGAGGAGCTTACGCAGAGACCAGCGGCGGCTTCTTCACCTCCTTGCGGAAGTGGTTGGCTTTCGCGGCCACCTCTTCCCGCATGGTCGCGGCGGCCGCTCCCTTGAACTTCTTCGACCAGCCACCAAGCGTACTCGGCCCGGCCCGACGCTTCTTCGTACCGCCTTGAGCGTCCAAGCCGGCGGAGGAACTCGCGCTTGGCTGGCCGGCTTTTGGCTGGCGACGTGGGGCGACTTCTCCCTCGGCATCATCGTCAGGCCAGTCGGCGAAAGTGGCCGAAGGCCTGGAGCCGCCTGCCTCTCCTCCTCCCTCGGCGTCGGCTTCCATGGCTGCCGCCCCCAAGTCGGGATCGTCGACGTCGCTCTCCGCCCGATCGGGGACAAACTGACGAGCCGGCCCCGCGGTGCCGGCCGAGGGAGGGACGAGAGGATTCTGATTCAAGACAAGAACGGTCAGACTTGACAAGTCGAACTCGGCAGCAAAAGAAACAGAAGAAGAAGGAAGACGACTTACAATAGGCGGGGGGTTGGCGTGCGAATACGGCTCCTTGCCGAACCGCTAGTCCACCGAGAGACTGCAGTTCGCGATGTAGTTCACTGTGTTCGCCACCTCCGCGTGAGGCATGTCCTTGGAGCACATCCGACTCGGGTCCCGATGACCGCTCATCTGGCAGATCAGGTGAGGTCGGTCTTGGAGTGGGAGGACTAGGCGCGCCACGAAGGCGGCCAGCAAGTCGGCCCCGGTCAGGCCCTCCGACTACGTCAGCAATCGGAGTCGCGCGACGGCGGCGGCACCAGCGGGAGACAACATCCTGGCTCGGTGTGACTAGCTGGGGAGCCTTCCAGCCGGCGCGCCGGCTTCGTAAGCCGGCAGGTTGACCCAGTCGCCTTCTGGGGCGACGTTCTTCACATAAAAATAGGACCGCTGCCACATCTTCACTGACTTAATCAGTGCGATGGTGGGAAACGGATTGTCGGCCACTGATCTCCGCATCGCGATGAATGCACCGCACTGGGCCGGCATGCTGGCAACGTGCGTGCCAAGCTTGGATTGGAAGAACTCACCCCAGAGCTCGATGGTGGGGAGGACGCCGAGGAAGCCTTCGCACAAGGTGGCGAAGGCAACCAGCAGTGCCATCGTGTTCGGAGTAAGGTGGTGCGGCTGGAGCCCGTGGAACTCCAAGAAGGAGCGGAAGAAGCCGATCGCCGGCAGTGCCAGGCTGCGCATGATGTGCGAGCGGAATATGACCCGCTCGCCTTCCTCCGGGGCCGGCGATATCTCTCCCTGCGGCGTGAGGCGGACCCGCACTAAGTCCCTGCCAGGTAGCCGCCGTGTCTAGCGGAGGATCTCGATGTCGTCGTCGTCAACCTCGGAGCCATCCCACACTCCGAAGCAAACAGCAGGAGGCGCGGCGGCGGAGGAGGAGCTCATCGCTGCGGGCACGGCGTGGTTCGGAGTAGCAGCGGAAAGAAGAAGAAGAAGCAAGAAGGAGCGAAAGGAAGTGGGGAGAATGGGCGCGCGTGCTTCGCCTCCCCCTCCCCCCGCCTACTTGTAGGCTCGTGCGCTGAGAAGTCGAGGGGGCCGACGTGGGATTAACTGCGCCCGGGACCCCACAACCCCCACGATTTACCACACGAAGTTACCGCCCCAACCGTCCGCGCGGCCGCAACGGATCCGTTCGCATGCCGAGGCGTGGTAGTGGCGGGCCCCGCCTGTAGGCCTGTCCTGTCGCGCGTGAGGGCGATCAGACTAGCTCCGCCACGTGGCGCCTCACGATAGGTCAACCACGGATGGCAACCCGGAAGCTTATCAGGCACGCCACCTGAACTCCGCCGCAGCGTTCAAACCTCTTTAGGGGCAAGACGGCCCTGAGCAAGTCCGACTCCAACTAGTCGGCTTGACAGAAGACGGCTAGCGAAGCCCAGATCCGACCGCCGGAGAGAAGAAACTGTTGAGGCTCCATGACATGTCGCCCTCGGAGCCTCACCGGCTTCGGGGACTACTGTCTGAGTAATGGGCCATGGGTAGGCTGACCCAGGCCCAGAACCTTTCAAGACATTGAGGCAGACTGCGCCCCTCGAGGCCCCGGGACGAAGAGCCGCTTTCTGAGAGTCGGCGGCGAGGCGGCCGGCTGCCCACTCACGGCTGAGTCCCAGGGACGACTTCAGGATGAGCCGACTCCTGACTGGCGACTTCCAGAGAAGCCGACCTTGAGGAGTTGGCCAGCGACGCCAACAACCCGCATGCCCTCATAAAGAGGGACGAGACGGGGAGTGGCCACAGTAAGGTCCACTCCCACCCTTTTCCAAGGGAAGGCGTGACCACAGTACGCCGTACCCACGGAGATCTCCACCCGGCGCGACACTGTTGCCATGCCGGCTCTGACGTCAGCCCCAGCGGAGTCCTGTGCCCACGACGGCCTGCCGGTACAACCCAGGGACAGCTCGGACCCACCAGCTATATCTTCACACGCAAGGAAGTGCCTCCTTATTACGCTCAAAAAAATGAATACCCACCTGCTAGCTGGGACCCACCTTGGTGGGAGGCTGACTTGTGGGCCTACTAAGTTGACGGGGACGGAGGGCTTTGTCAACTTAGTCAATATGCACGATTCTAGCTCCAGTGATCGTACGATGTCCATCCAACGGCCGTAGTGCTTCTTCAACCTATGGTCTTCTTGCTCCCTCGGCCCAAACCAGCGCCGGTCGTGCCTCGTGCTCCTGCCTCCCATGGCCGGCTATGATGCGGCGGAGGCCTCACCGCCTCCTACTACTCCCACCGCTAGCCAGTCCATCCCTCTACTCACCCACACCCCCTGTTATTCTGCGGCGACGACAACCTCACACCGCAGCAAACCAGTGAACCCTCGTACTCCTCTACGTGTGGGCATCCACTGTCGCGTCTTCCCCGGATCCGCGTCGTCCCCTTCCTAGGCCTCGCCGTCATCCACCGCCCTGGTGCTCTCGGTGCGGTGTGGTCAACGTGGTCAAGGAACGGCTTCCATCAGACGTGGACTATACGTGGACAGGCTGACAGCTGGGTCCACGGACGCAGCAAGGAAGTGCCTCCTTATTACGTGCAAAATAATTATTCCTCCACCTGACAGCGGGACCCATCGGATGGGCCACCGTATTTTGCGAAAAAAAAGATTCCCCCTGACTGCTGGGACCCACCACTACATCTTCGCATGCAAGGAAGTGCGTCCGGGCAAAAAAAAACAAAACGATTCGCCCTTGACTGCTGGGACCGACCAACTACATCTTCGCAGGCAAGGAAGTGCCTGACAGTCGGGACCCACCTGGTCGAAGTGTACGTAGCGTTGTCATTCTAGTCGCGAACGTGTACGTACATACTGGTCGATGTAGAGGCGCGCACGTGTCGTAGTAGAGGCGCGCACGTGTCGTAGTAGAGGCGTGCACGTGTCATAGTAGAGGCGCGCACGTGTCGTAGTAGAGGCGCGCACGTAGCATTTACACATACGTACAACGGCCAGGGTGCAAGAAAGAAAATACGGCCACGTATGTGTACATACGAGCGGGGTCTCGAACGCCTACTCGCGCATACGTACGGCGACGGCTTGTGTACATGGCTGGGTCGGAACAGAGAAACAGCATCGTCGTCGTGTTCATGGGGAGGCAACGGAATGCGTCGTGTTCATGGGGAGGCAACGAAATGCGTCGTGTTCATCGGGAGGGCTTGGATGGAACATGCGATGTGTAACACCCTCGATGCGACTATATCTCCCACGTGTCGAGGCACGACTTAGAGGCATAATCGCACTGAAGGCATATGTCGCAAGTTAGGCAATCTTCACAACATCCCATGTAATATAGATAATAAAAGGGGAGATAACATAGTTGGATTACACTCGCCACGTCAATCATGTACATAAATAACATTACATCATCCAAACACTCATGGCCCGACTACGGCGCCAAAATAAAAGAGAACCCAACATGCGACACGGTCCCGATCACACCCAACTGGGCACCACTACTGATCATCAGGAAAGGAAACATAGTAACGTTGAGAGTCCTCGTCGAACTCCCACTTGAGCTCAAGCGCGTCTCCTGGAGCGGAATCATCAGGCCCTTCATCTGGTGTAATAGTAATATGTGAGCCACAGGGACTCAGCAATCTCGCACCCTCGCGATCAAGACTATTTAAGCTTATAGGTAAGGCAAGGTAAATATGTGGAGCTGCAGCAAGCGACTAGCATATATGGTGGCTAACTTATTCGCAAAAGAGAGCGAGAAGAGGAGGCAAAGCGCGAGCGAGAAACTAAAAAGCAACCTGCGCAAACATTACTCCAACACCGTGTCCGCTTCCCGGACTCCGCCGAGAAGAGGCCATCACGGTAACACACTCAGTTGATTCATTTTAATTAAGTGAAGGTTCCAGTTATCTACAACCGGACATTAACAAATTCCCATCTGCCCATAACCGCGGGCACGACTTTCGAAAGTTCAAATCCCTGCAGGGGAGTCCCAACTTAGCCCATGACAAGCTCTCACGGTCAACGAAGGAATAGACCTCCTCCCAAGACGTTCCGATCAGACTCGGTATCTCGGTTCTTCAAGACACTTCGACAGGTTAAAACAAGACCAGCAACACCGCCCGAATGTGCCGACAAATCCCGATAGGAGCTGCACATATCTCTTTCTCAGGGCACACTCAGATGAGCGCTCCATACAACTAAAACCAAACCTCGAGTTTCCCCGAGGGGGTGCTGCACAGGACACTAGTTTGGACCAACACTCAGAGGAGCACTGGCCCGGGGGGGTTTAAAATAAGATGACCCTCGGGCTCCGGAAACCCAAGGGAAAAAGAGGCTAGGTGGTAAATGGTAAAACCAAGGTTGGAGATTGCTGGAAAAGCTTTAATCAAGGCGAACTATCAAAGGGTTCCCATTATAACCCAACTGCGTAAGGAACGCAAAATCCGGGAACATAACACCGATATGACGGAAACTAGGGCGGCAAGAGTGGAACAAAACACTAGGCGAGAGGCCGAGCCTTCCACCCTTTACCAAGTATATAGATACATTAAGATAACAAGATAATATAATGATATCCCAACAAGTAAATAAATGTTCCAACAAGGAACGACCTGCAATCTTCACCTGCAACTGGCAACGTTATAAGAGGGGCTGAGCAAAGCGGTAACATAGCCAATCAACGGTTTGCTAGGACATGGTGGGTTAGAGGTTTGACATGGTAATTTGGGAGGCTTGAAAGAAAGTGGTAGGCATCGCAGCATTGGCAAAGCAAAAGAGCGAGAAAACTAGCATATCAAAGATAGTAGTGATTTCGAGGGTATGATCATCTTGCCTGCACAGTTGTCAGAGTTGACTGGATCCTCGAAAGCAAACTCAACGGGCTCCTCGTTAGCGAAATCGTCTCCCGGTTCTACCCAAACAAGACAAACAAGCAACAAGGACACAATCAACCACGTGCAAGGATCAAACAATATGATGCAAAGATGATATGCTACGCGGGATGCGATGCGGGATGCATATGCAAGACATGACAGGAAATGCAAGAGCCTGGCCTCAACTTGGAAATCCAAGTGTGCCACTAGAAAGATGGGATGAAATCGCTTGAAAACGATATAAAGAACGCCGGAATCGGAGTTACGGTTTCAAAATGGCAAGCGATTCAAATCTGACACCGGTCTGCGATTTACAGCAAGTAGGCATCTAAATGCAATGATATGAATATGCTACAGCACCCAAACATGGCAACAAAATATATGGCAGGGATGCATTCAAGATGTTTAACAAAAGTCTAGCACTGAGCTACGGCCAAATCATCCATTAACAGGTCCAAACAAGCATGGCAAAAATGCATATGGCAAACAGATCTCAAACTTAGTGAAATCAACACTTGTCTGGAATTTCAGATCAGGTAGCACTCTTCGGAGCAACAAAACTACATGCTACAGGACCTGAACATAGAAAAGTAAAGCATGGAATGGAGCTACTCAAATATCTTAACAAAAGTCCCTTAGTGACCTTGAGCCAAAAGGGATCAGAAAATACAATTGCAAGCATGTGAACATAGCAAAAACATAATCAGTTTTCAGACTTAGTGAAAACTGGCACATGCTGAAACATAACTCAAGTAGGCATGTTTACGAGCTCGATGCACTCACTATAGAGCAAGTCATGAGAAGCTAAGCATACACCCATTAAGAACACACAAAATGCAAGCTATACATGGCAAGAAAAATAGCATAGCATGTACGGATCAACCACAACATCATCGGCAAAATTGCAAACAAGTTGACAATCTGCCCAGATTCACAAAGTAGCAAAAGTAGAGCTCGATTGACTCAAGCTAGGGAGCTTCATAATTGCAAACAAAGACATGGATGGATAGAGCACTACAAGATTAACAAAACATCCTTAGTGATCATCCTCAAAAGAGGCACGGATCACTAGGAAACAACATGAACATATGGCCATATGAGATAAACAGGTCAAGGACTTTGTGGAAATGTGAAGTCCCTGAAATCAGAATTACCAAGTGCACCACTTTGCAAGCTTGTGCTAGTCACCACACACATCACAAAAATACATGGGTTGCACCTCTGGAAAGATGACAAAACCCTTAATAAACATATGTAGAGCGTCAGGGCATATCATGCACACAATAATCATGGCAAAAATGACAAAAAGCTAAATAGAGTAGCAGATCTGACAATTAACTCAAGTAGCCCTCTTCTAACAGCATTTCGGGCATCCAGATGAACTCAAATGAAAATGATGCAATGTAACGGAATGATGTACTCTCTGAGATGAACATTTTGATATGCTAAATGCATGAATCGGAGCTACGGATGCAAACTTACGAGGCTATGAACAGGGGCACTTGAAACTGAAAAACACGGGGACTTAGAAGAATTTCGACCTCCGGATCTAGGGTTGACCCGGCACGTGAAACAAGGCGGCGGCGCTGCTCATCGGAGACGATGAAGACGGCGGCGGCCGGGGTCGGCGGCGGCGGATCCATCTCTCGAGCGGCCGGATCCGGCCGGAGACGAGGTCAGGGACGGCGGAGGTGCGGTGGCGGCCGGGGTCAGCGCGGGCAGCGGGCGTCGGCGAGCTCCGGTGGCGCCGGGCGCGGCCGGCTCCGGTGGAAGGCGGCGGCGCGGAGGAGTGCGGCGGCCGGAGCGGTGGAAGGCGGCGGTGGGACGAAGGGCGCGGGCGCGGCGGCCTCGGGCTTGCGGGGGCCTGACGTGGGCTCCGCGGGCCTCGGGCGGCGGCGGGTTGGCGGCGGTGACGTGGCAGACGGCAGTTGGCGGCGGCGACGATGTCCAGCGCGGTCCGGACGTGTCCGGCCGCGCGGAGACAATTTTTAGGGTTTCGGAGGGAGAAGGAGATCCGAATTTCGGGGGGGGGGGGGGTTCTACTTATAGGCATAGAGGGAGCTAGGAGAGTCCAAATGAGGTGCGGTTTTCGGCCACGTGATCATGATCGAACGCTCTAGATGATGGAGAATGTTTTGGTGGGTTTTGGGCCAAATTGGAGGGGTGTTGGGCTGCAACACACACGAGGCCTTTTTGGTCCCTCGGTTAACCGTTGGAGTATCAAACGAAGTCCAAATGATATGAAACTTGACAGGCGGTCTACCGGTAGTAAACCAAGGCCGCTTGGCAAGTCTCGGTCCAATCCGGAAATGTTTAATCCCCACACACGAAAGAAAACTAGAAAAGACCACCGGAGGAGAACGAAGCGCCGGAATGCAAAACGGTCAACGGGGAAAATGCTTGAATGCATGAGACGAACATGTATGCAAATGCAATGCACATGATGACATGATATGAGATGCATGACAACGATAACAACACAGAGAGACAAAGACCCGAACCCGAGAAAATAAAAATAACGTAACGCCGGAAACGGCAAGAGTTGGAGTACAAATTGGGAAAGTTACATCCGGGGTGTTACAACACTCCACCACTACGAAAGGATCTCGTCCCGTGATCTAGGACTGAAAGAACGCCGGGTACTTTGAACAGAGGTGATCCTCGCGTTCCCAGGTAGCTTCACGGTCGGAATGGTGTGACCACTTGACTTTGAGAAATTTGATTGACTTATTGCGAGTCTTGCATTCAGTCTCTTCAAGAATAGCAACTGGGTGCTCACGGTAAGAGAGATCTTCTTGGAGCTCAATGTCCTCGAAGTTGATGGTGCAGTCAGTAGTCTTGTAGCACTTTCGAAGCTGAGAGACATGGAACACGTCATGAACATTTGCAAAGTTTGAAGGAAGCTCGAGTTGATAGGCGAGGTCGCCTCTCTTGCTGACAATCTTGAAAGGTCCCACGTATCTGGGGGCAAGCTTCCCTTTGATACCGAAGCAACGAGTACCTTTCATAGGAGAGACGCGGAGGTACACATGATCTCTGATCTCGAAAGCCAAATCACGGTGCTTACTATCATAGTTGCTCTTCTGGCGGGATTGGGCTGCTTTGAGGTTATCACGAATGACTTTGCACATTTCCTCTGCCTCTGTGATTAAGTCATTACCCAAAAGCTGACGTTCACCGGTTTCAGACTAGTTGAGAGGGGTACGGCACTTCCTGCCATACAGGATTTCAAATGGGGCCTTGCCCGAACTTGCTTGAAAACTGTTGTTGTAGGAGAATTCAGCATAAGGAAGACAATCCTCCCATTTCATGCCGAAGGAGATCACACAAGCCCTGAGCATATCTTCAAGAATCTGGTTGACACGCTCGACTTGACCGCTAGTTTGAGGATGGAAAGCTGTGCTAAAGCGGATGTTGGTGCCCATGGCCTTCTGAAAAGAATCCCAAAACTTGGATGTAAAGATGTTGCCACGGTCTGAAGAGATCACTTGTGGAATACCGTGCAGAGAGACAATACGCGAGGTATAGAGTTCCGCCAATTGAGCTGCAGTGATCGACTCTTTGATAGGCAGAAAGTGAGCCACTTTAGTGAGTTTGTCGATGACAACGAATATAGCATCATTGCCATGCTTGGACTTTATAAACCCAGTCACGAAGTCCATTTTAATGTGGTCAAACTTCCATTCTGGAATGGCAAGAGGTTGGAGGAGACCAGCTGGCCTTTGGTGCTCTGCCTTCACTCTTCTGCAGACATCACATTCATTCACGAATTGAGCAATCTCGCGCTTCATTCGAGTCCACCAATAAGCCTGCTTGAGGTCCTGATACATCTTTGTGCTCCCAGGGTGGATGGAGAGGAGAGAATTGTGAGCCTCGTTCATGATCACTTTACGAAGTTCACCTTTGGGTACAACAATACGATCCTCGAAGAAGAGAGTGTCCTTGTCATCAAGGCGGTAGCACTTGTACTTGGGTTGACTCTTGGCAATCCCAATCTTCACCTTTTTCACCATAGCATCAAGAAGCTGAGCTTGGCGAATCTGATCTTCTAAGGTAGGAGAGACTTGAAGGTTGGCGAGGAAACCTTGAGGAACAACTTGTAGATTAAGTTTGCGGAAAGCTTCACAAAGCTCGGGTTGATAAGGTTTGAGAATCAGACTGTTACAATAAGCTTGTACAACAATACGATCCTCGAAGAAGAGAGTGTCCTTGTCATCAAGGCGGTAGCACTTGTACTTGGGTTGACTCTTGGCAATCCCAATCTTCACCTTTTTCACCATAGCATCAAGAAGCTGAGCTTGGCGAATCTGATCTTCTAAGGTAGGAGAGACTTGAAGGTTGGCGAGGAAACCTTGAGGAACAACTTGTAGATTAAGTTTGCGGAAAGCTTCACAAAGCTCGGGTTGATAAGGTTTGAGAATCAGACTGTTACAATAAGCTTGTACAACAATACGATCCTCGAAGAAGAGAGTGTCCTTGTCATCAAGGCGGTAGCACTTGTACTTGGGTTGACTCTTGGCAATCCCAATCTTCACCTTTTTCACCATAGCATCAAGAAGCTGAGCTTGGCGAATCTGATCTTCTAAGGTAGGAGAGACTTGAAGGTTGGCGAGGAAACCTTGAGGAACAACTTGCAGATTAAGTTTGCGGAAAGCTTCACAAAGCTCGGGTTGATAAGGTTTGAGAATCAGACTGTGACAATAATCTTTCCTGCTCAATGCGTCAGCAATCACATTGGCCTTGCCTGGAGTATACTCGATACTCGGATTATACTCTTGAATCATTTCGACCCATCGAGTTTGCCTGAGGTTGAGATTAGGATGAGTGAAGATGTACGTGAGACTCTTGTGATCAGTGAAAATGTCCACTTTTCTTCCCAATAAGAGATGTCTCCAAGTCAAAAGAGCATGCACAACTGCCGCCAACTCGAGATCATGAGTGGGGTAGTTCTTCTCATTAGGCTTCAACTGGCGAGAGGTATAAGCAACAACTTTCTTCTCTTGCATCAATACTGCGCCAAGACCTTGGAGAGAGGCATCACAAAATACCTCGTACGGCTTGGATTCATCAGGCGGAGTGAGAACTGGAGCAGTGATCAATTTCTCTTTCAAAGTGTTGAAAGCAATGTCACACTCCGGAGACCAAACATACTTGACGTGCTTCTGGAGAAGATTAGAGAGAGGCTTCGCGATCTTAGAAAAGTTTTCAACGAATCTTCGGCAATAGCTTGCGAGACCGAGGAAGCTACGGAGTTGCTTCACGTTCTGAGGAGGTTCCCAATTCACAATTGCAGACACCTTCTCAGGATTCACCGCAATGCCCTTGGCAGAGATGATATGACCAAGATAAAGCACCTCATCGAGCCAAAATTCACACTTGGAGAACTTGGCGTAGAAATGATGTTCCCTGAGCTTATCGAGTACCAAACGCAAGTGCTTGGCATGATCTTCCTTGTTCTTCGAGAAAACCAGAATGTCGTCGAGATAGACCAAAACGAAGTCATTGGTGTAGGCGTTGAAGATGAAGTTCATCATGCGAGAGAACATCGGAGGAGCGTTGACGAGGCCAAAAGACATGACAGTGTATTCATATGAACCATAGCTTGTCCTGAAAGCCGTCTTGGGAATATCTTGCTCACGGATTCGAATCTGATGATAACCCATACGGAGATCAAGCTTGGAGAATACTTGGGCACCTTTGAGTTGTTCGAACAGCTCATTGATGTTGGGAAGTGGGTATTTGTTCTTGATGGTCTTCTTGTTCAATGGACAGTAATCAACACAAAGTCGGTCCGTTCCATCCTTCTTCACAAAAAGAACGCCACAACCCCATGGAGAAGAACTAGGCCGGATGAGACCCATTTTCTCTTGAATATCGAGTTGCTTCTTCAGCTCCTTCAACTCTTCAGGTCCGAGCTTGTAAGGACGTTTGCACACAGGTTCCGTGCCAGGCTCAAGATCAATAACGAATTCAACTGGCCGGTGCGGAGGCATTCCTGGAAGCTCTTCTGGAAAGACGTCTTGATATTCACAAACGACTGGAATTTGAGAGATGGCATCCAATTCACCCTTCTCATTGAGAGAAAACAGACGGATGGTATTATCCCGAGCAGCAAAAAGACAATTACATCCTCAGACGAATGAGTCAATTGAATCTGCCTGGCAGCACAATCAAGATGTGCCTTGTGCTTAGAAAGCCAATCCATTCCGAGAATAAGATCAATATCTGAGTTACCAAGAACAGTTGGGGAAGAAAGGAACTTGTAGTCGCCCAATGTGATAGTAACCTCCGGGACGCAGGTGTTAGCTGTCATCTGTTTGCTCGATGACACAATTTGCAAGGAACTTTGCAGATACTGATAATCGCACTCATACTTTGATGCAAAAGGTTTGGAAATGAAACAATGCGATGCACCAGTGTCAAAAAGAACTTTTGCAGGAATATCGTTAACTGGAAGGTTACCCATGATGACATCTGATGAATCCTCTGCCTGAGCTGCATTCATCAAGTTGACCTTGGCATGCTTGGGGTTATGCTTGACCACAGCTGTACTTGCCGATCTGACAGGAGGAGGAGGAGGAAGATGCCTCTGGTTGAAACACTTGTTGGCATAGTGGCCCTTCTGTTGGCACTTGTTGCCCGTGACCTCTGAAAGCGGACGGTGATATGGAGCACTCGATCTTGGAGCTTGAGATGAAGTCTTGTTCTGAAAGCCAGGGTTGGGTGGGTGGGAAGATCCACTGCCACCTTTGCTCTTCTACTGATACGGCTGACAGAACGGAGGAGGAGGAAGCCAATACTTCTGCTGCTTGGCCACTTGAGTAGAGGAAGAAGGAGTAACATCTCTGACTCGCTTCTTGGAAGCATCACACCTCAACTGAGCAGCCTCTTGCTTCAATGCCATGTTGTAGAACTCATCGTATCTCAAGGGCTCAAAGAGAACAAGAGCTAGCTGAATTTCTTCTCTGAGACCACCCCTGAACTGGTATATCATGCTCTTCTCATCAGGGACGTCCTTCTTGGCAAAGCGGGTGAGCTTCTGGAACAACTTGTTGTAGTCATAGACAGACAAAGAGCCTTGCTTTAGGTTGCGGAATTCCTCACGCTTGCTTTCAACCACGCTCTAAGGAATATGATGAGCTCGGAAATCTTGACGGAATTCATCCCAAGTGATCACACGTCCACCTCTGGAATCCTTGTACTGCTGGAACCATTCTGCAGCTTGATCTTTGAGTTGGAAGGAAGCGAGCTTGACAAAGTCCTCAGGACTGACGTTACTGCACTCGAAATGCTTGCACAGATCTACAAGCCAATCGTCAGCATCAGTTGCCTCAACACAATTGCTGAAAGTCTTTGGCCTGTTAGCAAGGAACTGGTTGAGTGTAGCAAAGTGATTCTGATTGTTGCCTTGGTTCTCTTGGTTGCCTTGATTGCGCTCTTGGAGAATTTGCATGATCAACTGTGTGTTTGCATTGGTTGCGGCCATCACAGCTTGCCATGCCTCCGGAGGAGGTGGAGGTGGTGGCGGATCAGGATTCAGAGTCGTGCGCGTTGGAGGAGCCATCCTGAAGAGGTTGACATCCATTAGCACATTGACAGACAAATATTGAAGCTGAATCCAACGGAATGAAAATTGCAACATATAGTCTTCACATCCGAACAAAATGAACGAATGCATTCCTCTTGAAATGGTCACATATCCATAAATTGAGAAGCCACTTAGAATTAAGGTAGAGAAATAAATCAACAAGGTATGGATCAAGAACGAATAATCGGTAAGAAATCCCAATCTCAAACCAATATCCGTGGAAGAAGAACTAGAGCTACTAGAATTCCCACCTATGAAACTCCCGAACCTTACCGGTTATGCAATCAGGTGTTGGGGATACAGGGGAAGCATAATATCTCACCCAAATCTAGCAAATCCTACATCCAGCTGTATCCATCCTTCAACACATAACCAAGAAACCTTCGGAAACCATCTACCTCAACCTTCGAAAAGCATCCGTTATACAAGTTATGGCGA
The DNA here is from genome assembly GCF_003073215.2 of Triticum urartu. Classification (NCBI taxonomy): domain Eukaryota; kingdom Viridiplantae; phylum Streptophyta; class Magnoliopsida; order Poales; family Poaceae; genus Triticum; species Triticum urartu. Next base: position 658,542,899 of record NC_053024.1, on the reverse strand, counting down.
TACTCCCGAACTCCTGCCCCAGTACTGGGTGGCGCCTAGGTTATCTCACCAACGAACTGCATAAAAGAGATTTTCGATGTCAGCGTACTAAACTCAGATATTCCAGAATTGCAACGATAAAATTATGATGACAACACCTCAGAGCTCAACTCCCTGGACACTTCCACTAAACCCCTGACAGGAGGCACCAAGACAATGTTCTCATCATAAAACCATCGGAACGATTCCAAGATACCCGCGTGATCCTAAATTTTTTTTTAGTGAAATTTGAGAAGAGAAGAGTCAAAACTCTACGTCAGGATGACTTACCAGAGCGATGAGGAGACTGGGAAGTAAAAAGAATTCCTAAACTCTCCGATATATAATTCCTAAATGACTCAGAACATTTTTCTAGACACAACTCGGCTGCTAAAACGATCAAGCAATGGGGCTCCTAAGGTCGGGGAAGGCTCTGATTACCAACTTGTAACACCCTCGATGCGACTATATCTCCCACGTGTCGAGGCACGACTTAGAGGCATAATCGCATTGAAGGCATATGTCGCAAGTTAGGCAATCTTCACAACATCCCATGTAATATAGATAATAAAAGGGGAGATAACATAGTTGGCTTACACTCGCCACGTCAATCAAGTACATAAATAACATTACATCATCCAAACACTCATGGCCCGACTACGGTGCCAAAATAAAAGAGAACCCAACATGCGACACGGTCCCGATCACCCCCAACTGGGCACCACTACTGATCATCAGGAAAGGAAACATAGTAACGTTGAGAGTCCTCGTCGAACTCCCACTTGAGCTCAAGCGCGTCTCCTGGAGCGGAATCATCAGGCCCTGCATCTGGTGTAATAGTAATCTGTGAGCCACTGGGACTCAGCAATCTCGCACCCTCACGATCAAGACTATTTAAGCTTATAGGTAAGGCAAGGTAAATATGTGGAGCTGCAGCAAGCGACTAGCATATATGGTGGCTAACTTATTCGCAAAAGAGAGCGATAAGAGGAGGCAAAGCGCGAGAGAGAAACTAAAGAGCAACCTGCGCAAACATTACTCCAACACCGTGTCCGCTTCCCGGACTCCGCCGAGAAGAGGCCATCACGGTAACACACTCAGTTGATTCATTTTAATTAAGTTAAGGTTCAAGTTATCTACAACCGGACATTAACAAATTCCCTTCTGCCCATAACCGCGGGCACGGCTTTCGAAATTTCAAATCCCTGCATGGGAGTCCCAACTTAGCCCATGACAAGCTCTCACGGTCAACGAAGGAATAGACCTCCTCCCAAGACGTTCTGATCAGACTCGGTATCTTGGTTCTTCAAGACACTTCGACAGGTTAAAACAAGACCAGCAACACCGCCCGAATGTGCCGACAAATCTCGATAGGAGCTGCACATATCTCTTTCTCAGGGCATACTCAGATGAGCGCTCCATACAACTAAAACCAAACCTTGAGTTTCCCCGAGGGGGCGCTGCACAGGACTCTAGTTTGGACCAACACTCAGAGGAGCACTGGCCCGGGGGGGGTTTAAAATAAGATGACCCTCGGGCTCCGGAAACCCAAGGGAAAAAAAGGCTAGGTGGCAAATGGTAAAACCAAGATTGGGCATTGCTGGAAAAGCTTTAATCAAGGCGAACTATCAAGGGGTTCCCATTATAACCCAACCGCGTAAGGAACGCAAAATCCGGGAACATAACACTGATATGACGGAAACTAGGGCGGCAAGAGTGGAACAAAACACTAGGAGAGAGGCCGAGCCTTACACCCTTTACCAAGTATATAGATACATTAAGATAACAAGATAATATAATGATACTCCAACAAGTAAATAAATGTTCCAACAAGGAACGGCCTCCAATCTTCACCTGCAACTAGCAACGCTATAAGAGGGGCTGAGCAAAGCGGTAACATAGCCAATCAACGGTTTGCTAGGACATGGTGGGTTAGAGGTTTGACATGGCAATTTGGGAGGCTTGAAAGCAAGTGGTAGGCATCGTAGCATTGGCAAAGAAAAAGAGCGAGCAAACTAGCATAGCAAAGATAGTAGTGATTTCGAGGGTATGATCATCTTGCCTGCACAGTTGTCAGAGTTGACTGGATCCTCGAAAGCAAACTCATCTAGCTCCTCGTTAGCAAACTCGTCTCCCGGTTCTACCCAAACAAGACAAACAAGCAACAAGGACACAATCAACCACGTGCAAGGATCAAACAATATGATGCAAAGATGATATGCTATGCGGGATGTGATGCGGGATGCATATGCAAGACATGACAGGAAATGCAAGAACCTGGCCTCAACTTGGAAATCCAAGTGTGCCACTGGAAAGATGGGATGAAATTGCTTGAAAACGATATAAAGAACGCCGGAATCGGAGTTATGGTTTGGAAATGGCAAGCGATTCAAATATGACACCGGTCTGCGATTTACAGCAAGTAGGCATCTAAATGCAATGAGATGAACATGCTACAGCACCCAAACATGGCAAAAAAATACATGGCAGGGATGCATTCAAGATGCTTAACAATAGTCTAGCACTGAGCTACGGCCAAATCATCCATTAACAGGTTCAAACAAGCATGGCAAAAATGCATATGGCAAACAGACCTCAGACTTAGTGAAATCAACACTTGTCTGGAATTTCAGATCAGGTAGCACTATTCGGAGCAACAAAACTACATGCTACAGGACCTGAACATGGCAAAGTAAAGCATGGCATGGAGGTACTCAAAGAGCTTAACAAAAGTCCCTTAGTGACCTTGAGCCAAAAGGGATCAGAAAATACAATTGCAAGCATGTGAACATAGCAAAAACATAATCAGTTTTCAGACTTGTTGACGAGCTCGATGCACTCACTACAGAGCAATTCATGATAAGCTAAGAATGCACCCATTAAGAACACACAAAATGCAAGATAGACATGGCAAGAACAATAGCATAGTATGCACGGATCAACCACAACATCATCGGCAAAATTGCAAACAAGTTGACAATCTGCCCAGATTCACATAGTAGCAAAAGTAGAGCTCGATTGACTCAAGCTAGGGTGCTTCATAATTGCAAACAAAGGCATGGATGGATAGAGCACTACAAGATTAACAAAACATCCTTACTGATCATCCTCAAAAGAGGCACGGATCACTAGGAAACAAGATGAACATATGGCCATATGAGATAAACAGGTCAAGGACTTAGTGGAAATGTTAAGTCCCTGAAATCAGAATTACCAAGTGCACCACTTTGCAAGCTTGTGCTAGTCACCACACACATCACAAAAATACATGGGTTGCACCTTTGGAAAGATGACAAAACCCTTAACAAAACATATGTAGAGCATTAGGGCATATCATGCACACAATAATCATGGAAAAAATGAAAAAAAGCTAAATAGAGTAGCAGATCTGATAATTAACTCAAGTAGCCCTCTTCTAACAGCATTTCGGGCATCAAGATGAACTCAAATGAAAATGATGCAATGGAATGAAATGATGTACTCTCTGAGATGAACATTTTGATATGCTAAATGCATGAATCGGAGCTACGGATGCAAAGTTACGAGGCTATGAACAGGGGAACTTGAAACTGAAAAAACACGGGGACTTAGAAGAATTTCGACCTCCGGATCTAGGGTTGACCCGGCACGCGAACCGAGGCGGCGGCGCTGCTCACCGAAGACGACGAAGACGGCGGCGGCCGGGGTCGGCGGTGGCGGATCCGGCTCTCCCGCGGCCGGATCCGGCCGGAGACGAGGTCGGGGACGGTGGAGGTGCGGCGATGGCCGGGGTCGGCGCGGGCAGCGGGCGCCGGCGAGCTCCGACGGTGCCGGGCGCGGCCGGCTCCGGTGGAAGGCGGCGGCGCGGAGGAGTGCGGCGGCCGGAGCAGTGGAAGGCGGCGGCGGGACGAAGGGCGCGGGCGGCGGCGGCCTCGGGCTTGCGGGGGCCCGACGTGGGCTCCGCGGGCCTCGGGCGGCGGCGGGTTGGCGGAGGTGACGTGGCAGGCGGTGGAGGCCTCGGGCTTGCGGGGGCCCGACGTGGGCTCCGCGGGCCTCGGGCGGCGGCGGTTTGGCGGAGGTGACGTGGCAGGCGGCGGTTGGCGGCGGCGACGATGTCCGGCGCGGTCCGGACGTGTCTGCCCGCGCGGAGACGATTTTTAGGGTTTCGGGGGGGAGAAGGAGATCTGAATTTTGGGGGGGGGGTTCTACTTATAGGCATAGAGGGAGCTAGAAGAGTCCAAATGAGGTGTGGTTTTCGGCCACGCGATCATGATCGAACGCTCTAGATGATGGAGAAGGTTTTGGTGGGTTTTGGGCCAAATTGGAGGGGTGTTGGGCTGCAACACACACGAGGCCTTTTCGGTCCCTCGGTTAACCATTGGAGTATCAAACGAAGTCCAAATGATACGAAACTTGACAGGCGGTCTACCGGTAGTAAACCAAGGCCGCTTGGCAAGTCTCGGTCCAATCCGGAAATGTTTAATCCCCACACACGAAAGAAAGCTAGAAAAGACCACCGGAGGAGAATGAAGCGCCGGAATGCAAAACGGTCAACGGGGAAAATGCTGGAATGCATGAGACGAACACGTATGCAAATGCAATGCACATGATGACATGATATGAGATGCATGACGACGATAACAACACACGGAGACAAAGACCCGAACCTGAGAAAATAAAAATAACTTAACGCCGGAAACGGCAAGAGTTGGAGTACAAATTGGGAAAGTTACATCCGGGGTGTTACACGATGGAAACAAGGCCTGGTGTACCGCAGAACGTAGGAAACGGCCTTGTGTTCGACCGGCCACGTTCGAAATGGGATCCTGTTCATCGGGAGGGGTCTGGCGTACCGCAAAACAGAGGAAATTAACCTCCTACGGTCGAAACGGGGGTCCTATTGATTGGGAGGGGTGTGGCGTACCGCAAAACGGACGAAACAGACTTGTGTTGGAGCGCTACGGTCGAAACGGGGGTCTTGTTCATCGGGAGGGGTGTGGCGTACCGCAAAACGGGAATCCACGGGATACTGTTCATCTCCACCGTCGACCCCCTCCAGCCTCCACGAGCTACTGTTCATCCACCGTCGACCTCCTCCAGCCTCCACCTGCGACTGTTCATCCACGGGCTCCTGTTCATCCAGCCTCCACCACACGTACTCCACCGGCTACTGTTCAAGCACCCCTCCACCGTCTACTGTTCATCCAGCCCTCCACACCACGGGGTCCTGTTCAACCACCCCTCCACGGGCACCCCTCCACCGTCTACTGTTCATCCAGCCCTCCACACCACGGGGTCCTGTTCAACCAACCCTCCACCGTCTACTGTTCATCCAGCCCTCCACACCACGGGGTCCTGTTCATCCACCCCTCCACGAGAACCCCTCCACCATCTACTATTCATCCATACCTCCACCACACCACGGGGTCCTGTTCATCTAGAGGCAACGCCACCGCTCACTGTTCATCCAACCCAACCGCAACACTCACTGTTAATCCCATCGATCGGCTTCAGTTAGCAGCAGTAGCGAAGGAATCGCTCGATCGGGTTCAGTTAACAGCCATCGATCAATCGCTCGGATTCAGTAACGCGTAGCCTGCAGTGCAATCGCTCAGGTTCAGTTAGAGCCCAACGCCTCGCTCGAGTTCAGTTAGAGCCAACGCCTCGCACACACGCACGTACGTGTACGAGAGAAACGCGCATTGCTCGGCCTCGACCTCCCACCGTAACCGGGAACTCCCCGAAATTCCCCCCCCTCGCTTCTAGCACGATTTTTTCCGTCATGGACGGCCCAAATAATGTCATGCAGCTGCGTCTCCGGCCCGCCCAGGACGAAAAGCCCATTTTCTGTCATGATTTTTTGTCATAGAAGTAGGAGCTCACCACATCTATGATGATACCGGGTTTTGTCACAATTATCGTCATAGAAGTGTCATATGTATGACATAATTTTTTTTCGTTCGGCCCAAAATGTCACGGATCTGTCTTTTTTGTAGTGTTCCTCATCATCTCCCCACCAGAATTAAGCTATTAAGTCTGTGATCTCTTTGCAAATTCCTTTGGGTATGCTAAAAACTGACATAACAAAGACTGGAATGGCATGTGCCACAATCTTCAAGAGGTTCTCCTTCCCCCCAACCGATAGTTGTTTTTCCATCCAGCCTTTAAGTTCCTCTTCAATTCTTTCAAAAAAAATGCTTGAAGCAGTCACTTCTATCAGCTCCCACCATAGCAGGAAGACCAAGATACTTATCAGAAAGTCCCTCAGTATCAATATGCAGTTCTTTACAAATCTCTTCTCTTGCAAAAACACTTGTATTGAAGGAAATGTGCCCTAGAGGCAATAATAAAGTTATTATTTATTTCCTTATATCATGATAAATGTTTATTATTCATGCTAGAATAGTATTAACCGGAAACATAATACATGTGTGAATACATAGACAAACAGAGTGTCACTAGTATGCCTCTACTTGACTAGCTCATTGATCAAAGATGGTTAAGTTTCCTAGCCATTGACATGGGTTGTCATTTGATTAACGGGATCACATCATTAGGAGAATGGTGTGATTGACTTGACCCATTCCGTTAGCTTAGCACTCGATCGTTTAGTATGTTGCTATTGCTTTCTTCATGACTTATACATGTTCCTATGACTATGAGATTATGCAACTCCCGTTTAATGGAGGAACACTTTGTGTGCTACCAAACATCACAACATAACGGGGTGATTATAAAGGTGCTCTACAGGTGTCTCCGAAGGTACTTGCTGGGTTACCATATTTCGAGATTAGGATTTGTCACTCCGATTGTCGGAGAGGTATCTTTGGGCCCTCTCAGTAATGCACATCACTTAAGCCTTGCAAGCATTGCAACTAATGAGTTAATTGCGGGATGATGTATTACGGAATGAGTAAAGAGAGTTGCCGGTAACGAGATTGAACTAGGTATTGAGATACCGATGATCGAATCTCGGGCAAGTAACATACCAATGAAAAAGGGAACAACGTATGTTGTTATGCGGTCTGACCGATAAAGATCTTCGTAGAATATGTGGGAGCCAATATGAGCATCCAGGTTCCGCTATTGGTTATTGACCAGAGACGTGTCTCGGTCATGTCTACATAGTTCTCAAACCCGTAGGGTCCGCACGCTTAACGTTTCGATGATAGTTATATTATTAGTTTATATGTTTTGATGTACCGAAGGTTGTTCGGAGTCCCATATGTGATCACGGGGATGACGAGGAGTCTCAAAATGGTCGAGACATGAAGATTGATATATTGGAAGCCTATGTTTGGATATCGGAGGTGTTCCGGGTGAAATCGGGATTTTACCGGAGTACCAGGAGGTTAATGGGCCATAGTGGGCCTTAGTGGAAGAAAGGAGAGCCGGCCAGGGCAAGGGCCATGCGCCCCTTCCCCCTAGTCCGAATAGGACAAGGAGAGGGGGGGGCGCCCCCCTTTTCCTTCTTCTCCTCCACCTCTTTCCCCCCTCCACTCCTATTCCAACTAGGAAAGGGAGGGAGTCCTACTCCCGGTGGGAGTAGGAGTCGTCCTGGCGCGCCCCCTCTCCTGGCCGGTCGCACCCCCTTGCTCCTTTATATACGGGGGTAGGGGGCACCCTAGAGACACAACAATTGATCGTTTGATCTTTTAGCTGTGTGCGGTGCCCCCCTCCACCATAGTCCACCTTGATAATACTGTCGCGGTGCTTAGGCGAAGCCCTGCGTCGGTAGAACATCATCATCGTCACCATGCCGTCGTGCTGACGAAACTCTCCCTCAACACTCGACTGGATCGGAGTTCAAGGGACGTCATTGGGCTGAACGTGTGCTGAACTCGGAGGTGCCGTGCGTTCGGTACTTGATCGGTCGGATCGTGAAGACGTACGACTACATCAACCGCGTTGTGCTAACGCTTCCGCTTTCGGTCTACGAGGGTACGTGGACAACACTCTCCCCTCTTGTTGCTATGCATCACCATGATCTTGCGTGTGCGTAGGATTTTTTTTGAAATTACTATGTTCCCCAACATGTATTAGGGCTGAAAAATATGCTTGATTTTGACAAACTAATCTATTGACCCGAACTTTGGCAATAGGTGTCTAGAACGTGCTGTAGGGAAGCTGCATTTAAAACATTTGCTTTCATAAGAATTAAGGAATCATCAGCAAATAAAAGATGTGATACTGACTGTGCATTCCTGCATACCCTAATTCCCTCAATGCCATGAGCTTCTTCTTCAAACTACAACAGGCTAGACAGTCCTTCTGCACAAATCAGGAATAGGTAAGGGGAGAGAGGACCCCCTGCCTAATGCCCCTAGTTGGAATAATACTGTCTGATTCTTGAGAATTAAGTCTCACCTTGTATCTTGCCGAACATACACATCCCATAATCATGTCAACACACTGTTCATGGAACCCCAACTTAATCATCATACCTTTCATAAAGGTCCATTCAACCATGTCATAAGCCTTCTGCATATCTAGCTTAATTGCATAAAGGCCAAATTGTCCTGCCCTTTTATTCTTGATCTTGTGTACACACTCATATGCAACAAGAATATTATCTGAGATCAATCTACCTGGTACAAAGGTGCTTTGAGATGGCGAGATAACATCAAGGAGGATACTTTTCAGCCGCAAAGACAACATATTTGATATGATTTTATATAAGGCATTGCATAAGCTTATTGGACGAAATTGCGTTACTTGTTCCAGGGTGTCTATCTTCCGGATCATCACAGTAGTGAATTAATCGTGAACAGAACCTCCTAGGCAATTCTACTACAAAAATGTGCTAATACTTTAAAAAAAATATTATGTGGAGACTATCCGGTAAAGAGGCCTTCAAATCCCCACCGCTGAAACTGCTTTTTTAACATCATCCTAGTTGAATGGGGCCATAAGGAAATTGTTCATGTGTTCCGACACTTTCTTCTGCACTCTTTGCAACAAAACCGACTCTGTATGCTGCACTGCCGAGGTAAATAGGTAACTGCAATAATTTTGGATATGGGGAGTTAGCGCCATTGTACCTTCCATCCACTGACCACTATCATGTTTTAATTTCTTCACAAAGTTTTCTTCCTTCTTGCGGATAAAAACGCTTGGAAAGATGCAGTGTTGCAGTCACCGCTTTTCAGCCATGTCCCCCATGACCTCTGAATCACTTGGATCTCTTCTAATTGAAGCAAGTATCCAATCAGTTCATCTAGTTCCTTTCATTTTTCCTCATTGTCGTCTGTCATGGAACTTTCCATCACCTTTTCTAGATGTCTTTGTGCCTTGCAGAGCCTTTTCTTTGGCTTTTTTAACACTCATTGATCCCAATCAATGAAATAGTGTGTGCATACGATTCAGCTTCTCGTACACACTAGTCACCAAAGGATCGGCAACAACCTTAGCCCAAGCATCCATGACAGTTTGATTAAATTTCTCTTCTTGCAACCAGCGAGCTTCAAACCTCTTCGGTTGTCCACTTGCCCCTACAACAATTGGTTGATTATAAAATTCAGTGGTCACAAATAGTAGCCTGTGATCCAAGTGGTTAAACTCCATATTTTCTAGAGCAGCATTGGGAAAAATCAGTGACCAAGCATCGTTTACTAACCCTCGGTCAAGCCTTTCTCAGATTTGTCCTCTTCTCCACGTAAACGGGTCACCCACAAAACCCAGGTCCCTCAACCGACAATCATCAATGGCATTTTGGAAGGCCTGCATGTACTGTTGCGAACGGGGGTTACCACCCTGCTTCTCATGCAGAAACTGTATCTCATTATGGTCTCTAATCATAATCCATGGGAGGTTGTGATTTTGGTGCAATTGTCTCATACAGTCCCACATTTTATATTTATTTTCCCATCTAAATTCTCCATACATCCCTGTCAAGTGCCAAATTATATCATTTCCTTCTTCAATCTTAACATCAATGAACATGGGATCTAGCTCTAGCCTGGTCGGCCTAATGTTATTATTCTAGAGCAGCAACAAGCCTCCCTTCCTACCATCACTAGGGCACATGAGTTTTTCATCCATCTTCAATCGTCTCCTCAAACACTCAGCTGGTTAGATATCTAGGTGTGTCTCTGACAAAAACAACACATCTGGATGGCATTTTCGCTGTACATCCAGAAACGCATGAACCGCCGGGGCGTTCCCCATTCCGTGACAATTCCAAATCAAAATCTTCATTGCTTATTCCTAAACGATCAAACCTAGGAAAAAAGGAACCTGTACCAATAAAGATTGCCACAAGCCCTCACTACTTAACCACATCCAATAGGATGGATGGAACTCAACTTCTCCTCGTTGAATCACAATCCCTTGCACAACATGCTCCTTCAATCAACATGATGGAGCAGAAAAAACACATCTATTATAGGAGACCTGGCGCAAAGACGATCAAGATCTCGTAGTAGTAGTAGTAGTAGTAGAGAGAGAGAGAGAGACCAGGCACGATGTCAAACGGTGCCATCCTGGGATAGCAATTGCCGGCAGTCGCGCCGCCACCAAGGATGCGGCTGGCAGCGGGCCAGCTAACCCTAGTCGCCTGGGTCTTCGCTTCGCAATAGAAAAACACTCCTCAATGGGGAAAATGCTTTGTTTCTCAAGAGAATTTAAAATTAGCACCTAAACTTGTCCAGGGTTTATACTTTACTAGATGACCCTTTGTGCTGATGGCGCAAAGAGTGCGAGCGAACCAAGCTTTCAAACCATGCAAGTTAAAATAATTAGAAACCGCTCATAAAATCCTTGAAGCATAAGGAAATAGATATTTAGGTATGATGTTCATACACAATGTATTACATATTACATTGATGGTATGTTCATAGGCCAAAAGAAAGGCATGAGATTGTTTCATGGTAAGGCAGAGATACATTATATAGGCAGTTTTGGTCATCTAGCTTATAGAAACTAAGATATATTGTCATTTAGATCATGTGGATTCATCACTAACTACTGCAGGATGCTGCTAACGTGACACTATGATCAGAGACCCTTCGATGAAACTATGTGCGATGCAATAATCGCACACAGTGGTGTAAAAGAACCGACAAAAAAGTTGCAAAGCGTTTGCGATGCCGGGGCCATCAAACACGGTTCAGATTTTAGTTGCGTGTGCGATGTAGGGCATACGGTTCAGTTCAATGAACTGTTTGCGATGAGGAGGAACAAAAGAAACAGGCAGCCAGATGAAGTCGTGTGCGATATACAGTATACGGTTCACTCGGATGAACTATTTTTGATGAGGAGGAACAATAGAAATGAGCAGCTAGATAAAGGTGTGTGCGATTGAGGGCATATGCTTCAGAAGGATTAACTGTTTGCGATTAGGCAATAAAACAGAAACGGGTTAGCCATATCAAAGTGTCTGCGATTATTAGCAAAAAAAAGTGTTTGCGATTGATGGCATACACTTCGCATAGATGAACTGTTTGCGATTAGCCACAACAAACTGAAACAGTTAGATAGATCAACGTGTGTGTGCTAGACGGGCACACACATTCTAATTAAAAGAAGCATGCACGATGGTAATAACGAGAGCGCACTGTTGTTGAAACAAGACGTGTGCGGGCGTTGCCTATCGTGGTGCACCCTATGGTGCAAATGCCACGTACGCAACCGAGAAGGCGTATGTGCCCATGTTACGCCTTCCCAGAATAGTGCCACACTTATAACCATTAGTAAATTTTGAGCCTGCATCCCGTCACATTCCAAATTGCAAACCTGTTCACACCGATCAAAACCTAAATGGTTTACCACTTAGGAGCGTATTAGTACTCAGTTATAAATACTACCACTCCAAGATGACTGCGCATTCCTCCTCAACTCCTCATCCACAAAAACAAACAAGTCATTCATCATTGTTCCCTTGCATCTGCCATGGCCAGCGTGAGTTCTGGGCCGAGAGATTGCCACCAGGGAGATGCGAGCATGGAAAAAGAAGCACGTGAGATGTCCTGCCTCACTGCGAAAGCAGCCGGCATGTCCCGCCGCACGACCATAGCAGACCGAGGTCCCGCCACGACGCCGAAGCAGCACGGAGGTCCCGCCACGCCGTCGATGGAGCAGACAGGTCCGGCCACGGCGTGGAAGCAGAAGAGATGTCCTGCCGCGCCGCGAATGTAGCAGAGATGTCCTCTCGCGCCGCGGTGGCCTGGGAAAATGTCTCGTGAGCAGGCGAGGACTCTTACATGTGCATGCATGCGATCATCCATAGCCAGATGGATTAGATCTCTGGCTGGGTGAGGTTGCAGGACGACATGAAAGCCACTTTTGAACAGGCTACCGACGTCATCCGACAACTAAATGAGAGCAATGCGAAGCTCCGGGCCGAGTGCAACCTGCTGAGGGGATCGTCGAAAGTGGGGAGCAGCAGGAGGAGACCACTGCATTGTTGAAGAGGACTGGCGTCATCTTTGAGAAACTTATGGATGAGAATGCCATGCTCTGCATCGAGCGTAGAAGGCTGGTGGAGGAATCCGTGGATGCTCTCAAGCATCATCTTAAGGATAAGAAAGAGCTCATCGCTGCTCGCCGCGGAGAGTAGTTCCCATGGCCTGCAGCAACGCATCAAGAAAGTAGAGATCAGCGAGCCAGATCATTGTCTTCCTTCTTCTTTTTCCCTTGTGTATTTCGGGCATTGCCGCATGTGGCTTTTTTAGTTATGTTCCTAGATATGTAGGACAATTATTATCCACTGTCATTGTCCTTATATTCATCATGCTTGCTATAAGTCGCACTCGATGCTATATAGGTCCGTCGGATCTTACATCAAGATCCGTGCAAAACTTTCTTTTTAGATTTTCATTTTTCTCTCTTAAATCTCAGCCGAGTGTCAGGACCCCGATTCTAAGTCACACCGATCTAGCCTGTAACACCTCATATCACTTTGCGGCTTCACGCACGGTAATCCCACGGGTGTCACCTTACCATGGCCCGGGACCGTTTGCGCCTTTTGGCTCACGTATATGATAGTGTCGCTAGCATCCATATGATAGAGAACCCGGGCCGACATGACTAGTCGTGAACCCAAAGTGGCACTAACTTACGGGGACACGCATACATGAATCAACATCGAGCATGTCGGTCAGCAGTGTGTGAATCCGGGCTGTAGCACTGGGCTAACAGGACTCCAGGAACCCGGGCTGTAGCAGGCTAGGCAGGACTCCGGATGTCACCGCGTGACATTTCCCCGAAGGGATAGACACAGGAACAAAGTGAATCACATGCCGGCCAGTCAAGTGCTCCGGAGCAGTAGTGCTGGGCTAGCAGGACTCCGGTGAACCGGGCTGTAGCGGACTACTATGGCTCATGGAAGCACAAGACTACATTTCCCCATAAGAGAGGCTACCAAGGATAAACAACTAGGTTGTCGGATCCCACACATACCAAGCATTTCAATCATACACACAATATGCTCGATATGTGTAAATACAACATGGCATCACAACATAACTCTACGACTCAAGTATTTATTCATTAGGCTCCGAGGAGCGAGATATTACAAACATGGGTCTCATGACCCAACATTCAGAGCATAGAAGTCAAAGCACATGCGGAAGCTTAACTTGTCTGAGTACAGACAACTAAAAATGAAAAAGGCTGAGGAGCCTCACTATCTACCAGACCCTCCCAAGGCTACAAGATCGTAGCTGAGGTAACAAGCTAAACATCGAAGTCCATGTGGAACTACTAGCGAGACTGAACAAAAAACATAAATTAAGCAAACGTGACTACAAATGTACTCAGCAAGACTTACATCAGAACTAACTACATATGCATCATTATCAACGAAGGGATGGTGGAGTTTAACTGCAGCAAGCCAGCTTTGACTCGGCGGCTATCCTGAACTACGACTGCAAGTAACTCTTTTGAGGTGGCGCACATGAGTCCACAAATTCACCATACCAAAACACCACTATGGATCCGCTCCCGTCTCCCTACGAGAACGCCATCCATAGCACTCACGCTTATCTTGCGCATTTTAGAGTATCCACTTTAACTTGTCTATGAACTAAGCAAGGGGTCCAAGTTTCCATATCCGAGGAATCCGGCTATTCGAATAGATAATGATAACCCTGCAGGGGTGTACTTCTTCACACACGCTCTCGCCACTTATCGCCCTGTACACGTCATGTACCTCGGCAACCTTCAAGCGGAAGCCGGGCGAGGGTGTCTGCCACGACCTGACTAACCAACAAGTCTCTAGTCCAGGTTTATCGCCTATTCGGGTTCCATCCGCAAGGAGATCCGACCGGGGTGTCGCTCACGGCCCCAAACGATGTGTGCAGAGTTCCCAAGCCCACCATCCGGGTGCAACTTGGTACACCGTGCCGCTGTGCCTAGTCTGTCCCAAGCCCACCTGTACCTGGTGCCACTTGGTAGACTAATAACACTACCTACAAACACTAGAAACTAGTTGCAACTCCTGGACAGAGATCGAGTTGATTAATAAGCCGAGAGGGGCCGAGTTACCGGAACCCAATGTGTGGTAGTAACTGTTCATGGATCACAAACACAGAACTCAGTTCCTAAGAACGGCTGCAATGAGACAACCCACCATGTACTCCTACATGGCCTCTCACCGCTACCTTTACCAAATCGTGTTCACACACTTAGCTCTCAACAATAGGATATGTTCACCACATTCCAATTCATCCCCGATGAATCAGACCTAACTCAACTCGAAGCAGTAGCATGCATGACAAACAAACATGAATGAGTAGGCACATCAGGGCTCAAACAACTCCTACTCATGATAGTGGGTTTCATCTATTTACTGTGGCAATGATAGGTCATGCAGAGGAAAGGGGTTCAGCTACCACAGCATGTAACATTTGAAACGTTGTTGTCCTAATGTAGTAAAAGAGAGCAGGAGCGAGAGAGTGGGATTGTATCAGAATGAACAAGGGGTTTTTGCTTGCCTGGCACTTCTGAAGATAACATTGAGTCTTCATCAGTGTCAACGATCACAGCATCTACCGAGAGGGGACAATTATCGGCAAACAAGGAAGAGCACAATCAATGCAATGCACAATATGATGCATGATCATGACATGACAATATGTTGTTATTTGAGCTAATGCAACTAGTAACATAAAGGTTTGGGTTGATTTGAACTCAAGGTTCAAATTCAAATTCAAACTATGAATTCAAATAGTGCATTATCATGTTTTGGACTAAACAGTGAGGTTAAGTTGTTCAAACATGCATGAAAATGGTACAGATGGATAGATTGAATTTTTCTGATCATTTTTCATATATAAATTATTTCATTCTGAGCTATGGATTATTTTCTATGATTTTTAGAAGTTTTAGACATTTTCTGGAATTTTATGGATTATTTTAAATCCAAAAAATGACTTACTACGTCAGCATGATGTCGGTGTGACGTCATCAGGTCAACGGAGAGGGTCCAAGTCAAACCTGACGACTGGGACCCGCACGTCAGTGACACATGAGGTTAAATAGGGTTATTTGATATTAGATTAATCCTAAACTAATTCTATCAGTGGCAGGGCCCACATGTCAGTGTCTAGTGTTAAACTAAACAGGGTGGTCAGTGGCTAATTAAGCCGGACACGTCAGCCCGCCGGAGTTAGTCGCCGGTGACCTTTGGCCACGGCGGAAACACACCAGGAGGCCACGGGAGGTAGCCTGTGCGGTCGCGCATCCAACGGAGCAGGTGGGAGGTCGCGGGGTGGTCAGAGCTAACCGGAAGTGAGCTCACGGCGGCGGCGGAGTTCGGGTGAGTGCGGGGTTGGTGCTGTGGGGCACGGGAGGGCAAGTTAGCGTGTGCGTTAGGCTCCTGGTCGCTTCCTGAGCGCGGTGACGTGCTCATCTTGGACGGAGGCGAGCTAAAACGATGGTGGCGACATGACCAGCGCCGGCGAGGTCTCGGCATCGACAGAGATGGGGGCTACGCTAGGTTATCGAGCACGGGGAAGGGGGGGGGTTCGGTAGAGGAGCTCACGGCGAGGTCGTCGGTGATCCCAGCGTGCTCGGGGACGGCTTTGTGACGACAAATCGGTCGACGGGGGCCGTCGGTGCAGAGGACGAAGATGGTGTCGATGAGGGCGCTCCAGGGCGTCCGGCGTCGTGTGGCTCGTCGGGGAGGACTACGACGTCGTTTTGGATCTCAGGGTTGTGTCGGAGAGGTTCGGGGATGGCTGTGGCCACGGTGGCAGTGAGCGCGGCGGCGAGCTTCGCTCGGTGGTGCTACGGGAGAGAGCAAAGGAGGGGGAGGGGGTCCAGGGAGAGAGTGAGGGGGTCTAGAGGGAGTGCGTGGCATCGCAGAGGGAGCCCAGGGTGACGAGGGGGCAGCCAGGCAGGCAGCTGCCGGCGTGGCACGCCGCGGCGCCGTGGCTGTCTTCTCGTCTGCCTTTTGGCAGGAGGAAGAAGATGCCCCTGCCCTCGGTGGGCCGGCCAGGTGGCTGGGCTGCCAGGTGGGCTGGGCCTGCAGGTAACACAGGTAGGTGGCCCAGGTTAGTTCCCTCTCCATCTTCTCTTTTTGTTTTCTATTTTCTTTTATTCTGTTTTGAATTAGTAAAAATACTAATCCATTTTGTAAAATCCTGAAAATAATGGTGGGCAGTGTTTGGATTATTTCCAACAACCAAAACTAGTTTCAGAATTATTAGAGCATTTAAAAATATTTATAGGATTTAAATGCTCCAATTCAAATACGATATGAGTTAATTCAAAGATCCAAAATGTCCTGGAAATATATTCATCATTTTTGGCAAAGGTTTTCACCTTTATCAGAAATCATGAACATTTTCAAAGGGCATTTTGGGTTCTTTGAAAAAGATTTTGGATTGAACCTAGTTGAGTTCCATTTGGTGCTAGGGTTTGAACACCCCATTTCAACTTAAACAGAATTTAAACATGATGCAACAAGATGCAAAACACCAGGCAGTACCATAAGCTAGGGATGTGACAGCTCACCCCCACTAAACAAGAATCTCGACCCGAGATTCAAGACGTGAGGTAAGAAGACAGAGGGGATACAAAGCTAGCACGATATTCATGATCCAAGTGCCCTCATCAAAGATGTTGATTCGTTCTACCACATGATCTCGACGTCTTGGCCTTCGAGATCTTTGTCCAACACGACACGAAGGAGAAAGGGAAACTCTAGAAGGATCGATCTTCTCGAAGATCGAACAACTTAGGATCAACTCACGGAATGAGACGTAGGAATATCTCTTGAGCTAAGACACGAGACACTCATCGGGGTGATAGGAAATAGAAGGTGGTGGCTTGATTTGGTAGGAAACCATTCCACGCTTAAATAGATGGTGAGGGGGTTTCAAGGTAGCGAGGAGTTAAGTTGCCCATGATACCATAATGAGGCATCTTAGGGGAGATGACTCATAGAGTTATTCCCTTAAGTGGCAAAAAGAATTACTTTTGATAAGGAGATCATTGAAACTCTCTATACCAGCCTAAGGCAATTCACCAACAATCATTTGGTGAAGTTCAAAGGAATGGCATACCCAGACTAGAATGGAGGATGTGGACTACCTTGTTGAAGAAAACACAATGGATGATTTTTTCTTATCATCGGAAATGGATGGGACTCATGGTAAGTCCACTTTTGAAGATGATATTGGACAGCAACTACCAAGAAGGACAACCCATGGGGAATTGGCACAATGGGGGTAGCGAGCCTGTCAAACCATAGCATACTTCGCACCTGCATGACTGACTTGGGATGGTACCAGAGGAAACAAAAACAATCTTTCTCGAACTCACGGTGGCAACTTGCACCAAATGCGCGTGAATCAAAGAAAGTCACTTATTTCATCCAACATATGCTTCATGAGTGGGACATGAAGATAATGCTTTTTAGAAGTTTCCAACACTAGCTGGATGTTCAACATGAATCATGGAGATGATGAAAATGTTGTCAATGGGCTCAACAACAATTTATCTAGATTTCCATACAGATGGAATTCCATAACTATGTGAACAAAGCAATAGCATTGGTCAGACCCAAAATATATAATGGTGTATGCTCGACAACCGCGAGTAAGACAACATTACGAACATCGCCGGTTCTGATTTGATTTGAGGATAGCGCACACTCAAATCAAAGTTTGGACAAGATAATAGATCCAATAACTCATCACGAGGACCAATTGATGAAGATATCGTCTTTCTTCAATTAACACACACAAACACAAGGATATCCCTTAGAGGTGAACTAAGTCAGACAAGCTTTTATCTTCCAACTCTCCAAGTTGTTGTTTAGCTTAACCAACTAGCTCGGGGGTATCCAACACAGATTCTTGGAGAATGGCTAGTTTACAAGAAACCAACTTGATCACGAACTCCACATATCGGTCAGGGGACGACCTAGTGATACTTCCGTGAAGATATCCAGAAAATCACGAAGCACCGATATGTTACTAAGCTCGAGAACAATCTTGCTTTTCAGGGCAAGATTGTATGATCAGGAAGAGCGAGGGATTGATACAATCCTAACTCGTTGACCGAAGAGTGCACCAGGAAAAATGGACTAGGTAACACGATTAATCCCAGGATGATGATTGAATAACCAACACGCTAAGAATGAGATTGTTGTCCATTAACTACCAAGCAACGTGGTTGCTAGGAGTATTGATTTCACACATCACAATTCACTTGTCGGCGTTCCGGTTACAATAACATGGGGACCAAGGAATGAATAATGATGGCAAGAAGTATCACTGTATCAAGAGTTCATAGGATGGTGTGCAATTTCCATGACATTCTTGATATAAAGATGGTAATACTCGAAGGTAGAACAGAATCAAAAGAGCTATATTGGCATTTGATTTGCGGATTACAACTGCTTTGACCCAATCCTGGATATGGATGAGGTACTGGAGTTTGTTTCTCCTAGTCATTCTGGAATAGAATGGCTTGACGAACCACAAGAGTAATAGGCATCGATAACACGAGTGCACGACTACTCCTGACTATCAATTGATAGATGAAGGTCGGAATATAACTGGAGGGGGACAACTCAAAGGAACATATAACTTTCTGAGTTGTGGATGCATAGATTAGTATGTCGAACGAGTTCAACATATTTCTTCCGGATAACCCATGCAGAAAGGTAGAACTGGCAGAATCACAATTATGGATGGAGAACTCCTCAGGAGTACTCTAATGGTGATCTTTTGGTTCAAAGAACTTCTGCCTTAATGGTTCATGGTATTTGGAAGAAGGAAATACCACGGACCTCGAGGACTATCGCTAAGGTCACTAATATCTTAAAGGAAGTAGCAACACTATCAACATGAAGTAAGTAGGGTGAATCTCAGGTTCAGAAACCCAGAAGTAGAATAACTACTACTAAGTAGCATCGCGGGATGCTTTCAAGAAAGGTGGCTAGAATTTTCACACTGGGGATATAAAGCATTGCTAGATTAGTGGGTGGTTCGCTAGAATGCCTAGGGTCATAATACTAGCTCCAACATATATGTCAAGGCAATGGAGTACCTCAACAGACCAATTAGTGTGCTTAATCTGGCCCAAAAGGACATCGGAAATGGGATTAAGAGATTTGCAAATGCATCAGACTGTTTAGAAACCTGGGATGACTCGGACAGCATAACGGCTGTAAATGCTCAAAATGATTTGGGACATCCTGCAAAAATGGTGGCATGACCACTCAACATCACAACATCAAGGTTCTGAGGCCAGCTATGAACATATGGAAGTAGTAGGAACTGAACTGAGGCTTGAACTCAACAATCCTAGGCAACTACGGTTTAGTAACACATCATCCTGAGAGATAGAAGAGAAGCCTAGTTCTTAACCCCGTAGAAAAGATAAGATGACTTAGATCAGAAGGTCATGAGGATAAGGAGTAAAAAGAGCCTTACGTTCCCATCCACAATCAATTCCCTTATATAGCTAAAGCATTTCTAGACTCAACTTCGACCAGCTTGGCTTGGTAATCCTACAGGCAGTCAGGCTCTGATACCAAAGCTGTCAGGACCCTGATTCTAAGTCACACCGATCTAGCCTATAACACCTCATATCACTTTGCGGCTTCACGCACGGTATTCCCACGGGTGTCGCCTTACCATGGCCCGGGACCGTTTGCGCCTTCTGGCTCACGTATATGATAGTGTCGCTAGCATCCATATGACAGAGAACCCGGGCCGACATGACTAGTCGTGAACCCAAAGTGGCACTAACTTACGGGGACAGGCATACATGAATCAACATCGAGCATGTCGGTCAGCAGCGTGTGAATCCGGGCTGTAGCACTGGGTTAACAGGACTCCGGGAACCCGGCCTGTAGCAGGCTAGGCAGGACTCCGGATGTCACCGCGTGACATTTCCCCGAAGGGACAGACACAGGAACGAAGTGAATCACATGCCGGCCAGTCAAGTGCTCGGGAGCAGTAGTGCTGGCCTAGCAGGACTCCGGTGAACCGGGCTGTAGCGGACTACTATGGCTCATGGAAGCACAAGACTACATTTCCCCATAAGAGAGGCTACCAAGGATAAACAACTAGGTTGTCGGATACCACACATACCAAGCATTTCAATCATACACACAATATGCTCGATATGTGTAAATACAACATGGCATCACAACATAACTCTATGACTCAAGTATTTATTCATTAGGCTCCGAGGAGCGAGATATTACAAACATGGGTCTCATGACCCAACATTCAGAGCATACAAGTCAAAGCACATGCGGAAGCTTAACTTGTCTGAGTACAGACAACTAAAAATGAAGAAGGCTGAGGAGCCTGACTATCTACCAGACCCTCCCAAGGGTACAAGATCGTAGCTGAGGTAACAAGCTAAACGTCGAAGTCCACGTGGAACTAGTAGCGAGACTGAAGTCTCTCTACAAAAACATAAATTAAGCAAACGTGACTACAAATGTAATCAGCAAGACTTACATCAGAACTAACTACATATGCATCATTATCAACGAAGGGATGGTGGAGTTTAACTGCAGCAAGCCAGCTTTGACTCGGCGGCTATCCTGAACTACGACTGCAAGTAACTCTTTTGAGGTGGCGCACATTAGTCCACAAATTCACCATACCAAAACACCACTATGGATCCGCTCCCGTCTCCCTATGAGAACGCCATCCATAGCACTCACACTTATCTTGCGCATTTTAGAGTATCCACTTTAACTTGTCTATGAACTATGCAAGGGGTCCAAGTTTCCATATCCGAGGAATCCGGCTATTCAAATAGATAATGATAACCCTGCAGGGGTGTACTTCTTCACACACGCTCTCGCCACTTATCACCCTGTACACGTCATGTACCTCGGCAACCTTCAAGCGGAAGCCGGGCGAGGGTGTCGGCCACGACCTGACTAACTAGCAAGTCTCTAGTCCTGGTTTATCGCCTATTCGGGTTCCATCCGCAAGGAGATCCGGCCGGGGTGTCGCTCACGGCCTCAAACGATGTGTGCAGGGTTCCCAAGCCCACCATCCGGGTGCCACTTGGTACACCGTGCCACTTTGCCTAGTCTGTCCCAAGCCCACCTGTATCGGGTGCCACTTGGTAGACTACTAACACTACCTACAAACACCAGAAACTAGTTGCAACTCCTGGACAGAGATGGAGTTGATTAATAAGCCGAGAGGGGCCGAGTTACCGGAACCCAATGTGTCGGTGTACTAGAGTAGGGGTACCCTAGTATCCCGAACTTGTGCACGGGCAGTCGCAGCATCCTGTGGCAAGGCTTGCCGGGTGACCGCCAAGGTCCTCCGTGGTTCCCCTGGAGCCATTCAAGGAGACAAGACCCCGGCAAGAGGAGCTTGCCGGGAAGGCCAACCAAGGCATATCAAAGCCAAGGACACAAGACCCCGGCAAGAGGAGCTTGCCGGGAAGGCCAACCAAGGCATATCAAAGACAAGGAGACAAGACCCCGGCAAGAGGAGCTTGCCGGGAAGGCCAACCAAGGCATCTCAAGGAACTTGCCACGACGCGCCACGCGTCCCGGCAAGGCCCGGTGAGCGACAAGCTCCCGGACGCGACAAGACAACGACCGCGGCAAGGCGCTTGCCGCGGCAAGCCACCACTCTGTGTCCGTGCTCCAGCACATCCACCAACATGTCGCTCTGGGACCCTTCCAAGCGTACGTGGCGGGAGGCTGTGTAGCCAGCGGTGCGCGGTGGCAAGCGGCGCTGACAAGATTGCCATCGTGGCGGGCGGTGGCGTCCCTGACGGTCCCTTTTGCACTATTTAGGCGACGCAGACGGGCATTTAATGCCCTTGTCCCCTGCCGTCAGGGTTAGGTATGATACACTGTAGCAGGTAGCTGTACCAACCGCAGCACCTTTCCATTTTTACCCTTGTCTACGTTGCCACCTGTCGGTGACCCCTTGAGCATATAAAAGGAGGCCCATGCGCAACATAGGGTCGGTCGGTGACCCCTTGAGCAAGAACTCAGTACAAACCGAAAAGCAGGAGTAGGGTTTTACGCATCCGTGCGGCCCGAACCTGGGTAAACCGCTCGTGTGCTTCGCCTCGATCCGCTCTTCGTGCGACCCTCGCCCCCGCCGAACCGAAAGGGACTCGGACCGCCGGTCCCATAGGTGCTCGTGGGTCAGTACCCCGGCATCTTTGGCGCGCCAGGTAGGGGCGTCGAGGTTGTGTGAACCATATCCGGCGTTCACACGAGCTAGATCTTCATCATCTTCATCGACATGCCTTCGAAGAAGAAGGCTTCGGAGGCGGCTGCTCCGTCCGCGCCGAACCCACCACCGCCGGAGCAAAGCAGGGCCGGCCCTGTGTTTCGGGAGGCCCTGGGTGAACTCGACGACATGGCCCCCTAAGTCAAAGAATCCTTCGGTGGTTGAATTTCCAAATCAGTTTCGTTCTTTCTTCTCTTTTTTTAGCACCCTACAAATGCTTCTTACGTAACATGGTAGGCTAATATCCTAAAATTACGAAGTAAAGAATATACAAAGAATTAGAAATTTATAGATTGGATGATCGGAACCCTAGACATATACACAAAATGACCAAAAAATAGGATGGTTGTATACATAATATGAAAGATTGAATTAGAATTTTCATGCAAGGCGTGAGTCCCTCTCGCTCCCGTGCGGCTCCTACGGGCCGCACCGGAGCGTCCAGATCCAGCCGCCGGGAGCCTCGCCCACCTCCCTCTCTCCCCTCGCCGCCACCGGAGGGCGTTGCCGGGCAAAGCCTGCGCGGCACTGGCGGCGGTGGGGTCGTCCGTGGCTGGCCCGCGGTGACAATGGATCTAAAGCGCCTGGCTTCGATCTGGGTCCAAGGGCGACTGGGAGGCGCGGCGATGGGGAAACGATACTGGGTGGTGGGGGCTGCGTGGATCTGGCCGGGGAGCCGGCGTGCGGCCCGCTGTGGTCAGACGCGGGGCGACTCTGCAGGTCAGCGGCGACGGGCAAGTGGTGGCGTCTGTGCAACGGCGTGTTGCATGAGCGTGTGGTCCTGCTGGAGGTGCTCGGAGATGTACTCTAGCCATGGCTGGTGTGTGGTGTGCTGCGTGTGAGGTCGTCTTCAAGGGGCTCGACGTGAAGGCTCGGGCGGTGCTCTGCTCCTTGCCGCGAGTTCGCCCGATCTAGGCATGTGCGGGCAGGGGCGAGGAGGAAGCCGGGGCGGCGGCCCCGGGCTGGGATCCATGGCGTTTTGGCCATGGTGACGTGTGCGCTCGCATCTCAGTCGCAGCTTGAGGTGCTGCATGGTGAAGCTTGGTGGTCGGCGTTGGAGAGTGCAAGGCATAACAGGAACGGCTCCAATGATCTCCGCGCTTTTGGGTGGATCAGATCTGCAGGCCTCCATAGGGATGTGTGTGTTCCGGGCGAAAGCCTTGACCCGACTTTGTCGGTGCTGTCGACGGCGGCGCTCTCGGGCGTCGTTTCCCTCCTTGGAGGCATCATTGTGGAACTCATCTTCTTCTATGTGGGGCTTGGGCTCTCCAGGTGAAAACCTAAGCTCCACATGTTTCCGGAGCGGGCGGCGGTGTCTTCGTCGTTTCCCCCTTGGGGGCGTTGCTTGGGAGAGTCAGCTTGTGCTTGATGCGTCTGGTTTTCCCCTACGTCGGGTTTGGTGGATGCCGGGGCAGCGGCCCCGGACGGCTGATGTGCGCCGAGACGGCGGCCTCGGAAAGTGATGCGCGGGGCGGCTCCATGGGGCGGGGCGGCGGCTCGGCCTTGCTTGGATGGAAATCTTGGGCCATTTTGGTGGTAGGCTTGTCGGTCCGGTCGATGCGCTCCAGAGGGGGCGGTCTGACTTTACGTCGAGGTGGCGGCCCCAGATGTGGTGCGAAGTTCGTGGTCTGCGAGCGGTTGCCCTGAGCAGCGTGGGCTGCGGGCAGCTGGGTTGTGCGGTGTTACTGCTCGTGGGGAGCGGTGGTATGTCGGGGCGGCGACCCCGGAAGGCGGTGCCGGTTGATTGCGCTGGGCGCGACGGAGCGGTGGATGTCGGGGTGGCGGCCCCGAGAGAATCTCTATGGCGACCATACTTCTGTGGTAAGATGATGGTGGGAGAGATGTCGGCGACGCGGCAATGGTTGCGATAGTCGGCTCTTCTCCGGCGTGTCCACGGTATTGCCTCGGTTTTGTTTGTTGCTATGGAGTCGAAGCTGCGGCGGCGGGGCCCTGTGGTGTACGATGACTGGCTGCAGGCGGCCCTTTTGGCGATCTTCCATGGCGCCAGCCGTGTCTGGTTTCGTTCTGCTGAATTCTCCGTCAGAGTCGGAGTTGCAATGTATGGTCGCAGGTCGACATGTCGTCGATTAGGGTGGGCTTTGCCCTGTGTGTTTTTGTATTTGAGAGTGGCCTTGGCCCTCGTTGTTCCGGTTTTTGCCCGGTTTTCCTTAATTAACTGGACAATTCTTTTCTGCTTAATTAATAGATGAGGCAGTCTTTACCTCCGTTTCAAGAAAAAATATTGAATTAGAAAATTATATATATAAAATTTGAAACTTCGTGGGATGAATCATGGATGAATAGTTGAATAGACATAGTAAAAAATACTGAAAATCTGAAACGGGCGATGGATGAATGGATCAGGAATATGGATATTGGATACGTATTGAATCAGCCGTCACATACGTATAATGTATCGCCGTATTGCCGGAAGGTCGCGTTGCCGGAGGCGCCGAGCAAGGAGCGAAGGAGCGACGGGCAGATGAGACCACAAAGACGAACCGGGGAGCAACGAACAGGAAAAGCCAGATCTTTTGATGGATTTGTTTCACACGTACGCATAATTTTTTCCTTACCTATTTTTTCGGGCTATACTATATATGTGTACTACATCATAGGCCCCCTCCCGGTTTGGGCCCCGGGCCATCGCCCCTCTGGCCATACCCCAGGGCCGGCCCTGGAGCAAACGGCTGATGGGGCAGACGCCGGCGGAAGAACGGGCGTCGACGAGGGAGCGCACGGTGCTGCCAGGTCCAAGGACAAGGCTGCGCTGCCCATCGGCGGCGTAGCCGGCTCCCACAACGACCGGGCGCACTCCAAGACCTCGGCGTCCGTACATGCACCGCGCCCATCTCAGGAGGCGCGGGACCGGCAGCGTCATGGTATTCACGGTACCATGCGTTTGCTGGACCAAGATCGAGCTGGTGGATCACGGAGTGCTCAGGACCAGCATGCACGCCAACATGCTGGCACGAGCGAGGCACGGTCGCCAGGACGGGATACTGCTCCTTCTAACATAGTTAGAAGTCCGAGCATATCCCACTCGCACCGTTCGCCACCGCCACCCGCCACTTCAGCAGAAGCTTTGGCGCGAGCTCAACTGCTCCTGGACTACCCTCCAACAGCAGACAAGATCGACGACTGGAGGGCCACCATTCAGAGTCTCATCGGCTTCGCCAACGGCAACACTCAACGGCAGCCGAGCACGTCGCAGCCGCGGCAAGTCAGCCAGGCATGAGCCGGTGGTGACAAGACCGGTGGGGGTGCAACCACTATGCGCTCTCCGCCCCGAAGGCCAAGATCGCCGACTCACCGGATCAACCTCGACAGCGACTCCACCGCGTCATCAGATCCACGAGCTTGTCGTGATCAGCGCCAAGTTCTTCACGAACGACAGCAAGAAGACGCTCGTACTCGCATCGACCACCGAAGAGAAGCGCGGCATCAATCGGACCAGCACGCTGGGCCCTCTATCGACATGCATGCGCCAGGGGAACCAGGCGGCTTGCCGTACGCGGTAGGTTGCCCTGCGTTTACTCGTGAGCTGCGGCAAGTCCAGTGGCCCAGCACGAAGAATTTCAAGCCATATGTACCAGAGAAGTACGACGGCAAGTCGCATCCGTCGGAGTTCCTCAGCATCTACACCATCGCGGTGCTGGCCGCCGGGGGGCGGGACGACAAGATCCTTGCCAACTACTTCCCGCTGGTGCTCAAGCCCAACGTCAGGTCCTGGCTCATGCACTTGCCGGACAACTCCATATCTTCCTGGGCAGACCTATGCCATCAGTTTGTCGGCGCCTTCACAGGCGGCCACAAACCTCATGGCCAAGAGAGTGACCTTCATCTGCTCGCCCAGAAGGAAGGAGAGCCCCTGCGCAAGTACATTCAGAGATTCAGCCGTGTACAGCACAACATCCCAGATGTCCACCCTGCCGCGGTCATCAGCGCGTTCCATCAGAACGTGCGTAACCGCAGGATGCGGGAGGAGATGACGATGTGCAAGATCAGAGACGTCAGTGAGCTGTATGCCCTGGCCGACAAGTGTGCACGTGCTGAAGAAGGGAGGAAACTCCCCGGAGAGAATGCAGGAGCAGGAGGATCTAACAGCGAGGATGCTGCCCCGGCAAAGAAAAACCGGTGGCGGAACAACAGGAAGAAGAAAGGCAAAGATGTGCTAGTCGTTGAGCAGTCCGGCAATGAAGGTGGCGCCAAGAAAGCCAAAGCTGGTAGCTCCGGCAAGGAGATTGCCGCATGCACCAACTGCCAGGCTGTGGCGATCGCCGACAAGCAGGACGGCACCGACAAGCAGTACTGCAAGATCCACCGCACCAAGGGCCATGACCTCCAGAGCTGCAAGAAGGTCGAGCAGCTTGTCCAGCAGCAAAGGGCTGAATACGAGCGACACGACAAGGAGAGGGCCCAAGGGGGCGCTGGAGAATCCGGCAAGAAGCGCGCCGGCCGGGGAGGACGCCGCGGCAAAGCCAAGCAGTGGCAAGGAGACAGACCTCCCCGCGGCCGCGACAAGGATGAAGATGACGACGACGACGAAGACATGGATGATGTCGAGACCAGTGAGCAGGAGTTCTAGAAAGCCACAGAGGTTTTGTGCGTTGACGGCGGTGCTTCTCTACATGCTTCGCACTGCCAACTCAAGCAGTGGGTGCGGGAAGTCAATGCGGCGAAACCACCTGTCGAGTCACGCAAGCTTCTGAAATGGTCCAGCACGCCTATCATCTTTGATATTGAGGACGACCCTGATTGCACAACTGCGGTCGGGTGCTTGCCGATGTTGGTTTCACCAACTATCCGCAACCTCAAGGTCACTAAGATGCTAGTTGACGGCGGGGCCAGCTTGAACCTAATCTCCTCCGCTGTACTCCACAAACTCCAGATCCCTGACAGCGAGCTTGAAGAGACCGGCACATTCCAAGGAATCAACCCGGGAAGGAGCAAGCTGAAGGGGAAGGTCACGTTGCCAGTAACATTTGGCAGCGAGTTGAACTTCAGGACTGAGAGGGTCACTTTTGACGTTGCCGATTTTCCATTGCCTTACAATGGGATACTCGGCCGTCCAGCACTCGCCAAGTTCATGGCAGCCTCTCACTACGCATACAACATGCTGAAGATGCCAGGCCCGATAAGCGTCATCTCTGTCCCTAGCGACAAGAAGGATGCTCTTATCTGCGCCGACAAGATCTACTGGGAAGCGGCAGCTGCAGCAGATCGCAAGTCACCTGCCGTTGAAGCTCCCGGGGGGAAGAAGACGAAGTCCGGAAAGAGTTCTGATGCCCACTCCGGCAAGCGCACCTCTTCGGAGTGCTGCGCTGCCGTCGAGGACGCACCAGAGACCAAGAAGGTGTCCGCCAAGGAGGACGGCACTGGTGGTACCTTCACCATCAGTGCCACTCTCGACCCTAAATAGGAAAGCGCGCTCATTGCTTTCCTGCGGGCGAACGTCGATGTGTTTGTGTGGCAACCGTCTGACCTCCCCGGTGTTCCCAGGAAAGTAATTGAGCACCATCTTGCCATTTGTCCTCATGCGCGGCCCGTCAAGCAGAAGGTCAGGAAGCAAGCAGTGGAGCGCCAAGAATTCATCGCAGAAGAGATCAAGAAGTTGGAAGCAGCAGGCCTTGTCAGAGGAGTGCTCCATCCTATGTGGTTTGCCAATCCTGTAGTAGTGCGCAAGGCGAACGGGAAATGGAGACTTTGTATCGACTTTGCCGATGTTAACAAAGCTTGTCCCAAAGACCCATTTCCTTTGCCGCGCATTGACCAGATTGTTGACTCCACGGCCGGATTTGACTTGCTTACATTTCTTGACGCATACTCAGGATACCATCAGATCTTCATGGCAGAAGAGGATGAGGAGAAGACCGCATTCATTACTCCATGTGGCACGTACTGTTTCATACGGATGCCTTTCGGTTTAAAAAATGCTGGTTCAACATTTGCAAGGCTAGTCCATGTCGCTCTTGAGCCACAAATACACAGAAATGTGGAAGCCTACATGGATGACATAGTGGTCAAGAGCAAGGACAAGGCAACCCTGATTCAAGATTTAGACGAGACCTTTGCAAATCTGCGCAAGATCAGCCTCAAGCTCAACCCCGAGAAGTGTGTGTTTGGAGTCCCCTCCGGCAAGCTTCTCGGGTTCTTCGTGTCTCAGCGGGGAATCGAAGCCAATCCCAGCAAGATCAAGGCCGTTGAGCATATTGAAGCACCAAAGCGTGTCAAGGATGTACAAAGACTTGCCGGTTGCGTGGCTGCTCTCAGCAGGTTTATCTCTAGGTCTGCTGAGCGCGCCCTGCCGTTTTTCAAAATATTGAAAAAGGCAGGTCCAATGGAATGGACTCCGGAAGCGGAGGCTGTGCTGCAAGACTTGAAGAGATACCTGTCCTCCACTCCAACACTTGTCGCACCTAAGCCACAAGAGAAGTTGCTGCTGTATATAGCGGCAACCAATCAAGTGGTTAGTGCTGCGTTAGTAGCGGAGAGGGAGGCAGATGACGAGCCAGCAACCACGGCAGGCGCATCGAGTGACAAGCAGGGGGCTTCCCCGACAAGCTCTAGTCCCGACAAGGATGGATCTCCCCACGGAACTCGTATACGGGTCACCTCGAGTGCTCGCTTATGATGAGCTTGAGCAAGAGCAGCTGCGACAAGATGACGCGCTGCTCCTTGAGGAAGACCATCTTCAGGCTGCTGTACGAGCTGCTCGCTACTAGCAAGCTTTGCGCCGCTACCATAGCCGCAAAGTTAATGCCAGAAGTCTCGAGGAAGGCGACCTTGTTCTTCGGCGTGTTCAGTCCGCCAAGAATTCCAACAAGTTGACGCCGAAGTGGGAAGGCCCTTACCGGGTGAAACGAGTCACTAGGCCTGGCGCTGTCCGCCTTGAGACCGAAGATGCCATTCCGGTGAGCAAATCCTGGAACATTGAGCATCTTCGTAAGTTTTACCCGTAAGGCGCTGTTGCCGGAACCTGTTCCGGCAACCACCTTTTGTACAAGTCTTGCCGCTGTTGCATGTAATCCTTTGTACAAAGCCGGGAGCAGACCCCGTGCATAAGTAAAGCTCATGTGCTCCGCACATCTTGTCAATTTCATGCTTTCTATTTTTTGCATATGTGATCTGACACTTTGTGCAGCACCTACTCCCCGGTAAGCAATAACGAGCCGTAAGGCTCCATATCTTTATTTTTCTCCTCTTTCTTTTTTCTCAAGGAAAGGAAGGCTCCCTCGCCCACAAGTTTGCCGGGGGGGAAAGGAGAAGATAATGGTATGGACCAGGCGTCGTTCAAGAAAAGTTTCCCCTTACCGGGAAGCAAACAACAGAAAAGCTAAGTTGCCAAAGTTTGAGCAATCAGATTTTTAAAATTTTTAAGTTATCTCCCTTGAACGACCGCACTTTGTATGGAAAACCTTTACGCGGAGGAACCAACTCGTAGCTAGCTGCGCCCTTACTTTGTTTCGAGTCCGCTCAACAACTTAAGTGAGCTGCGACTAGTTGCGACAAGGTTTCTTGTCGGTAGCGGCACCGCCAGTAGGCTGCTGACGTCCCGCACTCGGCGCTCACGGCTAAGGTGCCTGCACCGGCAAGTTCCCTAAAAGCGTAGGGAAAAAACATACAAAGGGAGGAATCAAGTAAAGAGAATAACATTGCAACCATTACCCAGAATAGAGTTATATTACAAAGTAGCTTGTCGCGGCTCTAACAGATTGTTTTCATAACATGACCAGCAGCGACAAGAAAAGAAGAAACGCGCGGCCTAGTCAACGCGATCGCCCTCAATCCTCTTGATCCCGCTCACCTTATCCATAATGGGTGCGACAAGGGTCTTGAGCGCCTCCAGATCAGCATCCGGCGGCAGGGTCTTGAGGACGTTGGTGAGGTTGAGGCCTGGGTTGCGGAAGGCCACCTTCACCAACACCTTTTGAAGAGCTCCCGCGCAGATCTTGCGCGACTCGTCGGCCAGCTGCTTTGGGATCTTCTCTCGGAGCCGCTGTAGGGCCGTCGCCACGCTTTTGAAGAACAAGGTGAGCTTGGCGCTGGGTTGGAGGTTCTCATCAGAGGGATACCCGAGATCCTCCACCCCCAGCTGCGGCAGCTCCCTGTCTATATCTGCGGCAGCACTCACGAGACCCTCCGTCCAGTGCTCCACTTTCTCCAGCGTCTTGGTCAAAGTGGTCAGCTTCAACTCAAGATCTGCGTTGGAGTCCTTGGCGGCACTAAGCTGTTTGCCCCTCTCGGCGAGATGAGCCTGCAGCTCTAAGTTGCTGTGGGCATCCTTCTCCCGCTCAAGCTTGAGCGCGCCAAGCTCTTCACCACTCGCCTTGAGATCGGCCTCCAGCTGCGCCACCTTCGTCTCCAGCTCCTTCTTGGCGGCCTCGGCAACTGCGGCAGCATCCTCTGCTTGCTTAAGGGCTCCGCCGATTTCTTGCTCACACGCGGCAAGCTCCTCCTTGTGGCTGTCGAGGTTAACTTTCCGCTGCGCCAGCTCACCCTCCTGCGCAAACAGCTTCTCAGCGGCAAGCCGCTGTTGCTCTTCAACTTTGGCCTTCTCAAGGAAGAATGGCTTCTGCTCTTCGGTGAGTTGCTCCTGCTCCTCTGCCAGGGACCGATGAGCTTGCTGGTTGAGACCCCGGAGCTCCTCCGCGCGCTTCTCGATGTCCGCTCCCGCCTTCGTGACAAGCGCCTCGCGGGATTCCAGCTTGGCTTGCCGCGCGCGGTAGAGCGACAACAGCTTCCGCAGCAGCCGCTCCTCCTCAGGCTCGCCGCCGCTGCTGCTCGGCGCATCAACTAGCGTCAGCCCAGCGGAGGCGAGCACCTCTCCATCGAAGCTCTCTCCCTCGACCGGCGCCCTGGAGCTTGACGCCCAGGGGAGGTTGATGAAGACGCCATCGCCAGCCTTCAAGTAGACGCCTGGCTGGGGCTCTTCGGAGCCTGGCGCTGCGGTAGCGGCGGACGGGTCGGCGGTCGACGTAGCGCCTGGCGCTCCTGCGGCCTCAGGGCCGTCAGTACGATCGCCAGACCCCTCGCCAGCTTCTGCGGCGGCAGCTTTGGCGGCCTCGTCACCAGCGGGATCATCAGCGCCGGCTGCTCCTTTAGTAGCAGCGGCGTCGTCGGCAGCAACCTCGGTCTCCATCGGCTCCGTAGCAGATGGATCTGATTGCCGGAAAAGTGAGAAAAGTCAAACAAATACCCAAAACGAAGAAGAACCCCAGGGAAGCTTTGAAGAGAAGATTACCTGTACTGGGTTCGGCAGTCGTAGTCCCCGCCGCCGGGGGGACGCTGGTGCTGTCCCTTGCCGGAGAACTCCCCCTTGCCGGAGGACTCTCCCTTGGCACTTCGGGGGCGGTCTCCGGACGCTCCTGGTGGGGCTGCTCTGCTTCTACACAAGCCAACAGTCAGATGTCAGCAAAGAAACAGTATCCATGCGCGCCTACCAACGGAAAGCGAACCATATACTTACGCTGGGGGCTGCTCTGGAGAACAGTTGCCGGGTCCGGCAAGGTGGTCTCGGGCGCTCCCCCTGCTGTCGCGGTGGGTTCGTCCTCGATGACAATCACCGGGACCTTGGCTCTCTTCGCTGCTCTCTGGGCCAGAGTCCTAAAAAGGAATAAGTTCAGAGTAAAGCAAATGAGATACAAGACAAAACGGCAAGAATTGAAGAACTACAAGTACAACAAGAGAATCTTACTCTTCTTCTTCCTCGTCGGAGCTGAACGTAGAGAAGTCGAAGTCCGTCCCACGTCCAGCGCGAGGAGGCGGAGGAGTAGTTTCCCTTGGCCGCTTGGCGGGAACAGTGGCGGTGGCCTGAGATGACCCCGCTCCAGTTGTCGCAGCAGCATAAGGTGCTCCCGCAGCAACAGTGCTTGCCGCGGTGGAGCGCTTCACGCGGCGCGGCGACTGTTCACTCGCCTGCCGCCCCGCTACCTCCCCGGCCTTGCGGAGACGCCTTCTTGGTGGGGATGGAGGCTCTTCTTGCGGCAAGCTGCCTGAAGAAGAGGAGGAAGAGGAGTTGATTTCCAGCGAGCCGCTCGTATCCTTGGCGGGCTCGCTCGACTCGACGTCATGCCTGGCAAGCCCTTTCTTGCCGGCGGGCTCCCCTCGCTCGGCATGACTTGCCGCCTCTGCTGCATCTGCCTCCTCCACGGTGAATCCAAATTCGCCCGCGGCTGCGGCTGCCGCCGCCTCTTCCAGCCTGGTGGCGATGCGTGTCATCTCCGCATCGGTAGTGTCGCGGGTGAGGCTATCCTTTTCGTTGAAGCGGATCGGCACTTCTACCAAGCCGTCAAAGAATTTCTGCACGACGTCGTTTGCAGGCTCTTGCCAAGTTGGGACAATTCCATGCGAGTCGTACAGCGGCATCATTGCACGGATGCGGTCGAGTGCGGAGTTGTTGCATAGCGGAACGACACTCTTCGGCAACCTAAACACTTCGGGATGTTGAGGGTCGTACTTGAACAGCTCCTGGAGCATCGCGTTGAGTTCCAGAACAGTGAAGTTGAAGTTGAGGCCCGGACGCAGCCTCATGATATCCGCCGCATTCTTGAATTCCCAGGTGGGTCTACCCCGTTCCTGCAGGGGGGCGATGCGGCGGCGAAGAAAATCTGCGCCAACAGCGCCTACAGTGAGCCCGGCAAGCCTGAGGCATAGGATCCGGGTGACGGCAATCTTAAGCCTGTCATCTTCCGGGGCCACGTCACTCCAATCGCTGCCGCGTGCTACGGGGGCTTGGCGCCGGGCGGTAAACGGCTGCGGGTTCTCCTCGACAATCCAGCACTAGTCTGCTCTCCATTCCTCCCACTTGCCGCGGAACTCTCCCTCCAGATAAGTGTCCTTCTTGCCGGCCCTCGAGATCCAGGCGATCCCGCCGGATAAAGGCTCTCCTCTCTCTACTCGGGGCATAAAGAAGTGGCGAAAAAGGGCTACATTGGGATGGACTCCGACAAAGTTTTTGCAGAGATGTGCGAAAACTGCCATGGTCAGAACGGCATTGGGGGTGAAGTCAAGGAGGTGGAATCCGTAGGTGTTCATGATATCGCAGAAAAACTCAGAGAAGGGCGGGCAGAGCCCGCAGTAGAAGAACAAGGCGAAGAAAGGATATCCGTTTGGAGCCATTTTCCAAGCAGCGGCTGGAAGTACCTTCGTGCGCGGATGCGCTCGCGTCTCCGTCGACCAGAAGAGATAGTAATCCTCCCTCAGCTCCCTCGCGGCAAGCTTGGGGGGGAAGATTGCCCGCTCCTTTCGCAGCGCCGCAAGCCGCTGCGCCTCGGTCGACTTCACAACCATCCCCTTATCGGCTCTCGGAGCCATGGCGGAAGTGGTGGAGGAGGTCGACGGCGTTGGTGGTGCTGGTGGCGATGGGGGGCGGGGCGCTGCTCTCTTTCAGCTTTGGGAAGAAGAGGGAGCGGCGGAGGCTTCCAAGATTGGAGTAGCAACTGGCGAAGGGGCAAACTGCCCCTGTTTCCCCTGCTTATAAGGAGGGAGGGGGTGGACTTTCCGCATTTCCGAATAAATAAACCACCCACGATCTCTCCCACGATGCCGCATTCAACGCGTGCCGTTCGGGGAGGGCGCGGTGGATACGGAGAGAGATACGGCGTAACCAGGCCGCGCGTGCCCGTGCCCTGTTTTGGGCCTGGCCCAACAGCGCTCGGCACCGTGTATGGCCCAGGCCCGGGGGCTCCTGTCGGTGTACTAGAGTAGGGGTACCCTAGTATCCCGAACTTGTGCACGGGCAGTCGCAGCATCCCGCGGCAAGGCTTGCCGGGTGACCGCCAAGGTCCTCCGTGGTTCCCCTGGAGCCATTCAAGGAGACAAGACCCCGGCAAGAGGAGCTTGCCGGGAAGGCCAACCAAGGCATATCAAAGCCAAGGAGACAAGACCCCGGCAAGAGGAGCTTGCCGGGAAAGCCAACCAAGGCATATCAAAGCCAAGGAGACAAGACCCCGGCAAGAGGAGCTTGCCGGGAAGGCCAACCAAGGCATCTCAAGGAACTTGCCGTGATGCGCCATGCATCCCGGCAAGGCCCGGTGAGCGACAAGCTCGCGGACGCGACAAGACAACGACCGCGGCAAGGCGCTTGGCGCGGCAAGCCACCACTTTGTGTCCGCGCTCCAGCACATCCACCAACGTGTCGCTCTGGGACCCTTCCAAGCGTACGTGGCGGGAGGCTGTGCAACCAGCGGTGCGCGGTGGCAAGCGGCGCTGACAAGATTGCCATCGTGGCGGGCGGTGGCATCCCTGACGGTCCCTTTTGCACTAGTTAGGCGACGCAGACGGGCATTTAATGCCCTTGTCCCCTGCCGTCAGGGTTAGGTATGATACACTGTAGCAGGTAGCTGTACCAACCGCAGCACCTTTCCATTTTTACCCTTGTCTACATTGCCACCTGTCCGTGACCACTTGAGCATATAAAAGGAGGCCCATGCGCAACGTAGGGTCGGTCGGCGAAAAAGAGAACACTCACGCTCGGTCTCGTTAGCTGCCGGAGTGTACTGTAGCACTCCGCGCTCCCGAGCAAGAACTCGGTACAAACTGAAAAGCAGGAGTAGGGTTTTACGCATCCGTGCGGCCCGAACCTGGGTAAACCGCACGTGTGCTTCGCCTTGATCCGCTCTTCGTGCGACCCTCGCCCCCGCCGAACCGAAAGGGACTCGGACCGCCGGTCCCATAGGTGCTCGTGGGTCAGTACCCCGGCACAATGTGTGGTAGTAACTGTTCATGGATCACAAACACAGAACTCAGTTCCTAAGAACGGCTGCAATGAGACAACCCACCATGTACTCCTACATGGCCTCTCACCGCTACCTTTACCAAATCGTGTTCACACACTTAGCTCTCAACAATAGGACATGTTCACCACATTCCAATTCATCCCCGATGAATCATACCTGACTCAACTCGAAGCAGTAGCATGCATGACAAACAAACATGAATGAGTAGGCACATCAGGGCTCAAACAACTCCTACTCATGATAGTGGGTTTCATCTATTTACTGTGGCAATGAAAGGTCATGCAGAGGAAAGGGGTTCAGCTACCGCAGCATGTAACATTTGAAATGTTGTTGTCCTAATGCAGTAAAAGAGAGCAGGAGCGAGAGAGTGGGATTGTATCAGAATGAACAAGGGGTTTTTGCTTGCTTGGCACTTCTGAAGATAACATTGAGTCTTCATTAGTGTCAACGATCACAGCATCTACCGAGAGGGGACAATTATCGGCAAACAAGGAAGAGCACAATCAATGCAATGCACAATATGATGCATGATCATGACATGACAATATGTTGTGATTTGAGCTAATGCAACTAGTAACATAAAGGTTTGGGTTGATTTGAACTCAAGGTTCAAATTCAAATTCAAACTATGAATTCAAATAGTGCATTATCATGTTTTGGACTAAACAGTGAGGTTAAGTTGTTCAAACATGCATGAAAATGGTACAGATGGATAGATTGAATTTTTCTGATCATTTTTCATATATAAATTATTTCATTCTGAGCTATGGATTATTTTCTATGATTTTTAGAAGTTTTAGACATTTTCTGGAATTTTATGGATTATTTTAAATCCAAAAAATGACTTACTGCGTCAGCATGATGTCGGTGTGACGTCATCAGGTCAACGGAGAGGGTCCAAGTCAAACCTGACGGCTGGGACCCGCACGTCAGTGACACAGGAGGTTAAACAGGGTTATTTGATATTAGATTAATCCTAAACTAATTCTGTCAGTGGCAGGGCCCACATGTCAGTGTCTAGTGTTAAACTAAACAGGGTGGTTAGTGGCTAATTAAGCCGGACAAGTCAGCCCACCAGAGTTAGTCGCCGGTGACCATTGGCCACGGCGGAAACACACCGGAAGGCCACGGGAGCGGCGGAGAAAGGCACCAGGAGGTAGCTCGTGCGCCCGCGCATCCAACGGAACAGGTGGGAGGTCGCGGGGTGGTCGGAGCTCGCCGGAAGTGTGCTCGCGGCGGCGCCGGAGTTCGGGTGAGTGCGGGGTTGGCGCTGTGGGGCACGGGAGGGCAAGTTAGCATGTGCGTTAGGCTCCTGGTCGCTTCCTGAGCGCGGTGACGTGCTCATCTTGGACGGAGGCGAGCTAAAATGACGGCGGCGACATGACCAGCGCCGGCGAGGTCTTGGCATCGACAGAGATGGGGGCTACGCTATGTTATCGAGCACGGGGAAGGGGGGGTTCGGTAGAGGAGCTCACGGCGAGGTCGTTGGTGATCCCAGCGTGCTTGGGGACGGCTTGGTGACGACAAATCGGTCGACAGCGGCCGTCGGTGCAGTGGACGAAGATGGTGTCGGTGAGGGTGCTCCAGGGCGTCCGGCGTCGTGTGGCTCGTCGGGGAGGACTACGACGTCGTTTTGGAGCTCAGGGTTGTGTCGGAGAGGTTCGGGAATGGCTGTGGCCAGGGTGGCAGCGAGCGCGGCGGCGAGCTCCACTCGGTGGTGCTGCGGGAGAGAGCGGAGGAGGGGGAGGGGGTCCAGGGAGAGAGCGAGGGGGTCGAGAGGGAGTGCGTGGCATCGCGGAGGGAGTCTAGGGCGACGAGGGGGCAGCCAAGCAGGCAGCTGCCGGTGTGGCATGCCGCGGCGCCGTGGCTGTCTTCTCCTCTGCCTTCTGGTAGGAGGAAGAAGACGCCCCTGCCCTCGGTGGGCCGGCCAGGTGGCTGGGCTGCCAGGTGGGCTGGGCCTGCAGGTAACACAGGTAGGTGGCCCAGGTTAGTTCCCTCTCCATCTTCTCTTTTTGTTTTCTATTTTCTTTTATTCTATTTTGAATTAGTAAAAATACTAATCCATTTTATAAAATCCTGAAAATAATGGTGGGTAGTGTTTGGATTATTTCCAACAACCCAAAACTAGTTTTAGAATTATTAGAGCATTTAAAAATATTTATAGGATTTAAATGCTCCAATTCAAATACGATATGACTTAATTCAAAGATCCAAAATGTCCTGGAAATATATTCATCATTTTTGGCAGAGGTTTTCACCTTTATCAGAAATCATGAACATTTTCAAAGGGCATTTTGGGTTCTTTGAAAAAGATTTTGGATTGAACCTAGTTGAGTTCCATTTGGTGCTAGGGTTTGAACATCCCCATTTCAACTTAAACAGAATTTAAACATGATGCAACAAGATGCAAAACACCAGGCAGTACCATAAGCTAGGGATGTGACACCTAGTGAGACATATAGCCACGCCGTAGAACAGGGGCTCAGGCGCCATTAATGGAGACATTTGGAGGGAGGTCCACGGCGGGTAGCGGCCAAAGGGTTCTCCTCCCAATGCGCACGTGCAGGGGTCTGATCGCACGCCTCCCGTACTCAAATAGCTACCCCACACGACACCTCCTAGCAAATAAAAAAGGGGACGCGTGGCGGCACGTAATTGGTAAGTAGAATGCCCACGGTTACAATAATACTTGTGTTTCTGATTTGTAACGTGACAGCACTTGTTCCAAAATGACTTTGTTGATTGTTGTGTGCGCCTTCACAAATCGGACAGAAAAACTACCACAACATGTTGGTGCCATGTCATGATACCATGCCAAGTTTCATGATTTTTAGGCGTGTTTTGGAATTACAGGAATTAAAAAAAATCAAGTTTCTCAATCTTTCTGGCCAAGCCACGACGCCCAGATGTTTGAATTTCATTCCCATCTCTTGCATGGGACCTAGAAATTCACCCAAGGACACACATGTGATTTTTCAACCAACTTTGGTGCACTGGAGCATGTGCTTGTTGTTCAAATTTGAATTATGCACATTAAATGCCCAGAAACTCAATTAATGTATAAAAAGGCCAAATGAACCACGAGAAATTCCAAAATTAAACACAACACTCCTGCTGTTCTATATTGAAACTAGAATTTTTTTGAAAGCAATAAGAGGCAACTGATATCGTTCCGTCTCCAAAGGTGGCACGTTCCACACCGCGAAACCATCATGCTTGTTGTGAGAAGCTCTCGTTTGTGAGAAGCTTATACCCAAACCTGCCCCAAATGCGACAATTTTTTTACCACGGCATGTTGATGCCGATCCATGATAGCATGCCAAGTTTCATGAATTTCAAACGAGTTTTGGATTTACTAGAATTTAAAAACTAGGTATCTCAATGTTTTGCCGGCAATCAACAATGCCCTGGTGTTTGAATTTCATTCCCATCTCTTGCATGGGACCTAGAAATTTACCCAAGGACACACATGTGATTTTTCAACCAACTTTGGTGCACTGGAGCATGTGCTTGTAGTTCAAATTTGAATTATGCACATTAATGCCTAGAAATTCAATTAATGTATAAAAAAGGCCAAACGACCCCGAAAAATTCAAAAATTAAACACAACACTCCTGTTGTTCTATGTTGACACTAGAAATTTTTTGAAAGCAATAAGAGGCAACGGATATCGTTCCGTCCCCAAAGGTGGCACGTTCCCTACCAAAACCATCACGCTTGTTGTGAGAAGCTCTGGTTTTTGAGAAGCTTATACCCAAACCTGCCCCAAATGGGACAAAGTTTTTACCATGACATGTTGATGCCACTCCATGATAGCATGCCAAGTTTCATGAATTTCAGATGAGTTTGGATTTACTAGAATTTAAAAACCAGGCATCTCAACATTTTGCCAGCAATCAACAGTGCCTTGGTGTTTGAATTTCATTCCCATTCCTTGCATGGGACATAGAAATTCACCAAAGGACACACATGTGATTTTTCAACCAACTTTGGTGTACTGGAGCATGTGCTTGTAGTTCAAATTTGAATTATGCACACTAAATGCCCAGAAACCCAATTAATGTATGAAAAGGCCAAACGAACCCCAAAAAATTCCAAAATTAAAAACAACACTCCTGTTGTTCTATGTTGACACTAGAAATTTTTTGAAAGCAATAAGAGGCAACAGATATCATTTCATCCCCAAAGGTGGCACCTTCCCTACCGAAACCATCACGCTTATTGTGAGAAGCTCTGATTTGTGAGAAGCTTATACCCAAACCTGCCCCAAATGGGGCAAATTTTTTACCATGGCATGTTGATGCCGCTCGATGATAGCATGCCAAGTTTCATGAATTTCAGATGAGTTTTGGATTTACTAGAATTTAAAAACCAGGTATCTCAATGTTTTGGCGGCAATCAACAGTGCCCTGGTGTTTGAAATTCATTCCCTTTTCTTGCATGGGACAAAAGCATGCACCCAAGGACACATATTTGATTTTTCAACCAATTTGTATGCACTGGAGCATGTGCATGTATTTCAAATTTGAATTATGCACATAAAATGCCTAGAAAACCTAGTTAATGTATAAAAATGTCCAAATGAACCCCAAAAATTCCAAAACTTAACACAACACTCCTGTTGTTCTATGTTGGCACTAGAAATTTTTTGAAAGCAATAAGAGGCAACGGATATCATTTCGTCCCCAAAGGTGGCACGTTCCGTACCGAAACCATCACACTTGTTGTGAGAAGCTCTGGTTTGTGAGAAGCTTATACCCAGACCTGTCCCCAAATGGGACAAATTTTTTACCACGGCATGTTGATGCCGCTCCATGATACCATGCCAAGTTTCATGAATTTCCGACGAGTTTTGGATTTACTAGAATTTAAAAACCAGGTATTTCAACATTTGGCCAGCAATCAACAGTGCCCTTGTGTTTGAAATTCATTCCCATTTCTTGCATGAGACCTTAGCATGCACCCAAGGACACATATTTGATTTTTCAACCAATTTATATGCACCGGAGCATGTGCATCTAGTTTAATTTTGAATTGTGCACCTGAAATGGCTAGAAAACCAGTTCAATGTATAAAATGTCCAAACGAACCCTGAATAATTCCAATTCTTTTACGACACACATATAGTTATATGTTCACTGTAGATAAAATGTCTAGCAATTCAAACACCGTCCATTGCCACTATGACCCCATTATGTAATTCAAATCAAGATGAAAAATGAAGTAGAGCCTACACAGCTTATTATCACAAACCGTGTGAGATGTAGCACAAAATATCCAGGAGCACCGTTGGTGTATAGTACGCCTATGGCTTACGCGAGAAGGTGCCTTGACTACAGTCCACAACCGTCATGTCAAGCACACTAGCTCGCTCCCGGAATACTCCTGCCTCTGCATCCCTCACAATCTTGAAAATACTACTGCCTCGTAAACTCGAAGATATCTACCGCTGGAAGGTTTTAATGTTTGATAGCACACAATTAGTATGTGCAGACCGTGTGTGATGTCTGTTACTCCCGCTCTGCTTCAGCCCCTTGATTCGAATTTTTAGCAGCCCCGACATTTTACTCCCGCCTCTGCATCCCTCGCAATCTCAAAAATATCTGCTCGCCCTTGATCCAAATTTTTAGTAGCCCCGCCTAGTAAAATTTTTAGTTGCCGCAGTATTTCCTCAAACACCACCTTGCCGCCCTCCCCCTTCACACACACATCACACACTCCCCAAAATCTCCGCTCACACAGACATACACAACCCTCAAAACCATTGATAGGTCGCCACCATCGTCGACGCCTCCATCCTCAACCGCTGCTTGTGTGTCGGGGAGCTCGAGGAGCCAATGGCCAAAAAGAGGTTATCGCAGCCTTTTCGCCCAAAGCCGGCAAGGTGGCTGCCGAGGTATCCTCGTCGTCCTCCGCGGGATCGATCCGCCGTCGCTGGTCCCCCGATCCGCCCGCCGTCGCGCCCCTACGTCGGCTCGAGGACTTCCCCGTCCTCCCTCAGACCCGACAGCCGACGAGGTCCTACCTCGGGGTCTGGCAGCGGTGGCGGGGGACGTGGGTCGCTGAGATTACAGATTGGGAGACCCACACCTGCCGGTGGCTCGGTAGCTTCCACATGGCCGACCTCGCGGCCATGCAGTTCGACTGTTGGCAAGTCCGCTACCATGGCGCGGCAGCTGGGCTCAAATCCCCCTTCGGCACACGTCCGGTCGACCTCGTCCCGCCGGAGCCAGGGGTGGTGAGCTCAGCTATGGCACGGGAGGACCGCGAGGCATGGGAGCGCGTCGAGGCCGAGGCCTATCGACGAGGCCTACATGTAAGAGCTCCACCGGCAGCATCTGG
The DNA here is from genome assembly GCF_003073215.2 of Triticum urartu. NCBI lineage: Eukaryota > Viridiplantae > Streptophyta > Magnoliopsida > Poales > Poaceae > Triticum > Triticum urartu. Next base: position 658,501,135 of record NC_053024.1, on the reverse strand, counting down.
AGCTCGTGGAGGCGGAGCGGGTGGTCTTTGTCGGCGTGGAGGGCGGCGAGCACTACAAAAAAAGACACATCCTTGACATTTTGGGCCGAATGAATTTTTTTCTGTCATACTTATGACACTTCTATGACGATAATTGTGACAAAACCCGGTATCATCATAGATGTGGTGGGGTCCTACTTCTATGACAAAAAATCATGACAGAAAATGGGCTTTTCGTCCTGGGCGGGCCGGAGACGCAGCTGCATGACATTCTTTGGGCCGTCCATGACGGAAAAAACCATGGTAGAAGCGAGGGCGAGGAAAATATCGGGGTGTTCCCAGTTATGGTGGGTGGTCGGGGCCGAGTGATACGCGTTTCTCTCGTACACGCACGCGCGTGGGTGCGAGGCGTTGGGCTCTAACTGAACCCGAGCGATTGCACTGCAGGCTACGCGTTACTGAACCCGAGCGATCGATCGATGGCTGTTAACTGAACCCGATCGAGCGATTCCTTCGCTACTGCTGCTAACTGAAGCCGATCGATGCTGCCTCTGGATGAACAATGAGTGTTCCTTGGGGGGGGTTGGATGAACAGTTCCCGGTGGGGGTGGATGAACAGGACCCCGTGGTGTTGCCTCTGGTTGAACAGTGAGCATTGCTGGGGGGGGGGTTGGATGAACAGTTCCCGGTGGGGGTGGATGAACAGGACCCCGTTGTGTTGCCTCTGGATGAATAGGACCCTAATCGAACGAGCCAGTTGAGGCTGGATGAACAGGACCCCGTGGAGGGCTGGATGAACAGGACTCCGTGGAGGGCTGGATGAACAGGACCACCCCATGGAGGGCTGGATGAACAGTAGACGGTGGAGGGCTGGATGAACAGTAGCCCGTGGAGGGGTGATTAAACAGGAGCCCGTGGAGAGGGCTGGTTGAATAGTAGCCGGTGGAGTAGCGTGCAGTGGAGGCTGGATGAACAACAGCCCATGGATGAATAGTAACAGGTCGAGGCTGGAGGAGGTCGACGGTGGATGAACAGTAGCCCGTGGAGGCTGGAGGGGATAGACGGTGGAGATAAACAGTATCCCGTGGAGTCCCGTTTTGCGGTACGCCACACCCCTCCCGATGAACAGGACCCCTGTTTCGACCGTAGCGCTCCAAGACAAGTCCAATTCCTCCGTTTTGCGGTACGCCACACCCCTCCCGATCAACAGGACCCCCGTTTCGACCGTAGGAGGCCCGTTTCCTCCGTTTGCTGTATGCCAGACCCCTCCCGATGAACAGGATCCCGTTTCGAACGTGGCCGGTCAAACACAAGGCTGTTTCCTCCGTTCTGCGGTACGCCAGACCTTGTTTCCATCGGCTGTTCCGTCCAAGCCCTCCCAAGGAACACGACGACGCATTCTGTTCTGACCCAACCGGTTCGCTCCCCATGAATACGACGACGACGCAGTTTCTCCATTCTGACCCAACCATGTACATGAGCCTTGGGCATACGTATGCGCGAGTAGGCGTTCGAGACCCTGCCCATATGTATGTACGTGGCCGTATATTCTTTCTTGCACACTGGCCGTTGTACGTACGTGTACATGCTACGTGTGCGCCTCTACTACGACACGTGCGTGCCTCTACATCGACCAGTATGTACGTACACGTTCGCGACCAGAATGACAACGCTACATATGCTTCGATCAGGTGGGTCCTGACTGTCAGGCACTTCCTTGCGTGCGAAGATGTAGCTGGTGGGTCCCAGCAGTCAGGGGGGCGAATTATTCTTTTTGCCCGGACGCACTTCCCTACGTGCGAAGATGTAGCTGGTGGGTCCCATCAGTCAGGGGGAAACGTTTTTTTCAAGAAATACGGTGGCCCATCCGGTGGGTACCCGCTGTCAGGTGGAGGAATAATTATTTTGGGCGTAATAAGGAGGCACTTCCTTGCTGCGGCCATGGACCCTGTTAGCCTCTCCACGTACAGTACTCTTCTGATGGAAGTCGTTCCTTGACCACCTTGACCACGCCGCGCCGAGAGCACCAGGGCGGTGGACGACGGCGAGGCCTAGGAAGGGGATGACGCAGAGCCGGGGAAGACACGGTAGTGGAAGCCCGCGCGGAGAGGAGTACGAGGGTTCACTAGTTTGGCTGCAGTGTGAGGCTGCCGTCGCCGCAGGTCTTGGCCAGCGGTGGGAATAGTAGGCGGCGGTGAGGCCTCCGCGGCAGCACACCGGCCACGGAAGGCAGGAGCATGCGGCACGACCGGCAGTGCTTTGGGCGGATGGAGCAAGAAGACCAGAGGTTGAAGAAGCACTACGACAGTTGGATGGACATCGTACGGTCACTGGAGCTAGAATCGTTCATATTGACTAAGTTGACAAAGCACTCTGTCCCCGTCAACTTAGTAGGCCCACAAGTCAGCCACCCACCAAGGTGGGTCCCAACTAGCAGGGGGAGTATTCATTTTTTATGCATAATAAGGAGGCACTTCCGGTGGGTCCAAGCTGACAGCGGGGGGAACGTTTTTTTTGCAAAATATGGTGGCCCGTCTTGTGGGTCCCAGTAGTTAGGGGGGAAACGTTTTTTTCACCAAATACGGTGGCCCGTCTGGTGGGTCCCTGCTGTTAGGTGGAGGAATAATTATTTTCCACGTAATAAGGAGGCACTTCCTTACGGCTACCATGGACCCAGCTGTCAGCCTCTCCTAGTACAATACTCTTCCGATGGAAGTCGTTCCTGGACCACGTTTGACCACGCCGCGCCGAGAGCACCAGGGCGGTGGACGACGACGAGGCCTAGGAAGGGGACGATGCGGAGTCGGGGAAGACGCGGCAGTGCATGCCCACACATAGAGGAGTATGAGGGTTCACTGGTTCGCTGCGGTGTGAGGCTGCCGTCGCCGCAGAATAACAGGGGGTGTGGGTGAGTAGAGGGATGGCCTGGCCAGCGGTGGGAGTAGTAGGGGGCGGTGAGGCCTCCGCCGCATTGTAGCCGGCCATGGGAGGCAGGAGCACGAGGCACGACCGGCGTTGGTTTGGGCGGCTGGAGCAAGAAGACCAGAGGTTGAAGAAGCACTACGGCCGTTGGATGGACATCGTACTTTCACTGGAGCTAGAATCGTGCATATTGACTAAGTTGACAAAGCCCTCCGTCCCCGTCAACTTAGTAGGCCCAAAAGTCTGCCTGCCACTATACCGGGTCCCAGCTAGCAGGGGGAGTATTCATTTTTTTGTGCATAATAAGGAGGCACTTCCTTGCGTGCGAAGATATAGCTAGTGGGTCGAAGCAGTCAGCGGTGGTAACATTTTTTTCACGAAATACAGAGGCCCTTTCGGTGGGTCCTAGATGTCACGTGGAGGAATCATTATTTTGCGCGTAATTAGGAGGCATTTCCTTGCGTGCGGCCGTGGACCCAGATGTCAGCCTCTCCACGTACAGTCCACTTCAGATGCATGTCGGTCATTGACCACGTTGACCAGGCCGCACCGAGAGCACCAGGGCGGTGGACGAAGGTGAGGCCTAGGAAGGGAACGACACGGAGGTAGGGAAGACTTGGCAGTTGTTTCCCACGCGGAGGGGAGTACGACTATACGAGGGTTTACTGGTTCGTCTTCCGTCGCCAGACAATAACAGCAGGTGTGGGTGAGTAGAGGGATGGCTAGGCCAGCGATGGGAGTACGGTGGGGCGCTAAGGCCTGCGTGGCAGCACAACCGGCCGCGGGGAGGATGGAGCAGGCAGTCTCGCCAGTGCTTGTTTGAGCGGCTGGACCAGGAAGAGTAGAGATTGAAGAGGCACGACGGCCGTTGGATGGACATCCAACATTCACTGCTTGTGCATCAACCTTTTTTTAGGAAAGCCTCAAATCTATGGAAAACAACATACAACCCATCTGCCATTATTTCTAATAATTTATAGCCCATTTGCTAATTCTTAAGGTTTTTTTGGAGCCCATATTCTTTTTGTTAGCATTAGAGCCCATATTGTGGCCACGGTTAAAAAATTATATGAAATTTTGCATATTTCGGTGCGGTCCGAACGGTTTTTAATCCCGATATTTCGAGTCACATTCAAAATGATTTTAAAAATAAATGTATATCAATATAAAATCCAACAAATTTTCTATGCATAAAAATTAATGCAATTTGAAATCTCGAAATGAAAAAAAAAGAAATTTGAAACTAATTCCCGGTTTGATGTGTTTTAAAAATGCATAGCCCATTTCTCATTACTGATAGGCCATTTTCTCGGCCAGCCGAATGAAGCTCTCCTCGTCTTGAAAGATTTGTAGCCCAACAGGCCTGACAAAGCGACTTACTTGGCAAATCACAAAAAAACTGGGCTATCCATTTTCAGAAAGAAAAAAAAAACTAGACAGGTTAGAGTGCCCCGCACAACCCAGTTGACACCCTGCTTCCGTCTCAAAAAAAATTAGATAAATGCCACTCCAATTATGGCGATTCATAAAAATGCCACTTCAGTTTCCAAACTTTGAAAAATGCCACTGCAATTTTTGCAAACTTTGGAAAACGCCACTGCAATTTGCAAACTTTGAAAAACGCCACTCCAGCCTTCGAAAAATGCCACTGGAAATTGCATGAAATGGCATTTTTCAAAGTTTGGAAATTGCAGTGGCATTTCTTAGAAACACCAGAGTTGGAGTGGCATTTATCAAATTAACCCAAAACAAAAATAACTGAGCGAGCTGCTGGGTCCCTGGTGTCAGCCGCTCGTTGTGCAATTCTCTCGTTTATTGACTACATTGACAATGGCATGGGACCCAGATGTCAGAAATCCATTAGGAGGAGCCATTTTTATTGGCTTGAAATAAGGAGGCAGTTGCTTGCGTACCGCCATGACCTTGGCGGGTCCCTGCTGTCATCATCTCCACATACAATCATCTCCTGATTGTGTATGCATCAACTTGGTAGGCCCACAAGTCAGCCTCTAAACAAGTGGAGGACAAATACAACCCATTTAAAATAATAACAGCCCATTCCATACATTCAAACGGAAAGTTGAACATTCAGAGCAAAGTAACAGGTCTGATCCACATATAGAGTAATGAACTTCCACGTTGACAACCATCATAGCCAAGTTAACTATCTACTCTCACTAATACCCTAGTAGCGTACAAGTACTAACTTACTCTTAGCTAACTAGACAATGCCGACCACCATCTGCGGTACACGCTAAACACCGGCACTGGTGTCCTCCGTCTCGCCTTGGACTTGCCAGAGGTGCGATAGGGCACGGTGCTCGCACGCGTTGGCCCTTTCCATGCCGACGTGGTCCACCGAAGCTTCGGCTTCTAAGCGGGAAACCCACTTGACGAGCTGGTAGTAAAAATCGGTGCCGGCCTCCACGTAGTCGGCCCAGTTGCTGGCACTTTGCTCGCGACTCAGAGCGTCGGTGCGCTGCTGCTCCATGTCCCGCTGGCTGCGCAAATCGGCGATACGCTGCTCTTCCGCCAAGCGGTCGTGCTCCAACAACTCCTGCTCCTCGGCCAGGAGGTCGCGCTCCAACAAGTCCTCGATCTCCGCATTGCCATCTAAAGACCGATATAATGCCTCCTCCCTCCGTCTGCCTTCCGGTGAAAAGCCAAACACTAGTTCCCGCGGTGACCGCCTCCGGTGTCGCCTATCGCGGACGGGCGGGGGCATGGCAGATGTGGCAAGAGCGAGGATAAGTGGCGAGCGACGTCGAGCCGGTGGGGGATTATGAGGATAGGGCGAGTTGGGTGATGGTGCCACCAGAGAAGCCCGGGAAACAATAATTATAGGCGGAAGGTAGGCGAACTAGCGTGTCGCGGGAAACGCGATGGTCATCGCGGTCATCGGAATTCAATGCATAAGCAGGCATGGCTTAGTGCGCCAGCTTGCCATGGAAAACTGGAAAAACTGAAATTATGACTGTGCCGTCCCGTCCCGTCAGTGGTGCGTCCCGTTTGTGCTGGGTCGCACGCTGGCATGACGGTCAAACGAGTGCACTCGAATCATCTCCCTCCTTGTCAATAATGATTCCACGGATTTAAAAGGCCCGCAACAATTAAAGCGCCTCTTTTTCGCATCAGTTAGCTGCCTTAATTACGGCTGGCTGCATGCAAGCACTCAAAATCGCTCGCTGCCGCCAGTACACGGAGCAGCATGCAACGAGTCACAGCCGAGGGCATTAGTTGATGAACTTTAGCTGGGAGATAAGGCATTTGCGAATTTTTTTGCTGGCAGTTTCTTCAGATTCGAATGACATTTTCTTTAGAGCAGCTTGTCAGTTTCTTCAGAGGTAGGCATTTTTATTCAAAAAACTGCCACTTTGGATCTTGCGTCGCAACTAAAACTGCCAGGAGTGCATTAGTAGGCTAGCTAGTGATCGATCAGTAACTTGTAAACACTGAGCGAATAGAAATAAGGAACTGTTAGTGCATCTCAATGCTTCACAGATCATATACAAATATGTAGCTCGAAAAGCAAAG
>NC_053024.1:658312373-658493568 GCF_003073215.2 Triticum urartu | reverse complement strand
GGGGGGGGGGGGGGGTTCTACTTATAGGCATAGAGGGAGCTAGGAGAGTCCAAATGAGGTGCGGTTTTCGGCCACGTGATCATGATCGAACGCTCTAGATGATGGAGAATGTTTTGGTGGGTTTTGGGCCAAATTGGAGGGGTGTTGGGCTGCAACACACACGAGGCCTTTTTGGTCCCTCGGTTAACCGTTGGAGTATCAAACGAAGTCCAAATGATATGAAACTTGACAGGCGGTCTACCGGTAGTAAACCAAGGCCGCTTGGCAAGTCTCGGTCCAATCCGGAAATGTTTAATCCCCACACACGAAAGAAAACTAGAAAAGACCACCGGAGGAGAACGAAGCGCCGGAATGCAAAACGGTCAACGGGGAAAATGCTTGAATGCATGAGACGAACATGTATGCAAATGCAATGCACATGATGACATGATATGAGATGCATGACAACGATAACAACACAGAGAGACAAAGACCCGAACCCGAGAAAATAAAAATAACGTAACGCCGGAAACGGCAAGAGTTGGAGTACAAATTGGGAAAGTTACATCCGGGGTGTTACAACACTCCACCACTACGAAAGGATCTCGTCCCGTGATCTAGGACTGAAAGAACGCCGGGTACTTTGAACAGAGGTGATCCTCGCGTTCCCAGGTAGCTTCACGGTCGGAATGGTGTGACCACTTGACTTTGAGAAATTTGATTGACTTATTGCGAGTCTTGCATTCAGTCTCTTCAAGAATAGCAACTGGGTGCTCACGGTAAGAGAGATCTTCTTGGAGCTCAATGTCCTCGAAGTTGATGGTGCAGTCAGTAGTCTTGTAGCACTTTCGAAGCTGAGAGACATGGAACACGTCATGAACATTTGCAAAGTTTGAAGGAAGCTCGAGTTGATAGGCGAGGTCGCCTCTCTTGCTGACAATCTTGAAAGGTCCCACGTATCTGGGGGCAAGCTTCCCTTTGATACCGAAGCAACGAGTACCTTTCATAGGAGAGACGCGGAGGTACACATGATCTCTGATCTCGAAAGCCAAATCACGGTGCTTACTATCATAGTTGCTCTTCTGGCGGGATTGGGCTGCTTTGAGGTTATCACGAATGACTTTGCACATTTCCTCTGCCTCTGTGATTAAGTCATTACCCAAAAGCTGACGTTCACCGGTTTCAGACTAGTTGAGAGGGGTACGGCACTTCCTGCCATACAGGATTTCAAATGGGGCCTTGCCCGAACTTGCTTGAAAACTGTTGTTGTAGGAGAATTCAGCATAAGGAAGACAATCCTCCCATTTCATGCCGAAGGAGATCACACAAGCCCTGAGCATATCTTCAAGAATCTGGTTGACACGCTCGACTTGACCGCTAGTTTGAGGATGGAAAGCTGTGCTAAAGCGGATGTTGGTGCCCATGGCCTTCTGAAAAGAATCCCAAAACTTGGATGTAAAGATGTTGCCACGGTCTGAAGAGATCACTTGTGGAATACCGTGCAGAGAGACAATACGCGAGGTATAGAGTTCCGCCAATTGAGCTGCAGTGATCGACTCTTTGATAGGCAGAAAGTGAGCCACTTTAGTGAGTTTGTCGATGACAACGAATATAGCATCATTGCCATGCTTGGACTTTATAAACCCAGTCACGAAGTCCATTTTAATGTGGTCAAACTTCCATTCTGGAATGGCAAGAGGTTGGAGGAGACCAGCTGGCCTTTGGTGCTCTGCCTTCACTCTTCTGCAGACATCACATTCATTCACGAATTGAGCAATCTCGCGCTTCATTCGAGTCCACCAATAAGCCTGCTTGAGGTCCTGATACATCTTTGTGCTCCCAGGGTGGATGGAGAGGAGAGAATTGTGAGCCTCGTTCATGATCACTTTACGAAGTTCACCTTTGGGTACAACAATACGATCCTCGAAGAAGAGAGTGTCCTTGTCATCAAGGCGGTAGCACTTGTACTTGGGTTGACTCTTGGCAATCCCAATCTTCACCTTTTTCACCATAGCATCAAGAAGCTGAGCTTGGCGAATCTGATCTTCTAAGGTAGGAGAGACTTGAAGGTTGGCGAGGAAACCTTGAGGAACAACTTGTAGATTAAGTTTGCGGAAAGCTTCACAAAGCTCGGGTTGATAAGGTTTGAGAATCAGACTGTTACAATAAGCTTGTACAACAATACGATCCTCGAAGAAGAGAGTGTCCTTGTCATCAAGGCGGTAGCACTTGTACTTGGGTTGACTCTTGGCAATCCCAATCTTCACCTTTTTCACCATAGCATCAAGAAGCTGAGCTTGGCGAATCTGATCTTCTAAGGTAGGAGAGACTTGAAGGTTGGCGAGGAAACCTTGAGGAACAACTTGCAGATTAAGTTTGCGGAAAGCTTCACAAAGCTCGGGTTGATAAGGTTTGAGAATCAGACTGTGACAATAATCTTTCCTGCTCAATGCGTCAGCAATCACATTGGCCTTGCCTGGAGTATACTCGATACTCGGATTATACTCTTGAATCATTTCGACCCATCGAGTTTGCCTGAGGTTGAGATTAGGATGAGTGAAGATGTACGTGAGACTCTTGTGATCAGTGAAAATGTCCACTTTTCTTCCCAATAAGAGATGTCTCCAAGTCAAAAGAGCATGCACAACTGCCGCCAACTCGAGATCATGAGTGGGGTAGTTCTTCTCATTAGGCTTCAACTGGCGAGAGGTATAAGCAACAACTTTCTTCTCTTGCATCAATACTGCGCCAAGACCTTGGAGAGAGGCATCACAAAATACCTCGTACGGCTTGGATTCATCAGGCGGAGTGAGAACTGGAGCAGTGATCAATTTCTCTTTCAAAGTGTTGAAAGCAATGTCACACTCCGGAGACCAAACATACTTGACGTGCTTCTGGAGAAGATTAGAGAGAGGCTTCGCGATCTTAGAAAAGTTTTCAACGAATCTTCGGCAATAGCTTGCGAGACCGAGGAAGCTACGGAGTTGCTTCACGTTCTGAGGAGGTTCCCAATTCACAATTGCAGACACCTTCTCAGGATTCACCGCAATGCCCTTGGCAGAGATGATATGACCAAGATAAAGCACCTCATCGAGCCAAAATTCACACTTGGAGAACTTGGCGTAGAAATGATGTTCCCTGAGCTTATCGAGTACCAAACGCAAGTGCTTGGCATGATCTTCCTTGTTCTTCGAGAAAACCAGAATGTCGTCGAGATAGACCAAAACGAAGTCATTGGTGTAGGCGTTGAAGATGAAGTTCATCATGCGAGAGAACATCGGAGGAGCGTTGACGAGGCCAAAAGACATGACAGTGTATTCATATGAACCATAGCTTGTCCTGAAAGCCGTCTTGGGAATATCTTGCTCACGGATTCGAATCTGATGATAACCCATACGGAGATCAAGCTTGGAGAATACTTGGGCACCTTTGAGTTGTTCGAACAGCTCATTGATGTTGGGAAGTGGGTATTTGTTCTTGATGGTCTTCTTGTTCAATGGACAGTAATCAACACAAAGTCGGTCCGTTCCATCCTTCTTCACAAAAAGAACGCCACAACCCCATGGAGAAGAACTAGGCCGGATGAGACCCATTTTCTCTTGAATATCGAGTTGCTTCTTCAGCTCCTTCAACTCTTCAGGTCCGAGCTTGTAAGGACGTTTGCACACAGGTTCCGTGCCAGGCTCAAGATCAATAACGAATTCAACTGGCCGGTGCGGAGGCATTCCTGGAAGCTCTTCTGGAAAGACGTCTTGATATTCACAAACGACTGGAATTTGAGAGATGGCATCCAATTCACCCTTCTCATTGAGAGAAAACAGACGGATGGTATTATCCCGAGCAGCAAAAAGACAATTACATCCTCAGACGAATGAGTCAATTGAATCTGCCTGGCAGCACAATCAAGATGTGCCTTGTGCTTAGAAAGCCAATCCATTCCGAGAATAAGATCAATATCTGAGTTACCAAGAACAGTTGGGGAAGAAAGGAACTTGTAGTCGCCCAATGTGATAGTAACCTCCGGGACGCAGGTGTTAGCTGTCATCTGTTTGCTCGATGACACAATTTGCAAGGAACTTTGCAGATACTGATAATCGCACTCATACTTTGATGCAAAAGGTTTGGAAATGAAACAATGCGATGCACCAGTGTCAAAAAGAACTTTTGCAGGAATATCGTTAACTGGAAGGTTACCCATGATGACATCTGATGAATCCTCTGCCTGAGCTGCATTCATCAAGTTGACCTTGGCATGCTTGGGGTTATGCTTGACCACAGCTGTACTTGCCGATCTGACAGGAGGAGGAGGAGGAAGATGCCTCTGGTTGAAACACTTGTTGGCATAGTGGCCCTTCTGTTGGCACTTGTTGCCCGTGACCTCTGAAAGCGGACGGTGATATGGAGCACTCGATCTTGGAGCTTGAGATGAAGTCTTGTTCTGAAAGCCAGGGTTGGGTGGGTGGGAAGATCCACTGCCACCTTTGCTCTTCTACTGATACGGCTGACAGAACGGAGGAGGAGGAAGCCAATACTTCTGCTGCTTGGCCACTTGAGTAGAGGAAGAAGGAGTAACATCTCTGACTCGCTTCTTGGAAGCATCACACCTCAACTGAGCAGCCTCTTGCTTCAATGCCATGTTGTAGAACTCATCGTATCTCAAGGGCTCAAAGAGAACAAGAGCTAGCTGAATTTCTTCTCTGAGACCACCCCTGAACTGGTATATCATGCTCTTCTCATCAGGGACGTCCTTCTTGGCAAAGCGGGTGAGCTTCTGGAACAACTTGTTGTAGTCATAGACAGACAAAGAGCCTTGCTTTAGGTTGCGGAATTCCTCACGCTTGCTTTCAACCACGCTCTAAGGAATATGATGAGCTCGGAAATCTTGACGGAATTCATCCCAAGTGATCACACGTCCACCTCTGGAATCCTTGTACTGCTGGAACCATTCTGCAGCTTGATCTTTGAGTTGGAAGGAAGCGAGCTTGACAAAGTCCTCAGGACTGACGTTACTGCACTCGAAATGCTTGCACAGATCTACAAGCCAATCGTCAGCATCAGTTGCCTCAACACAATTGCTGAAAGTCTTTGGCCTGTTAGCAAGGAACTGGTTGAGTGTAGCAAAGTGATTCTGATTGTTGCCTTGGTTCTCTTGGTTGCCTTGATTGCGCTCTTGGAGAATTTGCATGATCAACTGTGTGTTTGCATTGGTTGCGGCCATCACAGCTTGCCATGCCTCCGGAGGAGGTGGAGGTGGTGGCGGATCAGGATTCAGAGTCGTGCGCGTTGGAGGAGCCATCCTGAAGAGGTTGACATCCATTAGCACATTGACAGACAAATATTGAAGCTGAATCCAACGGAATGAAAATTGCAACATATAGTCTTCACATCCGAACAAAATGAACGAATGCATTCCTCTTGAAATGGTCACATATCCATAAATTGAGAAGCCACTTAGAATTAAGGTAGAGAAATAAATCAACAAGGTATGGATCAAGAACGAATAATCGGTAAGAAATCCCAATCTCAAACCAATATCCGTGGAAGAAGAACTAGAGCTACTAGAATTCCCACCTATGAAACTCCCGAACCTTACCGGTTATGCAATCAGGTGTTGGGGATACAGGGGAAGCATAATATCTCACCCAAATCTAGCAAATCCTACATCCAGCTGTATCCATCCTTCAACACATAACCAAGAAACCTTCGGAAACCATCTACCTCAACCTTCGAAAAGCATCCGTTATACAAGTTATGGCGATACTCCCGAACTCCTGCCCCAGTACTGGGTGGCGCCTAGGTTATCTCACCAACGAACTGCATAAAAGAGATTTTCGATGTCAGCGTACTAAACTCAGATATTCCAGAATTGCAACGATAAAATTATGATGACAACACCTCAGAGCTCAACTCCCTGGACACTTCCACTAAACCCCTGACAGGAGGCACCAAGACAATGTTCTCATCATAAAACCATCGGAACGATTCCAAGATACCCGCGTGATCCTAAATTTTTTTTTAGTGAAATTTGAGAAGAGAAGAGTCAAAACTCTACGTCAGGATGACTTACCAGAGCGATGAGGAGACTGGGAAGTAAAAAGAATTCCTAAACTCTCCGATATATAATTCCTAAATGACTCAGAACATTTTTCTAGACACAACTCGGCTGCTAAAACGATCAAGCAATGGGGCTCCTAAGGTCGGGGAAGGCTCTGATTACCAACTTGTAACACCCTCGATGCGACTATATCTCCCACGTGTCGAGGCACGACTTAGAGGCATAATCGCATTGAAGGCATATGTCGCAAGTTAGGCAATCTTCACAACATCCCATGTAATATAGATAATAAAAGGGGAGATAACATAGTTGGCTTACACTCGCCACGTCAATCAAGTACATAAATAACATTACATCATCCAAACACTCATGGCCCGACTACGGTGCCAAAATAAAAGAGAACCCAACATGCGACACGGTCCCGATCACCCCCAACTGGGCACCACTACTGATCATCAGGAAAGGAAACATAGTAACGTTGAGAGTCCTCGTCGAACTCCCACTTGAGCTCAAGCGCGTCTCCTGGAGCGGAATCATCAGGCCCTGCATCTGGTGTAATAGTAATCTGTGAGCCACTGGGACTCAGCAATCTCGCACCCTCACGATCAAGACTATTTAAGCTTATAGGTAAGGCAAGGTAAATATGTGGAGCTGCAGCAAGCGACTAGCATATATGGTGGCTAACTTATTCGCAAAAGAGAGCGATAAGAGGAGGCAAAGCGCGAGAGAGAAACTAAAGAGCAACCTGCGCAAACATTACTCCAACACCGTGTCCGCTTCCCGGACTCCGCCGAGAAGAGGCCATCACGGTAACACACTCAGTTGATTCATTTTAATTAAGTTAAGGTTCAAGTTATCTACAACCGGACATTAACAAATTCCCTTCTGCCCATAACCGCGGGCACGGCTTTCGAAATTTCAAATCCCTGCATGGGAGTCCCAACTTAGCCCATGACAAGCTCTCACGGTCAACGAAGGAATAGACCTCCTCCCAAGACGTTCTGATCAGACTCGGTATCTTGGTTCTTCAAGACACTTCGACAGGTTAAAACAAGACCAGCAACACCGCCCGAATGTGCCGACAAATCTCGATAGGAGCTGCACATATCTCTTTCTCAGGGCATACTCAGATGAGCGCTCCATACAACTAAAACCAAACCTTGAGTTTCCCCGAGGGGGCGCTGCACAGGACTCTAGTTTGGACCAACACTCAGAGGAGCACTGGCCCGGGGGGGGTTTAAAATAAGATGACCCTCGGGCTCCGGAAACCCAAGGGAAAAAAAGGCTAGGTGGCAAATGGTAAAACCAAGATTGGGCATTGCTGGAAAAGCTTTAATCAAGGCGAACTATCAAGGGGTTCCCATTATAACCCAACCGCGTAAGGAACGCAAAATCCGGGAACATAACACTGATATGACGGAAACTAGGGCGGCAAGAGTGGAACAAAACACTAGGAGAGAGGCCGAGCCTTACACCCTTTACCAAGTATATAGATACATTAAGATAACAAGATAATATAATGATACTCCAACAAGTAAATAAATGTTCCAACAAGGAACGGCCTCCAATCTTCACCTGCAACTAGCAACGCTATAAGAGGGGCTGAGCAAAGCGGTAACATAGCCAATCAACGGTTTGCTAGGACATGGTGGGTTAGAGGTTTGACATGGCAATTTGGGAGGCTTGAAAGCAAGTGGTAGGCATCGTAGCATTGGCAAAGAAAAAGAGCGAGCAAACTAGCATAGCAAAGATAGTAGTGATTTCGAGGGTATGATCATCTTGCCTGCACAGTTGTCAGAGTTGACTGGATCCTCGAAAGCAAACTCATCTAGCTCCTCGTTAGCAAACTCGTCTCCCGGTTCTACCCAAACAAGACAAACAAGCAACAAGGACACAATCAACCACGTGCAAGGATCAAACAATATGATGCAAAGATGATATGCTATGCGGGATGTGATGCGGGATGCATATGCAAGACATGACAGGAAATGCAAGAACCTGGCCTCAACTTGGAAATCCAAGTGTGCCACTGGAAAGATGGGATGAAATTGCTTGAAAACGATATAAAGAACGCCGGAATCGGAGTTATGGTTTGGAAATGGCAAGCGATTCAAATATGACACCGGTCTGCGATTTACAGCAAGTAGGCATCTAAATGCAATGAGATGAACATGCTACAGCACCCAAACATGGCAAAAAAATACATGGCAGGGATGCATTCAAGATGCTTAACAATAGTCTAGCACTGAGCTACGGCCAAATCATCCATTAACAGGTTCAAACAAGCATGGCAAAAATGCATATGGCAAACAGACCTCAGACTTAGTGAAATCAACACTTGTCTGGAATTTCAGATCAGGTAGCACTATTCGGAGCAACAAAACTACATGCTACAGGACCTGAACATGGCAAAGTAAAGCATGGCATGGAGGTACTCAAAGAGCTTAACAAAAGTCCCTTAGTGACCTTGAGCCAAAAGGGATCAGAAAATACAATTGCAAGCATGTGAACATAGCAAAAACATAATCAGTTTTCAGACTTGTTGACGAGCTCGATGCACTCACTACAGAGCAATTCATGATAAGCTAAGAATGCACCCATTAAGAACACACAAAATGCAAGATAGACATGGCAAGAACAATAGCATAGTATGCACGGATCAACCACAACATCATCGGCAAAATTGCAAACAAGTTGACAATCTGCCCAGATTCACATAGTAGCAAAAGTAGAGCTCGATTGACTCAAGCTAGGGTGCTTCATAATTGCAAACAAAGGCATGGATGGATAGAGCACTACAAGATTAACAAAACATCCTTACTGATCATCCTCAAAAGAGGCACGGATCACTAGGAAACAAGATGAACATATGGCCATATGAGATAAACAGGTCAAGGACTTAGTGGAAATGTTAAGTCCCTGAAATCAGAATTACCAAGTGCACCACTTTGCAAGCTTGTGCTAGTCACCACACACATCACAAAAATACATGGGTTGCACCTTTGGAAAGATGACAAAACCCTTAACAAAACATATGTAGAGCATTAGGGCATATCATGCACACAATAATCATGGAAAAAATGAAAAAAAGCTAAATAGAGTAGCAGATCTGATAATTAACTCAAGTAGCCCTCTTCTAACAGCATTTCGGGCATCAAGATGAACTCAAATGAAAATGATGCAATGGAATGAAATGATGTACTCTCTGAGATGAACATTTTGATATGCTAAATGCATGAATCGGAGCTACGGATGCAAAGTTACGAGGCTATGAACAGGGGAACTTGAAACTGAAAAAACACGGGGACTTAGAAGAATTTCGACCTCCGGATCTAGGGTTGACCCGGCACGCGAACCGAGGCGGCGGCGCTGCTCACCGAAGACGACGAAGACGGCGGCGGCCGGGGTCGGCGGTGGCGGATCCGGCTCTCCCGCGGCCGGATCCGGCCGGAGACGAGGTCGGGGACGGTGGAGGTGCGGCGATGGCCGGGGTCGGCGCGGGCAGCGGGCGCCGGCGAGCTCCGACGGTGCCGGGCGCGGCCGGCTCCGGTGGAAGGCGGCGGCGCGGAGGAGTGCGGCGGCCGGAGCAGTGGAAGGCGGCGGCGGGACGAAGGGCGCGGGCGGCGGCGGCCTCGGGCTTGCGGGGGCCCGACGTGGGCTCCGCGGGCCTCGGGCGGCGGCGGGTTGGCGGAGGTGACGTGGCAGGCGGTGGAGGCCTCGGGCTTGCGGGGGCCCGACGTGGGCTCCGCGGGCCTCGGGCGGCGGCGGTTTGGCGGAGGTGACGTGGCAGGCGGCGGTTGGCGGCGGCGACGATGTCCGGCGCGGTCCGGACGTGTCTGCCCGCGCGGAGACGATTTTTAGGGTTTCGGGGGGGAGAAGGAGATCTGAATTTTGGGGGGGGGGTTCTACTTATAGGCATAGAGGGAGCTAGAAGAGTCCAAATGAGGTGTGGTTTTCGGCCACGCGATCATGATCGAACGCTCTAGATGATGGAGAAGGTTTTGGTGGGTTTTGGGCCAAATTGGAGGGGTGTTGGGCTGCAACACACACGAGGCCTTTTCGGTCCCTCGGTTAACCATTGGAGTATCAAACGAAGTCCAAATGATACGAAACTTGACAGGCGGTCTACCGGTAGTAAACCAAGGCCGCTTGGCAAGTCTCGGTCCAATCCGGAAATGTTTAATCCCCACACACGAAAGAAAGCTAGAAAAGACCACCGGAGGAGAATGAAGCGCCGGAATGCAAAACGGTCAACGGGGAAAATGCTGGAATGCATGAGACGAACACGTATGCAAATGCAATGCACATGATGACATGATATGAGATGCATGACGACGATAACAACACACGGAGACAAAGACCCGAACCTGAGAAAATAAAAATAACTTAACGCCGGAAACGGCAAGAGTTGGAGTACAAATTGGGAAAGTTACATCCGGGGTGTTACACGATGGAAACAAGGCCTGGTGTACCGCAGAACGTAGGAAACGGCCTTGTGTTCGACCGGCCACGTTCGAAATGGGATCCTGTTCATCGGGAGGGGTCTGGCGTACCGCAAAACAGAGGAAATTAACCTCCTACGGTCGAAACGGGGGTCCTATTGATTGGGAGGGGTGTGGCGTACCGCAAAACGGACGAAACAGACTTGTGTTGGAGCGCTACGGTCGAAACGGGGGTCTTGTTCATCGGGAGGGGTGTGGCGTACCGCAAAACGGGAATCCACGGGATACTGTTCATCTCCACCGTCGACCCCCTCCAGCCTCCACGAGCTACTGTTCATCCACCGTCGACCTCCTCCAGCCTCCACCTGCGACTGTTCATCCACGGGCTCCTGTTCATCCAGCCTCCACCACACGTACTCCACCGGCTACTGTTCAAGCACCCCTCCACCGTCTACTGTTCATCCAGCCCTCCACACCACGGGGTCCTGTTCAACCACCCCTCCACGGGCACCCCTCCACCGTCTACTGTTCATCCAGCCCTCCACACCACGGGGTCCTGTTCAACCAACCCTCCACCGTCTACTGTTCATCCAGCCCTCCACACCACGGGGTCCTGTTCATCCACCCCTCCACGAGAACCCCTCCACCATCTACTATTCATCCATACCTCCACCACACCACGGGGTCCTGTTCATCTAGAGGCAACGCCACCGCTCACTGTTCATCCAACCCAACCGCAACACTCACTGTTAATCCCATCGATCGGCTTCAGTTAGCAGCAGTAGCGAAGGAATCGCTCGATCGGGTTCAGTTAACAGCCATCGATCAATCGCTCGGATTCAGTAACGCGTAGCCTGCAGTGCAATCGCTCAGGTTCAGTTAGAGCCCAACGCCTCGCTCGAGTTCAGTTAGAGCCAACGCCTCGCACACACGCACGTACGTGTACGAGAGAAACGCGCATTGCTCGGCCTCGACCTCCCACCGTAACCGGGAACTCCCCGAAATTCCCCCCCCTCGCTTCTAGCACGATTTTTTCCGTCATGGACGGCCCAAATAATGTCATGCAGCTGCGTCTCCGGCCCGCCCAGGACGAAAAGCCCATTTTCTGTCATGATTTTTTGTCATAGAAGTAGGAGCTCACCACATCTATGATGATACCGGGTTTTGTCACAATTATCGTCATAGAAGTGTCATATGTATGACATAATTTTTTTTCGTTCGGCCCAAAATGTCACGGATCTGTCTTTTTTGTAGTGTTCCTCATCATCTCCCCACCAGAATTAAGCTATTAAGTCTGTGATCTCTTTGCAAATTCCTTTGGGTATGCTAAAAACTGACATAACAAAGACTGGAATGGCATGTGCCACAATCTTCAAGAGGTTCTCCTTCCCCCCAACCGATAGTTGTTTTTCCATCCAGCCTTTAAGTTCCTCTTCAATTCTTTCAAAAAAAATGCTTGAAGCAGTCACTTCTATCAGCTCCCACCATAGCAGGAAGACCAAGATACTTATCAGAAAGTCCCTCAGTATCAATATGCAGTTCTTTACAAATCTCTTCTCTTGCAAAAACACTTGTATTGAAGGAAATGTGCCCTAGAGGCAATAATAAAGTTATTATTTATTTCCTTATATCATGATAAATGTTTATTATTCATGCTAGAATAGTATTAACCGGAAACATAATACATGTGTGAATACATAGACAAACAGAGTGTCACTAGTATGCCTCTACTTGACTAGCTCATTGATCAAAGATGGTTAAGTTTCCTAGCCATTGACATGGGTTGTCATTTGATTAACGGGATCACATCATTAGGAGAATGGTGTGATTGACTTGACCCATTCCGTTAGCTTAGCACTCGATCGTTTAGTATGTTGCTATTGCTTTCTTCATGACTTATACATGTTCCTATGACTATGAGATTATGCAACTCCCGTTTAATGGAGGAACACTTTGTGTGCTACCAAACATCACAACATAACGGGGTGATTATAAAGGTGCTCTACAGGTGTCTCCGAAGGTACTTGCTGGGTTACCATATTTCGAGATTAGGATTTGTCACTCCGATTGTCGGAGAGGTATCTTTGGGCCCTCTCAGTAATGCACATCACTTAAGCCTTGCAAGCATTGCAACTAATGAGTTAATTGCGGGATGATGTATTACGGAATGAGTAAAGAGAGTTGCCGGTAACGAGATTGAACTAGGTATTGAGATACCGATGATCGAATCTCGGGCAAGTAACATACCAATGAAAAAGGGAACAACGTATGTTGTTATGCGGTCTGACCGATAAAGATCTTCGTAGAATATGTGGGAGCCAATATGAGCATCCAGGTTCCGCTATTGGTTATTGACCAGAGACGTGTCTCGGTCATGTCTACATAGTTCTCAAACCCGTAGGGTCCGCACGCTTAACGTTTCGATGATAGTTATATTATTAGTTTATATGTTTTGATGTACCGAAGGTTGTTCGGAGTCCCATATGTGATCACGGGGATGACGAGGAGTCTCAAAATGGTCGAGACATGAAGATTGATATATTGGAAGCCTATGTTTGGATATCGGAGGTGTTCCGGGTGAAATCGGGATTTTACCGGAGTACCAGGAGGTTAATGGGCCATAGTGGGCCTTAGTGGAAGAAAGGAGAGCCGGCCAGGGCAAGGGCCATGCGCCCCTTCCCCCTAGTCCGAATAGGACAAGGAGAGGGGGGGGCGCCCCCCTTTTCCTTCTTCTCCTCCACCTCTTTCCCCCCTCCACTCCTATTCCAACTAGGAAAGGGAGGGAGTCCTACTCCCGGTGGGAGTAGGAGTCGTCCTGGCGCGCCCCCTCTCCTGGCCGGTCGCACCCCCTTGCTCCTTTATATACGGGGGTAGGGGGCACCCTAGAGACACAACAATTGATCGTTTGATCTTTTAGCTGTGTGCGGTGCCCCCCTCCACCATAGTCCACCTTGATAATACTGTCGCGGTGCTTAGGCGAAGCCCTGCGTCGGTAGAACATCATCATCGTCACCATGCCGTCGTGCTGACGAAACTCTCCCTCAACACTCGACTGGATCGGAGTTCAAGGGACGTCATTGGGCTGAACGTGTGCTGAACTCGGAGGTGCCGTGCGTTCGGTACTTGATCGGTCGGATCGTGAAGACGTACGACTACATCAACCGCGTTGTGCTAACGCTTCCGCTTTCGGTCTACGAGGGTACGTGGACAACACTCTCCCCTCTTGTTGCTATGCATCACCATGATCTTGCGTGTGCGTAGGATTTTTTTTGAAATTACTATGTTCCCCAACATGTATTAGGGCTGAAAAATATGCTTGATTTTGACAAACTAATCTATTGACCCGAACTTTGGCAATAGGTGTCTAGAACGTGCTGTAGGGAAGCTGCATTTAAAACATTTGCTTTCATAAGAATTAAGGAATCATCAGCAAATAAAAGATGTGATACTGACTGTGCATTCCTGCATACCCTAATTCCCTCAATGCCATGAGCTTCTTCTTCAAACTACAACAGGCTAGACAGTCCTTCTGCACAAATCAGGAATAGGTAAGGGGAGAGAGGACCCCCTGCCTAATGCCCCTAGTTGGAATAATACTGTCTGATTCTTGAGAATTAAGTCTCACCTTGTATCTTGCCGAACATACACATCCCATAATCATGTCAACACACTGTTCATGGAACCCCAACTTAATCATCATACCTTTCATAAAGGTCCATTCAACCATGTCATAAGCCTTCTGCATATCTAGCTTAATTGCATAAAGGCCAAATTGTCCTGCCCTTTTATTCTTGATCTTGTGTACACACTCATATGCAACAAGAATATTATCTGAGATCAATCTACCTGGTACAAAGGTGCTTTGAGATGGCGAGATAACATCAAGGAGGATACTTTTCAGCCGCAAAGACAACATATTTGATATGATTTTATATAAGGCATTGCATAAGCTTATTGGACGAAATTGCGTTACTTGTTCCAGGGTGTCTATCTTCCGGATCATCACAGTAGTGAATTAATCGTGAACAGAACCTCCTAGGCAATTCTACTACAAAAATGTGCTAATACTTTAAAAAAAATATTATGTGGAGACTATCCGGTAAAGAGGCCTTCAAATCCCCACCGCTGAAACTGCTTTTTTAACATCATCCTAGTTGAATGGGGCCATAAGGAAATTGTTCATGTGTTCCGACACTTTCTTCTGCACTCTTTGCAACAAAACCGACTCTGTATGCTGCACTGCCGAGGTAAATAGGTAACTGCAATAATTTTGGATATGGGGAGTTAGCGCCATTGTACCTTCCATCCACTGACCACTATCATGTTTTAATTTCTTCACAAAGTTTTCTTCCTTCTTGCGGATAAAAACGCTTGGAAAGATGCAGTGTTGCAGTCACCGCTTTTCAGCCATGTCCCCCATGACCTCTGAATCACTTGGATCTCTTCTAATTGAAGCAAGTATCCAATCAGTTCATCTAGTTCCTTTCATTTTTCCTCATTGTCGTCTGTCATGGAACTTTCCATCACCTTTTCTAGATGTCTTTGTGCCTTGCAGAGCCTTTTCTTTGGCTTTTTTAACACTCATTGATCCCAATCAATGAAATAGTGTGTGCATACGATTCAGCTTCTCGTACACACTAGTCACCAAAGGATCGGCAACAACCTTAGCCCAAGCATCCATGACAGTTTGATTAAATTTCTCTTCTTGCAACCAGCGAGCTTCAAACCTCTTCGGTTGTCCACTTGCCCCTACAACAATTGGTTGATTATAAAATTCAGTGGTCACAAATAGTAGCCTGTGATCCAAGTGGTTAAACTCCATATTTTCTAGAGCAGCATTGGGAAAAATCAGTGACCAAGCATCGTTTACTAACCCTCGGTCAAGCCTTTCTCAGATTTGTCCTCTTCTCCACGTAAACGGGTCACCCACAAAACCCAGGTCCCTCAACCGACAATCATCAATGGCATTTTGGAAGGCCTGCATGTACTGTTGCGAACGGGGGTTACCACCCTGCTTCTCATGCAGAAACTGTATCTCATTATGGTCTCTAATCATAATCCATGGGAGGTTGTGATTTTGGTGCAATTGTCTCATACAGTCCCACATTTTATATTTATTTTCCCATCTAAATTCTCCATACATCCCTGTCAAGTGCCAAATTATATCATTTCCTTCTTCAATCTTAACATCAATGAACATGGGATCTAGCTCTAGCCTGGTCGGCCTAATGTTATTATTCTAGAGCAGCAACAAGCCTCCCTTCCTACCATCACTAGGGCACATGAGTTTTTCATCCATCTTCAATCGTCTCCTCAAACACTCAGCTGGTTAGATATCTAGGTGTGTCTCTGACAAAAACAACACATCTGGATGGCATTTTCGCTGTACATCCAGAAACGCATGAACCGCCGGGGCGTTCCCCATTCCGTGACAATTCCAAATCAAAATCTTCATTGCTTATTCCTAAACGATCAAACCTAGGAAAAAAGGAACCTGTACCAATAAAGATTGCCACAAGCCCTCACTACTTAACCACATCCAATAGGATGGATGGAACTCAACTTCTCCTCGTTGAATCACAATCCCTTGCACAACATGCTCCTTCAATCAACATGATGGAGCAGAAAAAACACATCTATTATAGGAGACCTGGCGCAAAGACGATCAAGATCTCGTAGTAGTAGTAGTAGTAGTAGAGAGAGAGAGAGAGACCAGGCACGATGTCAAACGGTGCCATCCTGGGATAGCAATTGCCGGCAGTCGCGCCGCCACCAAGGATGCGGCTGGCAGCGGGCCAGCTAACCCTAGTCGCCTGGGTCTTCGCTTCGCAATAGAAAAACACTCCTCAATGGGGAAAATGCTTTGTTTCTCAAGAGAATTTAAAATTAGCACCTAAACTTGTCCAGGGTTTATACTTTACTAGATGACCCTTTGTGCTGATGGCGCAAAGAGTGCGAGCGAACCAAGCTTTCAAACCATGCAAGTTAAAATAATTAGAAACCGCTCATAAAATCCTTGAAGCATAAGGAAATAGATATTTAGGTATGATGTTCATACACAATGTATTACATATTACATTGATGGTATGTTCATAGGCCAAAAGAAAGGCATGAGATTGTTTCATGGTAAGGCAGAGATACATTATATAGGCAGTTTTGGTCATCTAGCTTATAGAAACTAAGATATATTGTCATTTAGATCATGTGGATTCATCACTAACTACTGCAGGATGCTGCTAACGTGACACTATGATCAGAGACCCTTCGATGAAACTATGTGCGATGCAATAATCGCACACAGTGGTGTAAAAGAACCGACAAAAAAGTTGCAAAGCGTTTGCGATGCCGGGGCCATCAAACACGGTTCAGATTTTAGTTGCGTGTGCGATGTAGGGCATACGGTTCAGTTCAATGAACTGTTTGCGATGAGGAGGAACAAAAGAAACAGGCAGCCAGATGAAGTCGTGTGCGATATACAGTATACGGTTCACTCGGATGAACTATTTTTGATGAGGAGGAACAATAGAAATGAGCAGCTAGATAAAGGTGTGTGCGATTGAGGGCATATGCTTCAGAAGGATTAACTGTTTGCGATTAGGCAATAAAACAGAAACGGGTTAGCCATATCAAAGTGTCTGCGATTATTAGCAAAAAAAAGTGTTTGCGATTGATGGCATACACTTCGCATAGATGAACTGTTTGCGATTAGCCACAACAAACTGAAACAGTTAGATAGATCAACGTGTGTGTGCTAGACGGGCACACACATTCTAATTAAAAGAAGCATGCACGATGGTAATAACGAGAGCGCACTGTTGTTGAAACAAGACGTGTGCGGGCGTTGCCTATCGTGGTGCACCCTATGGTGCAAATGCCACGTACGCAACCGAGAAGGCGTATGTGCCCATGTTACGCCTTCCCAGAATAGTGCCACACTTATAACCATTAGTAAATTTTGAGCCTGCATCCCGTCACATTCCAAATTGCAAACCTGTTCACACCGATCAAAACCTAAATGGTTTACCACTTAGGAGCGTATTAGTACTCAGTTATAAATACTACCACTCCAAGATGACTGCGCATTCCTCCTCAACTCCTCATCCACAAAAACAAACAAGTCATTCATCATTGTTCCCTTGCATCTGCCATGGCCAGCGTGAGTTCTGGGCCGAGAGATTGCCACCAGGGAGATGCGAGCATGGAAAAAGAAGCACGTGAGATGTCCTGCCTCACTGCGAAAGCAGCCGGCATGTCCCGCCGCACGACCATAGCAGACCGAGGTCCCGCCACGACGCCGAAGCAGCACGGAGGTCCCGCCACGCCGTCGATGGAGCAGACAGGTCCGGCCACGGCGTGGAAGCAGAAGAGATGTCCTGCCGCGCCGCGAATGTAGCAGAGATGTCCTCTCGCGCCGCGGTGGCCTGGGAAAATGTCTCGTGAGCAGGCGAGGACTCTTACATGTGCATGCATGCGATCATCCATAGCCAGATGGATTAGATCTCTGGCTGGGTGAGGTTGCAGGACGACATGAAAGCCACTTTTGAACAGGCTACCGACGTCATCCGACAACTAAATGAGAGCAATGCGAAGCTCCGGGCCGAGTGCAACCTGCTGAGGGGATCGTCGAAAGTGGGGAGCAGCAGGAGGAGACCACTGCATTGTTGAAGAGGACTGGCGTCATCTTTGAGAAACTTATGGATGAGAATGCCATGCTCTGCATCGAGCGTAGAAGGCTGGTGGAGGAATCCGTGGATGCTCTCAAGCATCATCTTAAGGATAAGAAAGAGCTCATCGCTGCTCGCCGCGGAGAGTAGTTCCCATGGCCTGCAGCAACGCATCAAGAAAGTAGAGATCAGCGAGCCAGATCATTGTCTTCCTTCTTCTTTTTCCCTTGTGTATTTCGGGCATTGCCGCATGTGGCTTTTTTAGTTATGTTCCTAGATATGTAGGACAATTATTATCCACTGTCATTGTCCTTATATTCATCATGCTTGCTATAAGTCGCACTCGATGCTATATAGGTCCGTCGGATCTTACATCAAGATCCGTGCAAAACTTTCTTTTTAGATTTTCATTTTTCTCTCTTAAATCTCAGCCGAGTGTCAGGACCCCGATTCTAAGTCACACCGATCTAGCCTGTAACACCTCATATCACTTTGCGGCTTCACGCACGGTAATCCCACGGGTGTCACCTTACCATGGCCCGGGACCGTTTGCGCCTTTTGGCTCACGTATATGATAGTGTCGCTAGCATCCATATGATAGAGAACCCGGGCCGACATGACTAGTCGTGAACCCAAAGTGGCACTAACTTACGGGGACACGCATACATGAATCAACATCGAGCATGTCGGTCAGCAGTGTGTGAATCCGGGCTGTAGCACTGGGCTAACAGGACTCCAGGAACCCGGGCTGTAGCAGGCTAGGCAGGACTCCGGATGTCACCGCGTGACATTTCCCCGAAGGGATAGACACAGGAACAAAGTGAATCACATGCCGGCCAGTCAAGTGCTCCGGAGCAGTAGTGCTGGGCTAGCAGGACTCCGGTGAACCGGGCTGTAGCGGACTACTATGGCTCATGGAAGCACAAGACTACATTTCCCCATAAGAGAGGCTACCAAGGATAAACAACTAGGTTGTCGGATCCCACACATACCAAGCATTTCAATCATACACACAATATGCTCGATATGTGTAAATACAACATGGCATCACAACATAACTCTACGACTCAAGTATTTATTCATTAGGCTCCGAGGAGCGAGATATTACAAACATGGGTCTCATGACCCAACATTCAGAGCATAGAAGTCAAAGCACATGCGGAAGCTTAACTTGTCTGAGTACAGACAACTAAAAATGAAAAAGGCTGAGGAGCCTCACTATCTACCAGACCCTCCCAAGGCTACAAGATCGTAGCTGAGGTAACAAGCTAAACATCGAAGTCCATGTGGAACTACTAGCGAGACTGAACAAAAAACATAAATTAAGCAAACGTGACTACAAATGTACTCAGCAAGACTTACATCAGAACTAACTACATATGCATCATTATCAACGAAGGGATGGTGGAGTTTAACTGCAGCAAGCCAGCTTTGACTCGGCGGCTATCCTGAACTACGACTGCAAGTAACTCTTTTGAGGTGGCGCACATGAGTCCACAAATTCACCATACCAAAACACCACTATGGATCCGCTCCCGTCTCCCTACGAGAACGCCATCCATAGCACTCACGCTTATCTTGCGCATTTTAGAGTATCCACTTTAACTTGTCTATGAACTAAGCAAGGGGTCCAAGTTTCCATATCCGAGGAATCCGGCTATTCGAATAGATAATGATAACCCTGCAGGGGTGTACTTCTTCACACACGCTCTCGCCACTTATCGCCCTGTACACGTCATGTACCTCGGCAACCTTCAAGCGGAAGCCGGGCGAGGGTGTCTGCCACGACCTGACTAACCAACAAGTCTCTAGTCCAGGTTTATCGCCTATTCGGGTTCCATCCGCAAGGAGATCCGACCGGGGTGTCGCTCACGGCCCCAAACGATGTGTGCAGAGTTCCCAAGCCCACCATCCGGGTGCAACTTGGTACACCGTGCCGCTGTGCCTAGTCTGTCCCAAGCCCACCTGTACCTGGTGCCACTTGGTAGACTAATAACACTACCTACAAACACTAGAAACTAGTTGCAACTCCTGGACAGAGATCGAGTTGATTAATAAGCCGAGAGGGGCCGAGTTACCGGAACCCAATGTGTGGTAGTAACTGTTCATGGATCACAAACACAGAACTCAGTTCCTAAGAACGGCTGCAATGAGACAACCCACCATGTACTCCTACATGGCCTCTCACCGCTACCTTTACCAAATCGTGTTCACACACTTAGCTCTCAACAATAGGATATGTTCACCACATTCCAATTCATCCCCGATGAATCAGACCTAACTCAACTCGAAGCAGTAGCATGCATGACAAACAAACATGAATGAGTAGGCACATCAGGGCTCAAACAACTCCTACTCATGATAGTGGGTTTCATCTATTTACTGTGGCAATGATAGGTCATGCAGAGGAAAGGGGTTCAGCTACCACAGCATGTAACATTTGAAACGTTGTTGTCCTAATGTAGTAAAAGAGAGCAGGAGCGAGAGAGTGGGATTGTATCAGAATGAACAAGGGGTTTTTGCTTGCCTGGCACTTCTGAAGATAACATTGAGTCTTCATCAGTGTCAACGATCACAGCATCTACCGAGAGGGGACAATTATCGGCAAACAAGGAAGAGCACAATCAATGCAATGCACAATATGATGCATGATCATGACATGACAATATGTTGTTATTTGAGCTAATGCAACTAGTAACATAAAGGTTTGGGTTGATTTGAACTCAAGGTTCAAATTCAAATTCAAACTATGAATTCAAATAGTGCATTATCATGTTTTGGACTAAACAGTGAGGTTAAGTTGTTCAAACATGCATGAAAATGGTACAGATGGATAGATTGAATTTTTCTGATCATTTTTCATATATAAATTATTTCATTCTGAGCTATGGATTATTTTCTATGATTTTTAGAAGTTTTAGACATTTTCTG
The DNA here is from genome assembly GCF_003073215.2 of Triticum urartu. Taxonomy (NCBI): domain Eukaryota; kingdom Viridiplantae; phylum Streptophyta; class Magnoliopsida; order Poales; family Poaceae; genus Triticum; species Triticum urartu. The sequence goes on along the minus strand of NC_053024.1, from coordinate 658,472,497 downwards.
GAATTTTATGGATTATTTTAAATCCAAAAAATGACTTACTACGTCAGCATGATGTCGGTGTGACGTCATCAGGTCAACGGAGAGGGTCCAAGTCAAACCTGACGACTGGGACCCGCACGTCAGTGACACATGAGGTTAAATAGGGTTATTTGATATTAGATTAATCCTAAACTAATTCTATCAGTGGCAGGGCCCACATGTCAGTGTCTAGTGTTAAACTAAACAGGGTGGTCAGTGGCTAATTAAGCCGGACACGTCAGCCCGCCGGAGTTAGTCGCCGGTGACCTTTGGCCACGGCGGAAACACACCAGGAGGCCACGGGAGGTAGCCTGTGCGGTCGCGCATCCAACGGAGCAGGTGGGAGGTCGCGGGGTGGTCAGAGCTAACCGGAAGTGAGCTCACGGCGGCGGCGGAGTTCGGGTGAGTGCGGGGTTGGTGCTGTGGGGCACGGGAGGGCAAGTTAGCGTGTGCGTTAGGCTCCTGGTCGCTTCCTGAGCGCGGTGACGTGCTCATCTTGGACGGAGGCGAGCTAAAACGATGGTGGCGACATGACCAGCGCCGGCGAGGTCTCGGCATCGACAGAGATGGGGGCTACGCTAGGTTATCGAGCACGGGGAAGGGGGGGGGTTCGGTAGAGGAGCTCACGGCGAGGTCGTCGGTGATCCCAGCGTGCTCGGGGACGGCTTTGTGACGACAAATCGGTCGACGGGGGCCGTCGGTGCAGAGGACGAAGATGGTGTCGATGAGGGCGCTCCAGGGCGTCCGGCGTCGTGTGGCTCGTCGGGGAGGACTACGACGTCGTTTTGGATCTCAGGGTTGTGTCGGAGAGGTTCGGGGATGGCTGTGGCCACGGTGGCAGTGAGCGCGGCGGCGAGCTTCGCTCGGTGGTGCTACGGGAGAGAGCAAAGGAGGGGGAGGGGGTCCAGGGAGAGAGTGAGGGGGTCTAGAGGGAGTGCGTGGCATCGCAGAGGGAGCCCAGGGTGACGAGGGGGCAGCCAGGCAGGCAGCTGCCGGCGTGGCACGCCGCGGCGCCGTGGCTGTCTTCTCGTCTGCCTTTTGGCAGGAGGAAGAAGATGCCCCTGCCCTCGGTGGGCCGGCCAGGTGGCTGGGCTGCCAGGTGGGCTGGGCCTGCAGGTAACACAGGTAGGTGGCCCAGGTTAGTTCCCTCTCCATCTTCTCTTTTTGTTTTCTATTTTCTTTTATTCTGTTTTGAATTAGTAAAAATACTAATCCATTTTGTAAAATCCTGAAAATAATGGTGGGCAGTGTTTGGATTATTTCCAACAACCAAAACTAGTTTCAGAATTATTAGAGCATTTAAAAATATTTATAGGATTTAAATGCTCCAATTCAAATACGATATGAGTTAATTCAAAGATCCAAAATGTCCTGGAAATATATTCATCATTTTTGGCAAAGGTTTTCACCTTTATCAGAAATCATGAACATTTTCAAAGGGCATTTTGGGTTCTTTGAAAAAGATTTTGGATTGAACCTAGTTGAGTTCCATTTGGTGCTAGGGTTTGAACACCCCATTTCAACTTAAACAGAATTTAAACATGATGCAACAAGATGCAAAACACCAGGCAGTACCATAAGCTAGGGATGTGACAGCTCACCCCCACTAAACAAGAATCTCGACCCGAGATTCAAGACGTGAGGTAAGAAGACAGAGGGGATACAAAGCTAGCACGATATTCATGATCCAAGTGCCCTCATCAAAGATGTTGATTCGTTCTACCACATGATCTCGACGTCTTGGCCTTCGAGATCTTTGTCCAACACGACACGAAGGAGAAAGGGAAACTCTAGAAGGATCGATCTTCTCGAAGATCGAACAACTTAGGATCAACTCACGGAATGAGACGTAGGAATATCTCTTGAGCTAAGACACGAGACACTCATCGGGGTGATAGGAAATAGAAGGTGGTGGCTTGATTTGGTAGGAAACCATTCCACGCTTAAATAGATGGTGAGGGGGTTTCAAGGTAGCGAGGAGTTAAGTTGCCCATGATACCATAATGAGGCATCTTAGGGGAGATGACTCATAGAGTTATTCCCTTAAGTGGCAAAAAGAATTACTTTTGATAAGGAGATCATTGAAACTCTCTATACCAGCCTAAGGCAATTCACCAACAATCATTTGGTGAAGTTCAAAGGAATGGCATACCCAGACTAGAATGGAGGATGTGGACTACCTTGTTGAAGAAAACACAATGGATGATTTTTTCTTATCATCGGAAATGGATGGGACTCATGGTAAGTCCACTTTTGAAGATGATATTGGACAGCAACTACCAAGAAGGACAACCCATGGGGAATTGGCACAATGGGGGTAGCGAGCCTGTCAAACCATAGCATACTTCGCACCTGCATGACTGACTTGGGATGGTACCAGAGGAAACAAAAACAATCTTTCTCGAACTCACGGTGGCAACTTGCACCAAATGCGCGTGAATCAAAGAAAGTCACTTATTTCATCCAACATATGCTTCATGAGTGGGACATGAAGATAATGCTTTTTAGAAGTTTCCAACACTAGCTGGATGTTCAACATGAATCATGGAGATGATGAAAATGTTGTCAATGGGCTCAACAACAATTTATCTAGATTTCCATACAGATGGAATTCCATAACTATGTGAACAAAGCAATAGCATTGGTCAGACCCAAAATATATAATGGTGTATGCTCGACAACCGCGAGTAAGACAACATTACGAACATCGCCGGTTCTGATTTGATTTGAGGATAGCGCACACTCAAATCAAAGTTTGGACAAGATAATAGATCCAATAACTCATCACGAGGACCAATTGATGAAGATATCGTCTTTCTTCAATTAACACACACAAACACAAGGATATCCCTTAGAGGTGAACTAAGTCAGACAAGCTTTTATCTTCCAACTCTCCAAGTTGTTGTTTAGCTTAACCAACTAGCTCGGGGGTATCCAACACAGATTCTTGGAGAATGGCTAGTTTACAAGAAACCAACTTGATCACGAACTCCACATATCGGTCAGGGGACGACCTAGTGATACTTCCGTGAAGATATCCAGAAAATCACGAAGCACCGATATGTTACTAAGCTCGAGAACAATCTTGCTTTTCAGGGCAAGATTGTATGATCAGGAAGAGCGAGGGATTGATACAATCCTAACTCGTTGACCGAAGAGTGCACCAGGAAAAATGGACTAGGTAACACGATTAATCCCAGGATGATGATTGAATAACCAACACGCTAAGAATGAGATTGTTGTCCATTAACTACCAAGCAACGTGGTTGCTAGGAGTATTGATTTCACACATCACAATTCACTTGTCGGCGTTCCGGTTACAATAACATGGGGACCAAGGAATGAATAATGATGGCAAGAAGTATCACTGTATCAAGAGTTCATAGGATGGTGTGCAATTTCCATGACATTCTTGATATAAAGATGGTAATACTCGAAGGTAGAACAGAATCAAAAGAGCTATATTGGCATTTGATTTGCGGATTACAACTGCTTTGACCCAATCCTGGATATGGATGAGGTACTGGAGTTTGTTTCTCCTAGTCATTCTGGAATAGAATGGCTTGACGAACCACAAGAGTAATAGGCATCGATAACACGAGTGCACGACTACTCCTGACTATCAATTGATAGATGAAGGTCGGAATATAACTGGAGGGGGACAACTCAAAGGAACATATAACTTTCTGAGTTGTGGATGCATAGATTAGTATGTCGAACGAGTTCAACATATTTCTTCCGGATAACCCATGCAGAAAGGTAGAACTGGCAGAATCACAATTATGGATGGAGAACTCCTCAGGAGTACTCTAATGGTGATCTTTTGGTTCAAAGAACTTCTGCCTTAATGGTTCATGGTATTTGGAAGAAGGAAATACCACGGACCTCGAGGACTATCGCTAAGGTCACTAATATCTTAAAGGAAGTAGCAACACTATCAACATGAAGTAAGTAGGGTGAATCTCAGGTTCAGAAACCCAGAAGTAGAATAACTACTACTAAGTAGCATCGCGGGATGCTTTCAAGAAAGGTGGCTAGAATTTTCACACTGGGGATATAAAGCATTGCTAGATTAGTGGGTGGTTCGCTAGAATGCCTAGGGTCATAATACTAGCTCCAACATATATGTCAAGGCAATGGAGTACCTCAACAGACCAATTAGTGTGCTTAATCTGGCCCAAAAGGACATCGGAAATGGGATTAAGAGATTTGCAAATGCATCAGACTGTTTAGAAACCTGGGATGACTCGGACAGCATAACGGCTGTAAATGCTCAAAATGATTTGGGACATCCTGCAAAAATGGTGGCATGACCACTCAACATCACAACATCAAGGTTCTGAGGCCAGCTATGAACATATGGAAGTAGTAGGAACTGAACTGAGGCTTGAACTCAACAATCCTAGGCAACTACGGTTTAGTAACACATCATCCTGAGAGATAGAAGAGAAGCCTAGTTCTTAACCCCGTAGAAAAGATAAGATGACTTAGATCAGAAGGTCATGAGGATAAGGAGTAAAAAGAGCCTTACGTTCCCATCCACAATCAATTCCCTTATATAGCTAAAGCATTTCTAGACTCAACTTCGACCAGCTTGGCTTGGTAATCCTACAGGCAGTCAGGCTCTGATACCAAAGCTGTCAGGACCCTGATTCTAAGTCACACCGATCTAGCCTATAACACCTCATATCACTTTGCGGCTTCACGCACGGTATTCCCACGGGTGTCGCCTTACCATGGCCCGGGACCGTTTGCGCCTTCTGGCTCACGTATATGATAGTGTCGCTAGCATCCATATGACAGAGAACCCGGGCCGACATGACTAGTCGTGAACCCAAAGTGGCACTAACTTACGGGGACAGGCATACATGAATCAACATCGAGCATGTCGGTCAGCAGCGTGTGAATCCGGGCTGTAGCACTGGGTTAACAGGACTCCGGGAACCCGGCCTGTAGCAGGCTAGGCAGGACTCCGGATGTCACCGCGTGACATTTCCCCGAAGGGACAGACACAGGAACGAAGTGAATCACATGCCGGCCAGTCAAGTGCTCGGGAGCAGTAGTGCTGGCCTAGCAGGACTCCGGTGAACCGGGCTGTAGCGGACTACTATGGCTCATGGAAGCACAAGACTACATTTCCCCATAAGAGAGGCTACCAAGGATAAACAACTAGGTTGTCGGATACCACACATACCAAGCATTTCAATCATACACACAATATGCTCGATATGTGTAAATACAACATGGCATCACAACATAACTCTATGACTCAAGTATTTATTCATTAGGCTCCGAGGAGCGAGATATTACAAACATGGGTCTCATGACCCAACATTCAGAGCATACAAGTCAAAGCACATGCGGAAGCTTAACTTGTCTGAGTACAGACAACTAAAAATGAAGAAGGCTGAGGAGCCTGACTATCTACCAGACCCTCCCAAGGGTACAAGATCGTAGCTGAGGTAACAAGCTAAACGTCGAAGTCCACGTGGAACTAGTAGCGAGACTGAAGTCTCTCTACAAAAACATAAATTAAGCAAACGTGACTACAAATGTAATCAGCAAGACTTACATCAGAACTAACTACATATGCATCATTATCAACGAAGGGATGGTGGAGTTTAACTGCAGCAAGCCAGCTTTGACTCGGCGGCTATCCTGAACTACGACTGCAAGTAACTCTTTTGAGGTGGCGCACATTAGTCCACAAATTCACCATACCAAAACACCACTATGGATCCGCTCCCGTCTCCCTATGAGAACGCCATCCATAGCACTCACACTTATCTTGCGCATTTTAGAGTATCCACTTTAACTTGTCTATGAACTATGCAAGGGGTCCAAGTTTCCATATCCGAGGAATCCGGCTATTCAAATAGATAATGATAACCCTGCAGGGGTGTACTTCTTCACACACGCTCTCGCCACTTATCACCCTGTACACGTCATGTACCTCGGCAACCTTCAAGCGGAAGCCGGGCGAGGGTGTCGGCCACGACCTGACTAACTAGCAAGTCTCTAGTCCTGGTTTATCGCCTATTCGGGTTCCATCCGCAAGGAGATCCGGCCGGGGTGTCGCTCACGGCCTCAAACGATGTGTGCAGGGTTCCCAAGCCCACCATCCGGGTGCCACTTGGTACACCGTGCCACTTTGCCTAGTCTGTCCCAAGCCCACCTGTATCGGGTGCCACTTGGTAGACTACTAACACTACCTACAAACACCAGAAACTAGTTGCAACTCCTGGACAGAGATGGAGTTGATTAATAAGCCGAGAGGGGCCGAGTTACCGGAACCCAATGTGTCGGTGTACTAGAGTAGGGGTACCCTAGTATCCCGAACTTGTGCACGGGCAGTCGCAGCATCCTGTGGCAAGGCTTGCCGGGTGACCGCCAAGGTCCTCCGTGGTTCCCCTGGAGCCATTCAAGGAGACAAGACCCCGGCAAGAGGAGCTTGCCGGGAAGGCCAACCAAGGCATATCAAAGCCAAGGACACAAGACCCCGGCAAGAGGAGCTTGCCGGGAAGGCCAACCAAGGCATATCAAAGACAAGGAGACAAGACCCCGGCAAGAGGAGCTTGCCGGGAAGGCCAACCAAGGCATCTCAAGGAACTTGCCACGACGCGCCACGCGTCCCGGCAAGGCCCGGTGAGCGACAAGCTCCCGGACGCGACAAGACAACGACCGCGGCAAGGCGCTTGCCGCGGCAAGCCACCACTCTGTGTCCGTGCTCCAGCACATCCACCAACATGTCGCTCTGGGACCCTTCCAAGCGTACGTGGCGGGAGGCTGTGTAGCCAGCGGTGCGCGGTGGCAAGCGGCGCTGACAAGATTGCCATCGTGGCGGGCGGTGGCGTCCCTGACGGTCCCTTTTGCACTATTTAGGCGACGCAGACGGGCATTTAATGCCCTTGTCCCCTGCCGTCAGGGTTAGGTATGATACACTGTAGCAGGTAGCTGTACCAACCGCAGCACCTTTCCATTTTTACCCTTGTCTACGTTGCCACCTGTCGGTGACCCCTTGAGCATATAAAAGGAGGCCCATGCGCAACATAGGGTCGGTCGGTGACCCCTTGAGCAAGAACTCAGTACAAACCGAAAAGCAGGAGTAGGGTTTTACGCATCCGTGCGGCCCGAACCTGGGTAAACCGCTCGTGTGCTTCGCCTCGATCCGCTCTTCGTGCGACCCTCGCCCCCGCCGAACCGAAAGGGACTCGGACCGCCGGTCCCATAGGTGCTCGTGGGTCAGTACCCCGGCATCTTTGGCGCGCCAGGTAGGGGCGTCGAGGTTGTGTGAACCATATCCGGCGTTCACACGAGCTAGATCTTCATCATCTTCATCGACATGCCTTCGAAGAAGAAGGCTTCGGAGGCGGCTGCTCCGTCCGCGCCGAACCCACCACCGCCGGAGCAAAGCAGGGCCGGCCCTGTGTTTCGGGAGGCCCTGGGTGAACTCGACGACATGGCCCCCTAAGTCAAAGAATCCTTCGGTGGTTGAATTTCCAAATCAGTTTCGTTCTTTCTTCTCTTTTTTTAGCACCCTACAAATGCTTCTTACGTAACATGGTAGGCTAATATCCTAAAATTACGAAGTAAAGAATATACAAAGAATTAGAAATTTATAGATTGGATGATCGGAACCCTAGACATATACACAAAATGACCAAAAAATAGGATGGTTGTATACATAATATGAAAGATTGAATTAGAATTTTCATGCAAGGCGTGAGTCCCTCTCGCTCCCGTGCGGCTCCTACGGGCCGCACCGGAGCGTCCAGATCCAGCCGCCGGGAGCCTCGCCCACCTCCCTCTCTCCCCTCGCCGCCACCGGAGGGCGTTGCCGGGCAAAGCCTGCGCGGCACTGGCGGCGGTGGGGTCGTCCGTGGCTGGCCCGCGGTGACAATGGATCTAAAGCGCCTGGCTTCGATCTGGGTCCAAGGGCGACTGGGAGGCGCGGCGATGGGGAAACGATACTGGGTGGTGGGGGCTGCGTGGATCTGGCCGGGGAGCCGGCGTGCGGCCCGCTGTGGTCAGACGCGGGGCGACTCTGCAGGTCAGCGGCGACGGGCAAGTGGTGGCGTCTGTGCAACGGCGTGTTGCATGAGCGTGTGGTCCTGCTGGAGGTGCTCGGAGATGTACTCTAGCCATGGCTGGTGTGTGGTGTGCTGCGTGTGAGGTCGTCTTCAAGGGGCTCGACGTGAAGGCTCGGGCGGTGCTCTGCTCCTTGCCGCGAGTTCGCCCGATCTAGGCATGTGCGGGCAGGGGCGAGGAGGAAGCCGGGGCGGCGGCCCCGGGCTGGGATCCATGGCGTTTTGGCCATGGTGACGTGTGCGCTCGCATCTCAGTCGCAGCTTGAGGTGCTGCATGGTGAAGCTTGGTGGTCGGCGTTGGAGAGTGCAAGGCATAACAGGAACGGCTCCAATGATCTCCGCGCTTTTGGGTGGATCAGATCTGCAGGCCTCCATAGGGATGTGTGTGTTCCGGGCGAAAGCCTTGACCCGACTTTGTCGGTGCTGTCGACGGCGGCGCTCTCGGGCGTCGTTTCCCTCCTTGGAGGCATCATTGTGGAACTCATCTTCTTCTATGTGGGGCTTGGGCTCTCCAGGTGAAAACCTAAGCTCCACATGTTTCCGGAGCGGGCGGCGGTGTCTTCGTCGTTTCCCCCTTGGGGGCGTTGCTTGGGAGAGTCAGCTTGTGCTTGATGCGTCTGGTTTTCCCCTACGTCGGGTTTGGTGGATGCCGGGGCAGCGGCCCCGGACGGCTGATGTGCGCCGAGACGGCGGCCTCGGAAAGTGATGCGCGGGGCGGCTCCATGGGGCGGGGCGGCGGCTCGGCCTTGCTTGGATGGAAATCTTGGGCCATTTTGGTGGTAGGCTTGTCGGTCCGGTCGATGCGCTCCAGAGGGGGCGGTCTGACTTTACGTCGAGGTGGCGGCCCCAGATGTGGTGCGAAGTTCGTGGTCTGCGAGCGGTTGCCCTGAGCAGCGTGGGCTGCGGGCAGCTGGGTTGTGCGGTGTTACTGCTCGTGGGGAGCGGTGGTATGTCGGGGCGGCGACCCCGGAAGGCGGTGCCGGTTGATTGCGCTGGGCGCGACGGAGCGGTGGATGTCGGGGTGGCGGCCCCGAGAGAATCTCTATGGCGACCATACTTCTGTGGTAAGATGATGGTGGGAGAGATGTCGGCGACGCGGCAATGGTTGCGATAGTCGGCTCTTCTCCGGCGTGTCCACGGTATTGCCTCGGTTTTGTTTGTTGCTATGGAGTCGAAGCTGCGGCGGCGGGGCCCTGTGGTGTACGATGACTGGCTGCAGGCGGCCCTTTTGGCGATCTTCCATGGCGCCAGCCGTGTCTGGTTTCGTTCTGCTGAATTCTCCGTCAGAGTCGGAGTTGCAATGTATGGTCGCAGGTCGACATGTCGTCGATTAGGGTGGGCTTTGCCCTGTGTGTTTTTGTATTTGAGAGTGGCCTTGGCCCTCGTTGTTCCGGTTTTTGCCCGGTTTTCCTTAATTAACTGGACAATTCTTTTCTGCTTAATTAATAGATGAGGCAGTCTTTACCTCCGTTTCAAGAAAAAATATTGAATTAGAAAATTATATATATAAAATTTGAAACTTCGTGGGATGAATCATGGATGAATAGTTGAATAGACATAGTAAAAAATACTGAAAATCTGAAACGGGCGATGGATGAATGGATCAGGAATATGGATATTGGATACGTATTGAATCAGCCGTCACATACGTATAATGTATCGCCGTATTGCCGGAAGGTCGCGTTGCCGGAGGCGCCGAGCAAGGAGCGAAGGAGCGACGGGCAGATGAGACCACAAAGACGAACCGGGGAGCAACGAACAGGAAAAGCCAGATCTTTTGATGGATTTGTTTCACACGTACGCATAATTTTTTCCTTACCTATTTTTTCGGGCTATACTATATATGTGTACTACATCATAGGCCCCCTCCCGGTTTGGGCCCCGGGCCATCGCCCCTCTGGCCATACCCCAGGGCCGGCCCTGGAGCAAACGGCTGATGGGGCAGACGCCGGCGGAAGAACGGGCGTCGACGAGGGAGCGCACGGTGCTGCCAGGTCCAAGGACAAGGCTGCGCTGCCCATCGGCGGCGTAGCCGGCTCCCACAACGACCGGGCGCACTCCAAGACCTCGGCGTCCGTACATGCACCGCGCCCATCTCAGGAGGCGCGGGACCGGCAGCGTCATGGTATTCACGGTACCATGCGTTTGCTGGACCAAGATCGAGCTGGTGGATCACGGAGTGCTCAGGACCAGCATGCACGCCAACATGCTGGCACGAGCGAGGCACGGTCGCCAGGACGGGATACTGCTCCTTCTAACATAGTTAGAAGTCCGAGCATATCCCACTCGCACCGTTCGCCACCGCCACCCGCCACTTCAGCAGAAGCTTTGGCGCGAGCTCAACTGCTCCTGGACTACCCTCCAACAGCAGACAAGATCGACGACTGGAGGGCCACCATTCAGAGTCTCATCGGCTTCGCCAACGGCAACACTCAACGGCAGCCGAGCACGTCGCAGCCGCGGCAAGTCAGCCAGGCATGAGCCGGTGGTGACAAGACCGGTGGGGGTGCAACCACTATGCGCTCTCCGCCCCGAAGGCCAAGATCGCCGACTCACCGGATCAACCTCGACAGCGACTCCACCGCGTCATCAGATCCACGAGCTTGTCGTGATCAGCGCCAAGTTCTTCACGAACGACAGCAAGAAGACGCTCGTACTCGCATCGACCACCGAAGAGAAGCGCGGCATCAATCGGACCAGCACGCTGGGCCCTCTATCGACATGCATGCGCCAGGGGAACCAGGCGGCTTGCCGTACGCGGTAGGTTGCCCTGCGTTTACTCGTGAGCTGCGGCAAGTCCAGTGGCCCAGCACGAAGAATTTCAAGCCATATGTACCAGAGAAGTACGACGGCAAGTCGCATCCGTCGGAGTTCCTCAGCATCTACACCATCGCGGTGCTGGCCGCCGGGGGGCGGGACGACAAGATCCTTGCCAACTACTTCCCGCTGGTGCTCAAGCCCAACGTCAGGTCCTGGCTCATGCACTTGCCGGACAACTCCATATCTTCCTGGGCAGACCTATGCCATCAGTTTGTCGGCGCCTTCACAGGCGGCCACAAACCTCATGGCCAAGAGAGTGACCTTCATCTGCTCGCCCAGAAGGAAGGAGAGCCCCTGCGCAAGTACATTCAGAGATTCAGCCGTGTACAGCACAACATCCCAGATGTCCACCCTGCCGCGGTCATCAGCGCGTTCCATCAGAACGTGCGTAACCGCAGGATGCGGGAGGAGATGACGATGTGCAAGATCAGAGACGTCAGTGAGCTGTATGCCCTGGCCGACAAGTGTGCACGTGCTGAAGAAGGGAGGAAACTCCCCGGAGAGAATGCAGGAGCAGGAGGATCTAACAGCGAGGATGCTGCCCCGGCAAAGAAAAACCGGTGGCGGAACAACAGGAAGAAGAAAGGCAAAGATGTGCTAGTCGTTGAGCAGTCCGGCAATGAAGGTGGCGCCAAGAAAGCCAAAGCTGGTAGCTCCGGCAAGGAGATTGCCGCATGCACCAACTGCCAGGCTGTGGCGATCGCCGACAAGCAGGACGGCACCGACAAGCAGTACTGCAAGATCCACCGCACCAAGGGCCATGACCTCCAGAGCTGCAAGAAGGTCGAGCAGCTTGTCCAGCAGCAAAGGGCTGAATACGAGCGACACGACAAGGAGAGGGCCCAAGGGGGCGCTGGAGAATCCGGCAAGAAGCGCGCCGGCCGGGGAGGACGCCGCGGCAAAGCCAAGCAGTGGCAAGGAGACAGACCTCCCCGCGGCCGCGACAAGGATGAAGATGACGACGACGACGAAGACATGGATGATGTCGAGACCAGTGAGCAGGAGTTCTAGAAAGCCACAGAGGTTTTGTGCGTTGACGGCGGTGCTTCTCTACATGCTTCGCACTGCCAACTCAAGCAGTGGGTGCGGGAAGTCAATGCGGCGAAACCACCTGTCGAGTCACGCAAGCTTCTGAAATGGTCCAGCACGCCTATCATCTTTGATATTGAGGACGACCCTGATTGCACAACTGCGGTCGGGTGCTTGCCGATGTTGGTTTCACCAACTATCCGCAACCTCAAGGTCACTAAGATGCTAGTTGACGGCGGGGCCAGCTTGAACCTAATCTCCTCCGCTGTACTCCACAAACTCCAGATCCCTGACAGCGAGCTTGAAGAGACCGGCACATTCCAAGGAATCAACCCGGGAAGGAGCAAGCTGAAGGGGAAGGTCACGTTGCCAGTAACATTTGGCAGCGAGTTGAACTTCAGGACTAAGAGGGTCACTTTTGACGTTGCCGATTTTCCATTGCCTTACAATGGGATACTCGGCCGTCCAGCACTCGCCAAGTTCATGGCAGCCTCTCACTACGCATACAACATGCTGAAGATGCCAGGCCCGATAAGCGTCATCTCTGTCCCTAGCGACAAGAAGGATGCTCTTATCTGCGCCGACAAGATCTACTGGGAAGCGGCAGCTGCAGCAGATCGCAAGTCACCTGCCGTTGAAGCTCCCGGGGGGAAGAAGACGAAGTCCGGAAAGAGTTCTGATGCCCACTCCGGCAAGCGCACCTCTTCGGAGTGCTGCGCTGCCGTCGAGGACGCACCAGAGACCAAGAAGGTGTCCGCCAAGGAGGACGGCACTGGTGGTACCTTCACCATCAGTGCCACTCTCGACCCTAAATAGGAAAGCGCGCTCATTGCTTTCCTGCGGGCGAACGTCGATGTGTTTGTGTGGCAACCGTCTGACCTCCCCGGTGTTCCCAGGAAAGTAATTGAGCACCATCTTGCCATTTGTCCTCATGCGCGGCCCGTCAAGCAGAAGGTCAGGAAGCAAGCAGTGGAGCGCCAAGAATTCATCGCAGAAGAGATCAAGAAGTTGGAAGCAGCAGGCCTTGTCAGAGGAGTGCTCCATCCTATGTGGTTTGCCAATCCTGTAGTAGTGCGCAAGGCGAACGGGAAATGGAGACTTTGTATCGACTTTGCCGATGTTAACAAAGCTTGTCCCAAAGACCCATTTCCTTTGCCGCGCATTGACCAGATTGTTGACTCCACGGCCGGATTTGACTTGCTTACATTTCTTGACGCATACTCAGGATACCATCAGATCTTCATGGCAGAAGAGGATGAGGAGAAGACCGCATTCATTACTCCATGTGGCACGTACTGTTTCATACGGATGCCTTTCGGTTTAAAAAATGCTGGTTCAACATTTGCAAGGCTAGTCCATGTCGCTCTTGAGCCACAAATACACAGAAATGTGGAAGCCTACATGGATGACATAGTGGTCAAGAGCAAGGACAAGGCAACCCTGATTCAAGATTTAGACGAGACCTTTGCAAATCTGCGCAAGATCAGCCTCAAGCTCAACCCCGAGAAGTGTGTGTTTGGAGTCCCCTCCGGCAAGCTTCTCGGGTTCTTCGTGTCTCAGCGGGGAATCGAAGCCAATCCCAGCAAGATCAAGGCCGTTGAGCATATTGAAGCACCAAAGCGTGTCAAGGATGTACAAAGACTTGCCGGTTGCGTGGCTGCTCTCAGCAGGTTTATCTCTAGGTCTGCTGAGCGCGCCCTGCCGTTTTTCAAAATATTGAAAAAGGCAGGTCCAATGGAATGGACTCCGGAAGCGGAGGCTGTGCTGCAAGACTTGAAGAGATACCTGTCCTCCACTCCAACACTTGTCGCACCTAAGCCACAAGAGAAGTTGCTGCTGTATATAGCGGCAACCAATCAAGTGGTTAGTGCTGCGTTAGTAGCGGAGAGGGAGGCAGATGACGAGCCAGCAACCACGGCAGGCGCATCGAGTGACAAGCAGGGGGCTTCCCCGACAAGCTCTAGTCCCGACAAGGATGGATCTCCCCACGGAACTCGTATACGGGTCACCTCGAGTGCTCGCTTATGATGAGCTTGAGCAAGAGCAGCTGCGACAAGATGACGCGCTGCTCCTTGAGGAAGACCATCTTCAGGCTGCTGTACGAGCTGCTCGCTACTAGCAAGCTTTGCGCCGCTACCATAGCCGCAAAGTTAATGCCAGAAGTCTCGAGGAAGGCGACCTTGTTCTTCGGCGTGTTCAGTCCGCCAAGAATTCCAACAAGTTGACGCCGAAGTGGGAAGGCCCTTACCGGGTGAAACGAGTCACTAGGCCTGGCGCTGTCCGCCTTGAGACCGAAGATGCCATTCCGGTGAGCAAATCCTGGAACATTGAGCATCTTCGTAAGTTTTACCCGTAAGGCGCTGTTGCCGGAACCTGTTCCGGCAACCACCTTTTGTACAAGTCTTGCCGCTGTTGCATGTAATCCTTTGTACAAAGCCGGGAGCAGACCCCGTGCATAAGTAAAGCTCATGTGCTCCGCACATCTTGTCAATTTCATGCTTTCTATTTTTTGCATATGTGATCTGACACTTTGTGCAGCACCTACTCCCCGGTAAGCAATAACGAGCCGTAAGGCTCCATATCTTTATTTTTCTCCTCTTTCTTTTTTCTCAAGGAAAGGAAGGCTCCCTCGCCCACAAGTTTGCCGGGGGGGAAAGGAGAAGATAATGGTATGGACCAGGCGTCGTTCAAGAAAAGTTTCCCCTTACCGGGAAGCAAACAACAGAAAAGCTAAGTTGCCAAAGTTTGAGCAATCAGATTTTTAAAATTTTTAAGTTATCTCCCTTGAACGACCGCACTTTGTATGGAAAACCTTTACGCGGAGGAACCAACTCGTAGCTAGCTGCGCCCTTACTTTGTTTCGAGTCCGCTCAACAACTTAAGTGAGCTGCGACTAGTTGCGACAAGGTTTCTTGTCGGTAGCGGCACCGCCAGTAGGCTGCTGACGTCCCGCACTCGGCGCTCACGGCTAAGGTGCCTGCACCGGCAAGTTCCCTAAAAGCGTAGGGAAAAAACATACAAAGGGAGGAATCAAGTAAAGAGAATAACATTGCAACCATTACCCAGAATAGAGTTATATTACAAAGTAGCTTGTCGCGGCTCTAACAGATTGTTTTCATAACATGACCAGCAGCGACAAGAAAAGAAGAAACGCGCGGCCTAGTCAACGCGATCGCCCTCAATCCTCTTGATCCCGCTCACCTTATCCATAATGGGTGCGACAAGGGTCTTGAGCGCCTCCAGATCAGCATCCGGCGGCAGGGTCTTGAGGACGTTGGTGAGGTTGAGGCCTGGGTTGCGGAAGGCCACCTTCACCAACACCTTTTGAAGAGCTCCCGCGCAGATCTTGCGCGACTCGTCGGCCAGCTGCTTTGGGATCTTCTCTCGGAGCCGCTGTAGGGCCGTCGCCACGCTTTTGAAGAACAAGGTGAGCTTGGCGCTGGGTTGGAGGTTCTCATCAGAGGGATACCCGAGATCCTCCACCCCCAGCTGCGGCAGCTCCCTGTCTATATCTGCGGCAGCACTCACGAGACCCTCCGTCCAGTGCTCCACTTTCTCCAGCGTCTTGGTCAAAGTGGTCAGCTTCAACTCAAGATCTGCGTTGGAGTCCTTGGCGGCACTAAGCTGTTTGCCCCTCTCGGCGAGATGAGCCTGCAGCTCTAAGTTGCTGTGGGCATCCTTCTCCCGCTCAAGCTTGAGCGCGCCAAGCTCTTCACCACTCGCCTTGAGATCGGCCTCCAGCTGCGCCACCTTCGTCTCCAGCTCCTTCTTGGCGGCCTCGGCAACTGCGGCAGCATCCTCTGCTTGCTTAAGGGCTCCGCCGATTTCTTGCTCACACGCGGCAAGCTCCTCCTTGTGGCTGTCGAGGTTAACTTTCCGCTGCGCCAGCTCACCCTCCTGCGCAAACAGCTTCTCAGCGGCAAGCCGCTGTTGCTCTTCAACTTTGGCCTTCTCAAGGAAGAATGGCTTCTGCTCTTCGGTGAGTTGCTCCTGCTCCTCTGCCAGGGACCGATGAGCTTGCTGGTTGAGACCCCGGAGCTCCTCCGCGCGCTTCTCGATGTCCGCTCCCGCCTTCGTGACAAGCGCCTCGCGGGATTCCAGCTTGGCTTGCCGCGCGCGGTAGAGCGACAACAGCTTCCGCAGCAGCCGCTCCTCCTCAGGCTCGCCGCCGCTGCTGCTCGGCGCATCAACTAGCGTCAGCCCAGCGGAGGCGAGCACCTCTCCATCGAAGCTCTCTCCCTCGACCGGCGCCCTGGAGCTTGACGCCCAGGGGAGGTTGATGAAGACGCCATCGCCAGCCTTCAAGTAGACGCCTGGCTGGGGCTCTTCGGAGCCTGGCGCTGCGGTAGCGGCGGACGGGTCGGCGGTCGACGTAGCGCCTGGCGCTCCTGCGGCCTCAGGGCCGTCAGTACGATCGCCAGACCCCTCGCCAGCTTCTGCGGCGGCAGCTTTGGCGGCCTCGTCACCAGCGGGATCATCAGCGCCGGCTGCTCCTTTAGTAGCAGCGGCGTCGTCGGCAGCAACCTCGGTCTCCATCGGCTCCGTAGCAGATGGATCTGATTGCCGGAAAAGTGAGAAAAGTCAAACAAATACCCAAAACGAAGAAGAACCCCAGGGAAGCTTTGAAGAGAAGATTACCTGTACTGGGTTCGGCAGTCGTAGTCCCCGCCGCCGGGGGGACGCTGGTGCTGTCCCTTGCCGGAGAACTCCCCCTTGCCGGAGGACTCTCCCTTGGCACTTCGGGGGCGGTCTCCGGACGCTCCTGGTGGGGCTGCTCTGCTTCTACACAAGCCAACAGTCAGATGTCAGCAAAGAAACAGTATCCATGCGCGCCTACCAACGGAAAGCGAACCATATACTTACGCTGGGGGCTGCTCTGGAGAACAGTTGCCGGGTCCGGCAAGGTGGTCTCGGGCGCTCCCCCTGCTGTCGCGGTGGGTTCGTCCTCGATGACAATCACCGGGACCTTGGCTCTCTTCGCTGCTCTCTGGGCCAGAGTCCTAAAAAGGAATAAGTTCAGAGTAAAGCAAATGAGATACAAGACAAAACGGCAAGAATTGAAGAACTACAAGTACAACAAGAGAATCTTACTCTTCTTCTTCCTCGTCGGAGCTGAACGTAGAGAAGTCGAAGTCCGTCCCACGTCCAGCGCGAGGAGGCGGAGGAGTAGTTTCCCTTGGCCGCTTGGCGGGAACAGTGGCGGTGGCCTGAGATGACCCCGCTCCAGTTGTCGCAGCAGCATAAGGTGCTCCCGCAGCAACAGTGCTTGCCGCGGTGGAGCGCTTCACGCGGCGCGGCGACTGTTCACTCGCCTGCCGCCCCGCTACCTCCCCGGCCTTGCGGAGACGCCTTCTTGGTGGGGATGGAGGCTCTTCTTGCGGCAAGCTGCCTGAAGAAGAGGAGGAAGAGGAGTTGATTTCCAGCGAGCCGCTCGTATCCTTGGCGGGCTCGCTCGACTCGACGTCATGCCTGGCAAGCCCTTTCTTGCCGGCGGGCTCCCCTCGCTCGGCATGACTTGCCGCCTCTGCTGCATCTGCCTCCTCCACGGTGAATCCAAATTCGCCCGCGGCTGCGGCTGCCGCCGCCTCTTCCAGCCTGGTGGCGATGCGTGTCATCTCCGCATCGGTAGTGTCGCGGGTGAGGCTATCCTTTTCGTTGAAGCGGATCGGCACTTCTACCAAGCCGTCAAAGAATTTCTGCACGACGTCGTTTGCAGGCTCTTGCCAAGTTGGGACAATTCCATGCGAGTCGTACAGCGGCATCATTGCACGGATGCGGTCGAGTGCGGAGTTGTTGCATAGCGGAACGACACTCTTCGGCAACCTAAACACTTCGGGATGTTGAGGGTCGTACTTGAACAGCTCCTGGAGCATCGCGTTGAGTTCCAGAACAGTGAAGTTGAAGTTGAGGCCCGGACGCAGCCTCATGATATCCGCCGCATTCTTGAATTCCCAGGTGGGTCTACCCCGTTCCTGCAGGGGGGCGATGCGGCGGCGAAGAAAATCTGCGCCAACAGCGCCTACAGTGAGCCCGGCAAGCCTGAGGCATAGGATCCGGGTGACGGCAATCTTAAGCCTGTCATCTTCCGGGGCCACGTCACTCCAATCGCTGCCGCGTGCTACGGGGGCTTGGCGCCGGGCGGTAAACGGCTGCGGGTTCTCCTCGACAATCCAGCACTAGTCTGCTCTCCATTCCTCCCACTTGCCGCGGAACTCTCCCTCCAGATAAGTGTCCTTCTTGCCGGCCCTCGAGATCCAGGCGATCCCGCCGGATAAAGGCTCTCCTCTCTCTACTCGGGGCATAAAGAAGTGGCGAAAAAGGGCTACATTGGGATGGACTCCGACAAAGTTTTTGCAGAGATGTGCGAAAACTGCCATGGTCAGAACGGCATTGGGGGTGAAGTCAAGGAGGTGGAATCCGTAGGTGTTCATGATATCGCAGAAAAACTCAGAGAAGGGCGGGCAGAGCCCGCAGTAGAAGAACAAGGCGAAGAAAGGATATCCGTTTGGAGCCATTTTCCAAGCAGCGGCTGGAAGTACCTTCGTGCGCGGATGCGCTCGCGTCTCCGTCGACCAGAAGAGATAGTAATCCTCCCTCAGCTCCCTCGCGGCAAGCTTGGGGGGGAAGATTGCCCGCTCCTTTCGCAGCGCCGCAAGCCGCTGCGCCTCGGTCGACTTCACAACCATCCCCTTATCGGCTCTCGGAGCCATGGCGGAAGTGGTGGAGGAGGTCGACGGCGTTGGTGGTGCTGGTGGCGATGGGGGGCGGGGCGCTGCTCTCTTTCAGCTTTGGGAAGAAGAGGGAGCGGCGGAGGCTTCCAAGATTGGAGTAGCAACTGGCGAAGGGGCAAACTGCCCCTGTTTCCCCTGCTTATAAGGAGGGAGGGGGTGGACTTTCCGCATTTCCGAATAAATAAACCACCCACGATCTCTCCCACGATGCCGCATTCAACGCGTGCCGTTCGGGGAGGGCGCGGTGGATACGGAGAGAGATACGGCGTAACCAGGCCGCGCGTGCCCGTGCCCTGTTTTGGGCCTGGCCCAACAGCGCTCGGCACCGTGTATGGCCCAGGCCCGGGGGCTCCTGTCGGTGTACTAGAGTAGGGGTACCCTAGTATCCCGAACTTGTGCACGGGCAGTCGCAGCATCCCGCGGCAAGGCTTGCCGGGTGACCGCCAAGGTCCTCCGTGGTTCCCCTGGAGCCATTCAAGGAGACAAGACCCCGGCAAGAGGAGCTTGCCGGGAAGGCCAACCAAGGCATATCAAAGCCAAGGAGACAAGACCCCGGCAAGAGGAGCTTGCCGGGAAAGCCAACCAAGGCATATCAAAGCCAAGGAGACAAGACCCCGGCAAGAGGAGCTTGCCGGGAAGGCCAACCAAGGCATCTCAAGGAACTTGCCGTGATGCGCCATGCATCCCGGCAAGGCCCGGTGAGCGACAAGCTCGCGGACGCGACAAGACAACGACCGCGGCAAGGCGCTTGGCGCGGCAAGCCACCACTTTGTGTCCGCGCTCCAGCACATCCACCAACGTGTCGCTCTGGGACCCTTCCAAGCGTACGTGGCGGGAGGCTGTGCAACCAGCGGTGCGCGGTGGCAAGCGGCGCTGACAAGATTGCCATCGTGGCGGGCGGTGGCATCCCTGACGGTCCCTTTTGCACTAGTTAGGCGACGCAGACGGGCATTTAATGCCCTTGTCCCCTGCCGTCAGGGTTAGGTATGATACACTGTAGCAGGTAGCTGTACCAACCGCAGCACCTTTCCATTTTTACCCTTGTCTACATTGCCACCTGTCCGTGACCACTTGAGCATATAAAAGGAGGCCCATGCGCAACGTAGGGTCGGTCGGCGAAAAAGAGAACACTCACGCTCGGTCTCGTTAGCTGCCGGAGTGTACTGTAGCACTCCGCGCTCCCGAGCAAGAACTCGGTACAAACTGAAAAGCAGGAGTAGGGTTTTACGCATCCGTGCGGCCCGAACCTGGGTAAACCGCACGTGTGCTTCGCCTTGATCCGCTCTTCGTGCGACCCTCGCCCCCGCCGAACCGAAAGGGACTCGGACCGCCGGTCCCATAGGTGCTCGTGGGTCAGTACCCCGGCACAATGTGTGGTAGTAACTGTTCATGGATCACAAACACAGAACTCAGTTCCTAAGAACGGCTGCAATGAGACAACCCACCATGTACTCCTACATGGCCTCTCACCGCTACCTTTACCAAATCGTGTTCACACACTTAGCTCTCAACAATAGGACATGTTCACCACATTCCAATTCATCCCCGATGAATCATACCTGACTCAACTCGAAGCAGTAGCATGCATGACAAACAAACATGAATGAGTAGGCACATCAGGGCTCAAACAACTCCTACTCATGATAGTGGGTTTCATCTATTTACTGTGGCAATGAAAGGTCATGCAGAGGAAAGGGGTTCAGCTACCGCAGCATGTAACATTTGAAATGTTGTTGTCCTAATGCAGTAAAAGAGAGCAGGAGCGAGAGAGTGGGATTGTATCAGAATGAACAAGGGGTTTTTGCTTGCTTGGCACTTCTGAAGATAACATTGAGTCTTCATTAGTGTCAACGATCACAGCATCTACCGAGAGGGGACAATTATCGGCAAACAAGGAAGAGCACAATCAATGCAATGCACAATATGATGCATGATCATGACATGACAATATGTTGTGATTTGAGCTAATGCAACTAGTAACATAAAGGTTTGGGTTGATTTGAACTCAAGGTTCAAATTCAAATTCAAACTATGAATTCAAATAGTGCATTATCATGTTTTGGACTAAACAGTGAGGTTAAGTTGTTCAAACATGCATGAAAATGGTACAGATGGATAGATTGAATTTTTCTGATCATTTTTCATATATAAATTATTTCATTCTGAGCTATGGATTATTTTCTATGATTTTTAGAAGTTTTAGACATTTTCTGGAATTTTATGGATTATTTTAAATCCAAAAAATGACTTACTGCGTCAGCATGATGTCGGTGTGACGTCATCAGGTCAACGGAGAGGGTCCAAGTCAAACCTGACGGCTGGGACCCGCACGTCAGTGACACAGGAGGTTAAACAGGGTTATTTGATATTAGATTAATCCTAAACTAATTCTGTCAGTGGCAGGGCCCACATGTCAGTGTCTAGTGTTAAACTAAACAGGGTGGTTAGTGGCTAATTAAGCCGGACAAGTCAGCCCACCAGAGTTAGTCGCCGGTGACCATTGGCCACGGCGGAAACACACCGGAAGGCCACGGGAGCGGCGGAGAAAGGCACCAGGAGGTAGCTCGTGCGCCCGCGCATCCAACGGAACAGGTGGGAGGTCGCGGGGTGGTCGGAGCTCGCCGGAAGTGTGCTCGCGGCGGCGCCGGAGTTCGGGTGAGTGCGGGGTTGGCGCTGTGGGGCACGGGAGGGCAAGTTAGCATGTGCGTTAGGCTCCTGGTCGCTTCCTGAGCGCGGTGACGTGCTCATCTTGGACGGAGGCGAGCTAAAATGACGGCGGCGACATGACCAGCGCCGGCGAGGTCTTGGCATCGACAGAGATGGGGGCTACGCTATGTTATCGAGCACGGGGAAGGGGGGGTTCGGTAGAGGAGCTCACGGCGAGGTCGTTGGTGATCCCAGCGTGCTTGGGGACGGCTTGGTGACGACAAATCGGTCGACAGCGGCCGTCGGTGCAGTGGACGAAGATGGTGTCGGTGAGGGTGCTCCAGGGCGTCCGGCGTCGTGTGGCTCGTCGGGGAGGACTACGACGTCGTTTTGGAGCTCAGGGTTGTGTCGGAGAGGTTCGGGAATGGCTGTGGCCAGGGTGGCAGCGAGCGCGGCGGCGAGCTCCACTCGGTGGTGCTGCGGGAGAGAGCGGAGGAGGGGGAGGGGGTCCAGGGAGAGAGCGAGGGGGTCGAGAGGGAGTGCGTGGCATCGCGGAGGGAGTCTAGGGCGACGAGGGGGCAGCCAAGCAGGCAGCTGCCGGTGTGGCATGCCGCGGCGCCGTGGCTGTCTTAAACAGAATTTAAACATGATGCAACAAGATGCAAAACACCAGGCAGTACCATAAGCTAGGGATGTGACACCTAGTGAGACATATAGCCACGCCGTAGAACAGGGGCTCAGGCGCCATTAATGGAGACATTTGGAGGGAGGTCCACGGCGGGTAGCGGCCAAAGGGTTCTCCTCCCAATGCGCACGTGCAGGGGTCTGATCGCACGCCTCCCGTACTCAAATAGCTACCCCACACGACACCTCCTAGCAAATAAAAAAGGGGACGCGTGGCGGCACGTAATTGGTAAGTAGAATGCCCACGGTTACAATAATACTTGTGTTTCTGATTTGTAACGTGACAGCACTTGTTCCAAAATGACTTTGTTGATTGTTGTGTGCGCCTTCACAAATCGGACAGAAAAACTACCACAACATGTTGGTGCCATGTCATGATACCATGCCAAGTTTCATGATTTTTAGGCGTGTTTTGGAATTACAGGAATTAAAAAAAATCAAGTTTCTCAATCTTTCTGGCCAAGCCACGACGCCCAGATGTTTGAATTTCATTCCCATCTCTTGCATGGGACCTAGAAATTCACCCAAGGACACACATGTGATTTTTCAACCAACTTTGGTGCACTGGAGCATGTGCTTGTTGTTCAAATTTGAATTATGCACATTAAATGCCCAGAAACTCAATTAATGTATAAAAAGGCCAAATGAACCACGAGAAATTCCAAAATTAAACACAACACTCCTGCTGTTCTATATTGAAACTAGAATTTTTTTGAAAGCAATAAGAGGCAACTGATATCGTTCCGTCTCCAAAGGTGGCACGTTCCACACCGCGAAACCATCATGCTTGTTGTGAGAAGCTCTCGTTTGTGAGAAGCTTATACCCAAACCTGCCCCAAATGCGACAATTTTTTTACCACGGCATGTTGATGCCGATCCATGATAGCATGCCAAGTTTCATGAATTTCAAACGAGTTTTGGATTTACTAGAATTTAAAAACTAGGTATCTCAATGTTTTGCCGGCAATCAACAATGCCCTGGTGTTTGAATTTCATTCCCATCTCTTGCATGGGACCTAGAAATTTACCCAAGGACACACATGTGATTTTTCAACCAACTTTGGTGCACTGGAGCATGTGCTTGTAGTTCAAATTTGAATTATGCACATTAATGCCTAGAAATTCAATTAATGTATAAAAAAGGCCAAACGACCCCGAAAAATTCAAAAATTAAACACAACACTCCTGTTGTTCTATGTTGACACTAGAAATTTTTTGAAAGCAATAAGAGGCAACGGATATCGTTCCGTCCCCAAAGGTGGCACGTTCCCTACCAAAACCATCACGCTTGTTGTGAGAAGCTCTGGTTTTTGAGAAGCTTATACCCAAACCTGCCCCAAATGGGACAAAGTTTTTACCATGACATGTTGATGCCACTCCATGATAGCATGCCAAGTTTCATGAATTTCAGATGAGTTTGGATTTACTAGAATTTAAAAACCAGGCATCTCAACATTTTGCCAGCAATCAACAGTGCCTTGGTGTTTGAATTTCATTCCCATTCCTTGCATGGGACATAGAAATTCACCAAAGGACACACATGTGATTTTTCAACCAACTTTGGTGTACTGGAGCATGTGCTTGTAGTTCAAATTTGAATTATGCACACTAAATGCCCAGAAACCCAATTAATGTATGAAAAGGCCAAACGAACCCCAAAAAATTCCAAAATTAAAAACAACACTCCTGTTGTTCTATGTTGACACTAGAAATTTTTTGAAAGCAATAAGAGGCAACAGATATCATTTCATCCCCAAAGGTGGCACCTTCCCTACCGAAACCATCACGCTTATTGTGAGAAGCTCTGATTTGTGAGAAGCTTATACCCAAACCTGCCCCAAATGGGGCAAATTTTTTACCATGGCATGTTGATGCCGCTCGATGATAGCATGCCAAGTTTCATGAATTTCAGATGAGTTTTGGATTTACTAGAATTTAAAAACCAGGTATCTCAATGTTTTGGCGGCAATCAACAGTGCCCTGGTGTTTGAAATTCATTCCCTTTTCTTGCATGGGACAAAAGCATGCACCCAAGGACACATATTTGATTTTTCAACCAATTTGTATGCACTGGAGCATGTGCATGTATTTCAAATTTGAATTATGCACATAAAATGCCTAGAAAACCTAGTTAATGTATAAAAATGTCCAAATGAACCCCAAAAATTCCAAAACTTAACACAACACTCCTGTTGTTCTATGTTGGCACTAGAAATTTTTTGAAAGCAATAAGAGGCAACGGATATCATTTCGTCCCCAAAGGTGGCACGTTCCGTACCGAAACCATCACACTTGTTGTGAGAAGCTCTGGTTTGTGAGAAGCTTATACCCAGACCTGTCCCCAAATGGGACAAATTTTTTACCACGGCATGTTGATGCCGCTCCATGATACCATGCCAAGTTTCATGAATTTCCGACGAGTTTTGGATTTACTAGAATTTAAAAACCAGGTATTTCAACATTTGGCCAGCAATCAACAGTGCCCTTGTGTTTGAAATTCATTCCCATTTCTTGCATGAGACCTTAGCATGCACCCAAGGACACATATTTGATTTTTCAACCAATTTATATGCACCGGAGCATGTGCATCTAGTTTAATTTTGAATTGTGCACCTGAAATGGCTAGAAAACCAGTTCAATGTATAAAATGTCCAAACGAACCCTGAATAATTCCAATTCTTTTACGACACACATATAGTTATATGTTCACTGTAGATAAAATGTCTAGCAATTCAAACACCGTCCATTGCCACTATGACCCCATTATGTAATTCAAATCAAGATGAAAAATGAAGTAGAGCCTACACAGCTTATTATCACAAACCGTGTGAGATGTAGCACAAAATATCCAGGAGCACCGTTGGTGTATAGTACGCCTATGGCTTACGCGAGAAGGTGCCTTGACTACAGTCCACAACCGTCATGTCAAGCACACTAGCTCGCTCCCGGAATACTCCTGCCTCTGCATCCCTCACAATCTTGAAAATACTACTGCCTCGTAAACTCGAAGATATCTACCGCTGGAAGGTTTTAATGTTTGATAGCACACAATTAGTATGTGCAGACCGTGTGTGATGTCTGTTACTCCCGCTCTGCTTCAGCCCCTTGATTCGAATTTTTAGCAGCCCCGACATTTTACTCCCGCCTCTGCATCCCTCGCAATCTCAAAAATATCTGCTCGCCCTTGATCCAAATTTTTAGTAGCCCCGCCTAGTAAAATTTTTAGTTGCCGCAGTATTTCCTCAAACACCACCTTGCCGCCCTCCCCCTTCACACACACATCACACACTCCCCAAAATCTCCGCTCACACAGACATACACAACCCTCAAAACCATTGATAGGTCGCCACCATCGTCGACGCCTCCATCCTCAACCGCTGCTTGTGTGTCGGGGAGCTCGAGGAGCCAATGGCCAAAAAGAGGTTATCGCAGCCTTTTCGCCCAAAGCCGGCAAGGTGGCTGCCGAGGTATCCTCGTCGTCCTCCGCGGGATCGATCCGCCGTCGCTGGTCCCCCGATCCGCCCGCCGTCGCGCCCCTACGTCGGCTCGAGGACTTCCCCGTCCTCCCTCAGACCCGACAGCCGACGAGGTCCTACCTCGGGGTCTGGCAGCGGTGGCGGGGGACGTGGGTCGCTGAGATTACAGATTGGGAGACCCACACCTGCCGGTGGCTCGGTAGCTTCCACATGGCCGACCTCGCGGCCATGCAGTTCGACTGTTGGCAAGTCCGCTACCATGGCGCGGCAGCTGGGCTCAAATCCCCCTTCGGCACACGTCCGGTCGACCTCGTCCCGCCGGAGCCAGGGGTGGTGAGCTCAGCTATGGCACGGGAGGACCGCGAGGCATGGGAGCGCGTCGAGGCCGAGGCCTATCGACGAGGCCTACATGTAAGAGCTCCACCGGCAGCATCTGGAGCTCGTGGAGGCGGAGCGGGTGGTCTTTGTCGGCGTGGAGGGCGGCGAGCACTACAAAAAAAGACACATCCTTGACATTTTGGGCCGAATGAATTTTTTTCTGTCATACTTATGACACTTCTATGACGATAATTGTGACAAAACCCGGTATCATCATAGATGTGGTGGGGTCCTACTTCTATGACAAAAAATCATGACAGAAAATGGGCTTTTCGTCCTGGGCGGGCCGGAGACGCAGCTGCATGACATTCTTTGGGCCGTCCATGACGGAAAAAACCATGGTAGAAGCGAGGGCGAGGAAAATATCGGGGTGTTCCCAGTTATGGTGGGTGGTCGGGGCCGAGTGATACGCGTTTCTCTCGTACACGCACGCGCGTGGGTGCGAGGCGTTGGGCTCTAACTGAACCCGAGCGATTGCACTGCAGGCTACGCGTTACTGAACCCGAGCGATCGATCGATGGCTGTTAACTGAACCCGATCGAGCGATTCCTTCGCTACTGCTGCTAACTGAAGCCGATCGATGCTGCCTCTGGATGAACAATGAGTGTTCCTTGGGGGGGGTTGGATGAACAGTTCCCGGTGGGGGTGGATGAACAGGACCCCGTGGTGTTGCCTCTGGTTGAACAGTGAGCATTGCTGGGGGGGGGGTTGGATGAACAGTTCCCGGTGGGGGTGGATGAACAGGACCCCGTTGTGTTGCCTCTGGATGAATAGGACCCTAATCGAACGAGCCAGTTGAGGCTGGATGAACAGGACCCCGTGGAGGGCTGGATGAACAGGACTCCGTGGAGGGCTGGATGAACAGGACCACCCCATGGAGGGCTGGATGAACAGTAGACGGTGGAGGGCTGGATGAACAGTAGCCCGTGGAGGGGTGATTAAACAGGAGCCCGTGGAGAGGGCTGGTTGAATAGTAGCCGGTGGAGTAGCGTGCAGTGGAGGCTGGATGAACAACAGCCCATGGATGAATAGTAACAGGTCGAGGCTGGAGGAGGTCGACGGTGGATGAACAGTAGCCCGTGGAGGCTGGAGGGGAT
Source organism: Triticum urartu (assembly GCF_003073215.2). Classification (NCBI taxonomy): domain Eukaryota; kingdom Viridiplantae; phylum Streptophyta; class Magnoliopsida; order Poales; family Poaceae; genus Triticum; species Triticum urartu. The sequence goes on along the minus strand of NC_053024.1, from coordinate 658,445,531 downwards.
AGACGGTGGAGATAAACAGTATCCCGTGGAGTCCCGTTTTGCGGTACGCCACACCCCTCCCGATGAACAGGACCCCTGTTTCGACCGTAGCGCTCCAAGACAAGTCCAATTCCTCCGTTTTGCGGTACGCCACACCCCTCCCGATCAACAGGACCCCCGTTTCGACCGTAGGAGGCCCGTTTCCTCCGTTTGCTGTATGCCAGACCCCTCCCGATGAACAGGATCCCGTTTCGAACGTGGCCGGTCAAACACAAGGCTGTTTCCTCCGTTCTGCGGTACGCCAGACCTTGTTTCCATCGGCTGTTCCGTCCAAGCCCTCCCAAGGAACACGACGACGCATTCTGTTCTGACCCAACCGGTTCGCTCCCCATGAATACGACGACGACGCAGTTTCTCCATTCTGACCCAACCATGTACATGAGCCTTGGGCATACGTATGCGCGAGTAGGCGTTCGAGACCCTGCCCATATGTATGTACGTGGCCGTATATTCTTTCTTGCACACTGGCCGTTGTACGTACGTGTACATGCTACGTGTGCGCCTCTACTACGACACGTGCGTGCCTCTACATCGACCAGTATGTACGTACACGTTCGCGACCAGAATGACAACGCTACATATGCTTCGATCAGGTGGGTCCTGACTGTCAGGCACTTCCTTGCGTGCGAAGATGTAGCTGGTGGGTCCCAGCAGTCAGGGGGGCGAATTATTCTTTTTGCCCGGACGCACTTCCCTACGTGCGAAGATGTAGCTGGTGGGTCCCATCAGTCAGGGGGAAACGTTTTTTTCAAGAAATACGGTGGCCCATCCGGTGGGTACCCGCTGTCAGGTGGAGGAATAATTATTTTGGGCGTAATAAGGAGGCACTTCCTTGCTGCGGCCATGGACCCTGTTAGCCTCTCCACGTACAGTACTCTTCTGATGGAAGTCGTTCCTTGACCACCTTGACCACGCCGCGCCGAGAGCACCAGGGCGGTGGACGACGGCGAGGCCTAGGAAGGGGATGACGCAGAGCCGGGGAAGACACGGTAGTGGAAGCCCGCGCGGAGAGGAGTACGAGGGTTCACTAGTTTGGCTGCAGTGTGAGGCTGCCGTCGCCGCAGGTCTTGGCCAGCGGTGGGAATAGTAGGCGGCGGTGAGGCCTCCGCGGCAGCACACCGGCCACGGAAGGCAGGAGCATGCGGCACGACCGGCAGTGCTTTGGGCGGATGGAGCAAGAAGACCAGAGGTTGAAGAAGCACTACGACAGTTGGATGGACATCGTACGGTCACTGGAGCTAGAATCGTTCATATTGACTAAGTTGACAAAGCACTCTGTCCCCGTCAACTTAGTAGGCCCACAAGTCAGCCACCCACCAAGGTGGGTCCCAACTAGCAGGGGGAGTATTCATTTTTTATGCATAATAAGGAGGCACTTCCGGTGGGTCCAAGCTGACAGCGGGGGGAACGTTTTTTTTGCAAAATATGGTGGCCCGTCTTGTGGGTCCCAGTAGTTAGGGGGGAAACGTTTTTTTCACCAAATACGGTGGCCCGTCTGGTGGGTCCCTGCTGTTAGGTGGAGGAATAATTATTTTCCACGTAATAAGGAGGCACTTCCTTACGGCTACCATGGACCCAGCTGTCAGCCTCTCCTAGTACAATACTCTTCCGATGGAAGTCGTTCCTGGACCACGTTTGACCACGCCGCGCCGAGAGCACCAGGGCGGTGGACGACGACGAGGCCTAGGAAGGGGACGATGCGGAGTCGGGGAAGACGCGGCAGTGCATGCCCACACATAGAGGAGTATGAGGGTTCACTGGTTCGCTGCGGTGTGAGGCTGCCGTCGCCGCAGAATAACAGGGGGTGTGGGTGAGTAGAGGGATGGCCTGGCCAGCGGTGGGAGTAGTAGGGGGCGGTGAGGCCTCCGCCGCATTGTAGCCGGCCATGGGAGGCAGGAGCACGAGGCACGACCGGCGTTGGTTTGGGCGGCTGGAGCAAGAAGACCAGAGGTTGAAGAAGCACTACGGCCGTTGGATGGACATCGTACTTTCACTGGAGCTAGAATCGTGCATATTGACTAAGTTGACAAAGCCCTCCGTCCCCGTCAACTTAGTAGGCCCAAAAGTCTGCCTGCCACTATACCGGGTCCCAGCTAGCAGGGGGAGTATTCATTTTTTTGTGCATAATAAGGAGGCACTTCCTTGCGTGCGAAGATATAGCTAGTGGGTCGAAGCAGTCAGCGGTGGTAACATTTTTTTCACGAAATACAGAGGCCCTTTCGGTGGGTCCTAGATGTCACGTGGAGGAATCATTATTTTGCGCGTAATTAGGAGGCATTTCCTTGCGTGCGGCCGTGGACCCAGATGTCAGCCTCTCCACGTACAGTCCACTTCAGATGCATGTCGGTCATTGACCACGTTGACCAGGCCGCACCGAGAGCACCAGGGCGGTGGACGAAGGTGAGGCCTAGGAAGGGAACGACACGGAGGTAGGGAAGACTTGGCAGTTGTTTCCCACGCGGAGGGGAGTACGACTATACGAGGGTTTACTGGTTCGTCTTCCGTCGCCAGACAATAACAGCAGGTGTGGGTGAGTAGAGGGATGGCTAGGCCAGCGATGGGAGTACGGTGGGGCGCTAAGGCCTGCGTGGCAGCACAACCGGCCGCGGGGAGGATGGAGCAGGCAGTCTCGCCAGTGCTTGTTTGAGCGGCTGGACCAGGAAGAGTAGAGATTGAAGAGGCACGACGGCCGTTGGATGGACATCCAACATTCACTGCTTGTGCATCAACCTTTTTTTAGGAAAGCCTCAAATCTATGGAAAACAACATACAACCCATCTGCCATTATTTCTAATAATTTATAGCCCATTTGCTAATTCTTAAGGTTTTTTTGGAGCCCATATTCTTTTTGTTAGCATTAGAGCCCATATTGTGGCCACGGTTAAAAAATTATATGAAATTTTGCATATTTCGGTGCGGTCCGAACGGTTTTTAATCCCGATATTTCGAGTCACATTCAAAATGATTTTAAAAATAAATGTATATCAATATAAAATCCAACAAATTTTCTATGCATAAAAATTAATGCAATTTGAAATCTCGAAATGAAAAAAAAAGAAATTTGAAACTAATTCCCGGTTTGATGTGTTTTAAAAATGCATAGCCCATTTCTCATTACTGATAGGCCATTTTCTCGGCCAGCCGAATGAAGCTCTCCTCGTCTTGAAAGATTTGTAGCCCAACAGGCCTGACAAAGCGACTTACTTGGCAAATCACAAAAAAACTGGGCTATCCATTTTCAGAAAGAAAAAAAAAACTAGACAGGTTAGAGTGCCCCGCACAACCCAGTTGACACCCTGCTTCCGTCTCAAAAAAAATTAGATAAATGCCACTCCAATTATGGCGATTCATAAAAATGCCACTTCAGTTTCCAAACTTTGAAAAATGCCACTGCAATTTTTGCAAACTTTGGAAAACGCCACTGCAATTTGCAAACTTTGAAAAACGCCACTCCAGCCTTCGAAAAATGCCACTGGAAATTGCATGAAATGGCATTTTTCAAAGTTTGGAAATTGCAGTGGCATTTCTTAGAAACACCAGAGTTGGAGTGGCATTTATCAAATTAACCCAAAACAAAAATAACTGAGCGAGCTGCTGGGTCCCTGGTGTCAGCCGCTCGTTGTGCAATTCTCTCGTTTATTGACTACATTGACAATGGCATGGGACCCAGATGTCAGAAATCCATTAGGAGGAGCCATTTTTATTGGCTTGAAATAAGGAGGCAGTTGCTTGCGTACCGCCATGACCTTGGCGGGTCCCTGCTGTCATCATCTCCACATACAATCATCTCCTGATTGTGTATGCATCAACTTGGTAGGCCCACAAGTCAGCCTCTAAACAAGTGGAGGACAAATACAACCCATTTAAAATAATAACAGCCCATTCCATACATTCAAACGGAAAGTTGAACATTCAGAGCAAAGTAACAGGTCTGATCCACATATAGAGTAATGAACTTCCACGTTGACAACCATCATAGCCAAGTTAACTATCTACTCTCACTAATACCCTAGTAGCGTACAAGTACTAACTTACTCTTAGCTAACTAGACAATGCCGACCACCATCTGCGGTACACGCTAAACACCGGCACTGGTGTCCTCCGTCTCGCCTTGGACTTGCCAGAGGTGCGATAGGGCACGGTGCTCGCACGCGTTGGCCCTTTCCATGCCGACGTGGTCCACCGAAGCTTCGGCTTCTAAGCGGGAAACCCACTTGACGAGCTGGTAGTAAAAATCGGTGCCGGCCTCCACGTAGTCGGCCCAGTTGCTGGCACTTTGCTCGCGACTCAGAGCGTCGGTGCGCTGCTGCTCCATGTCCCGCTGGCTGCGCAAATCGGCGATACGCTGCTCTTCCGCCAAGCGGTCGTGCTCCAACAACTCCTGCTCCTCGGCCAGGAGGTCGCGCTCCAACAAGTCCTCGATCTCCGCATTGCCATCTAAAGACCGATATAATGCCTCCTCCCTCCGTCTGCCTTCCGGTGAAAAGCCAAACACTAGTTCCCGCGGTGACCGCCTCCGGTGTCGCCTATCGCGGACGGGCGGGGGCATGGCAGATGTGGCAAGAGCGAGGATAAGTGGCGAGCGACGTCGAGCCGGTGGGGGATTATGAGGATAGGGCGAGTTGGGTGATGGTGCCACCAGAGAAGCCCGGGAAACAATAATTATAGGCGGAAGGTAGGCGAACTAGCGTGTCGCGGGAAACGCGATGGTCATCGCGGTCATCGGAATTCAATGCATAAGCAGGCATGGCTTAGTGCGCCAGCTTGCCATGGAAAACTGGAAAAACTGAAATTATGACTGTGCCGTCCCGTCCCGTCAGTGGTGCGTCCCGTTTGTGCTGGGTCGCACGCTGGCATGACGGTCAAACGAGTGCACTCGAATCATCTCCCTCCTTGTCAATAATGATTCCACGGATTTAAAAGGCCCGCAACAATTAAAGCGCCTCTTTTTCGCATCAGTTAGCTGCCTTAATTACGGCTGGCTGCATGCAAGCACTCAAAATCGCTCGCTGCCGCCAGTACACGGAGCAGCATGCAACGAGTCACAGCCGAGGGCATTAGTTGATGAACTTTAGCTGGGAGATAAGGCATTTGCGAATTTTTTTGCTGGCAGTTTCTTCAGATTCGAATGACATTTTCTTTAGAGCAGCTTGTCAGTTTCTTCAGAGGTAGGCATTTTTATTCAAAAAACTGCCACTTTGGATCTTGCGTCGCAACTAAAACTGCCAGGAGTGCATTAGTAGGCTAGCTAGTGATCGATCAGTAACTTGTAAACACTGAGCGAATAGAAATAAGGAACTGTTAGTGCATCTCAATGCTTCACAGATCATATACAAATATGTAGCTCGAAAAGCAAAGATCAGCCACTTCAGATCTTGCATTGGTACTAAAACCAACCAGTATGATTCCCATACATAAGATCAATATGTTAATGCATCTCAATGATTCACAGATCATATAAAAATATGTGGCTCCAAAAGCAAAGGTCTAGAAGAAACATCTATTCTACCTACTAACATGGATGCTTCTCTTGGCACATTCAGTACAGACGGAAATACAAATTTGTTTGTGAAGTCTACAATTCCTCTGACAAACGTAAGTGGTTTAACCAACAACTGGAACCATGAGAATGAACCACACATGATGGAGGAACATCCACTGCAATATGATTTGGTCTTCTCTCAATCACACGATGAGGCTATTTTTGGAATACAAACTTTAACTTAGGCAAATGATGCCCATTGTATAATCAGACCAAAGCAATGAAGCACCTAGTGTTGGCCAATAAATAGTATAGTACTACTTTTCTGCAGTCCATGAAGTGACTATCCAATCTTTCTGTGTCTATTTTCAAATGGCACTGCATGCAGTGACTATACTATTCTCTTGTGTAGTTCAACCAAAATTGCGGTCACTTTGTGTGTTTGCCAAATAGCAACGGGCAGACATCTCTGTCTGCACAAATATCAAGCAGCTAGTAAACATATAGCCCACCTTGTATTTTTGGTTAAAACATGTCTCTTCCGCTTAGCATCTGTCATGTTTTGCACTGGACAATTTGATACAGTCATGTTTTGCCCTGGACAATTTCATACTGAATTGATTTGCTGGTTCAGTGCAGAAATATTGCGCCTATTCTTCATCAGACCAAGGATATCCATGTTCGCAGTGATGGAAGAGGTGAGATCGATACAACCGAAATTGAGCATCCAATAATTGAATCCTGTCCTGCACCTCTAGTGTAGGTCCACCCTGCCAATAAATTCACATGCAAACCACTAGTATTACTATCTAATGACAGTATAAAAAGAGTAGCAAGATAGTAGAAAACCATGTACCTTCGCAATGAACAGCTCATAGTGCCACCAATTGGATATAAAGGTTTGGAAGAAAACACCTAATGTTGAACCAGTTGGACATTTTGTGTAGTTCCACTAAAATCGAGCATCCCTGCTTGCATAGATATTGAAAGTCTGATTACTATAAAAGTGGCACTAGTTGAAGCATAGACTCACAAATATAAGCATTCCAATTTCTTAATGGGAAAAGGTAGCAAGACTGTTTCTAACCACCTGTTTGAAGGAATGAATAAGGCAACAACGGCTGATGTCAGAAAGGCATATATAGTTATTTCTGAAAGAATGATCGATTCCTGACCTTTCCTCTTCTTTTAAGCATATTTTTTGCAGTTCAACTAAAATAAAATGCCATCACCGCCTTGACAATTCAGTGATAATGTACAAAAGGAAATGACTTAACATTACATCATGATGTCAGGTATGTAGTCGACATGCATTATAGACAAACTTACAGACCTCATCCGATAACATAATGAACATTAATTTTAACAAAGGTGTTACTAGATTTACTGGGATAATTTGAGTGAACTCTACACCCTCTATTCCTTAATATAAGACGTTTTCGTGGTTCAATTTAAAGTACCCAAACGTCTAGTATTTAGACAAACAGGTAGTAGTTTTCTTGAGCACATATCTGGGAAAGCTTACCACACTTTATTTATATCCATACGCTAATGCAACACCATTCGAAATTTCGAATACTACAAATATACACTAATCCAGTGGCTAGTGCAACATTAGAGTAGTTATTTTATTAGAGGGTACAGTACAATGGTTTTACTAAATAGATTTCAATAAACTCTAGCACTGGACAATTTCTATAATAATTAACAATACAAAATGTAAAGGTAACATGTTTCAGCATGGGTATACTAGCTGTGCATGAGCATTAAACCAAATACGAAAGTATGAAGGTAACTAGCATTATTAACTAATGGCAGTATAAAAAATTGCAAACCATGTACCTCCAAGGTAAATATCATTTTGAACTCGGGGGACCTTAAAAATTGCTATCCCAACCTTGATAATCGTTCAAACATAAAAACTTGATCGGACGAATCAAGAGAACAGCCGGAGGAGGAGGTGCCCGCTCTTGACCTTTCCTCTTGTCTTCATAATTTTTTGTGTAGTTTAACCAAAATAAAATGACATCAGCGCCTTGGCATTTTGGTGACACTGTACAAAAGAATTAACTTATCTCATGAAAGTGAGGTATGTAATCTATAAGCATTAACAGTGCAAAAATCTGAAGGTAGTAACAAGTTTCATCGTTGGTATACTGGTTGTGCAACAGCATTAGAATGCCTTAGCTGACAAATCTTTAATACATCCACAATCAATAGCTAACCCTGAAATAATCCAGTGACATTAAATGGCATTTCTTAAATTTATCGGTGGCATTAGACTGAGTGCGGCATTAGTTAAATGTGGCATCACTTTAGTAGTAGCATTGCTTGACTTGACTGCTAGCATTATACTAACAACAAAAAAGTGACAATAAGAGCATGGGAGGCCCATACGGACAGTGGGCGCACCAGTACGATGTACCTCCACGGACGCATAGAGTGGTGAGGGAGGTATGGTTGCCCAGAGCAACAAATATCCAGGCAGCATATGTGGATTACGTCCCATTTTTGTTCTGTCTAGCCACCTTTTTCCTATGTGAGGACAACAAACCGATCAACCTGGTCATTCTCTATTGCGTTGTCATGCCTTTCTACCCTTCTTCAACCAAGAGACATGAGACTCGTTCCTTAGCTACTGATTTTCCCCTTTTCAACCTAGATGCGGGTTCGATGCCTACTCTCTTGGATAGTACAGTCTCCCTTCCTTTCTTTATTCAACCCAGACATGGATTAGTCTGCATGAAGTAGGGTTTCCTTTAATAGTGCAAATTAAGGTTTTTGTTTGTGTGACCAGCAGAGCAGAGGATAGCAAATTGGGAAGATGGTGGAGTGGGAAAAGATCCACATGCAGCGACGTGGCAGATGGGGCAATAGAACAAGGGTATGGTTCGAAAAGAGGTAGCATACCTGAGGGTCGGCGGGAATTGGCTTCGCTCGTGGTCGTCGTCCTCCGCATGCACTACGACAGCGAGCTTGGGTACGGAGGCCATCCCGCGCGGGTGCTAGGTCTGAGAGGACGGCCTTGTCGTCAATGCGTGACCTCGCTCGCCGACGATGAGTGCGTCAACGCTGCACGTCCTTTTTTGCCCCGGTGGATCTGTGACCACCGGTGAGGAGGGAGAGAGAGGCCGTCTTTTTTAGATCTGGAGAGAGGGTGATAGTGTGAGAAGCAAGTGGACAGCCCTTAGCAAGAAAGCTCTGAAGCTCCAGCCTATATATCTTTTTATACTACTAGTACTAGAGGTGGAGTAGTTGTAGAGTAGTTTATATTTTCTCTGCAAACAGTACTAGTTAGTCGTGCTTCAAAACTGAACGGCGCGCCAGTAAAAAAATAAAGGTCGATAACTAATGCGGCACCTCGAGCAAACGCGGCCAGATCGCATTTTGCACGAGAAATTACACGCCATGTTTCGTTGACACGTGGTCCCATTCCAACATGTCAGTGAGACGATGATACGTCTCCAACATATCTATAATTTTTGATTGCTCCATGCTATATTATCTACTGTTTTGGACTATATTGGGCTTTATTTTCCACTTTTATATTATTTTTGGGACTAACCTTTAACCGGAGGCCCAGCCCAGAATTGCTATTTTTTGCCTATTTCAGTGTTTCGGAGAAACAGAATATCAAACGGAGTCCAAACGGAATGAAACCTTCGGAAACGTGATTTTCTCATCAGATAAGATCCAGGAGACTTGGATCCTCCGTCAAGAAAGCCATGAGGCGGTCACGAGGGTGGAGGGCGCCCCCCCTAGGGCGCGCCCCCTGCCTCGTGGGCCCATCGAAGCTCCACCGACGTACTTCTTCCTCCTATATTTGTCCACGTACCCCCAAACGATCGGGGACGGAGCCAAAAACCTAATTCCACTCCCGTAACTTTCTGTATCCCCGAGATCCCATCTTGGGGCCTGTTCCGGAGCTCCGCCGGAGGGGGCATCGATCACGGAGGGCTTCTACATCATCATCCAAGCCCCTCCGATGAAGTGTGAGTAGTTTACTTCAGACCTACGGGTCCATAGTTAGTAGCTATATGGCTTCTTCTCTCTTTTTGGATCTCAAAACAATGTTCTCCCCCTCTCTCATGGAGATCTATTCGATGTAATCTTCTTTTTGCGGTTTGTTTGTTGAGACCGATGAATTGTGGGTTTATGATCAAGTCTATCTATGAATAATATTTGAATCTTCTCTGAATTCTTTTATGTATGATTGGTTATCTTTGCAAGTCTCTTCGAATTATCAGTTTGGTTTGGCCTACTAGATTGGTTGTTCTTGCCATGGGAGAAGTGCTTAGCTTTGGGTTCAATCTTGCGGTGTCCTTTCCCAGTGACAGAAGGGGTAGCAAGGCACGTATTGTATTGTTGCCATCGAGGATAACAAGATGGGGTTATTAACATATTGCATGAAACTATCCCTCTACATCATGTCATCTTGTTTAAGGCGTTACTCTGTTTTTAACTTAATACTCTAGATGCATGCTGGATAGCGGTCGATGAGTGGAGTAATAGTAGTAGATGCAGGCAGTAGTCGGTCTACTTGTATCGGACGTGATGCCTATATACATGATCATACCTAGATATTCTCTTAACTATACTCAATTTTGTCAATTGCTCAACAGTAATTTGTTCACCCACCGTAGAATACTTATGCTCTTGAGAGAAGCCACTAGTGAAACCTATGCCCCCCTGGTCTCTTTCTCATCATATCAATCTCCATCACTTTATTATCGCTTTTCTTTTACTTTGCTTTTACTTTGCATCTCTATACCAAAAATACCAAAAATATTATTTATCATCTCCATCAGATCTCACTTTCGTAAGTGACCGTGATGGGATTGACAACCCCTAAGCGCGTTGGTTGCATTGAGCTATTGTTTTTGTGTAGGTACAAGGGACTCGCACGTAGCCTCCTACTGGATTGATACCTTGGTTCTCAAAAATTGAGGGAAATACTTACGCTAATTTGCCGCATCATCCTCTCCTCTTCGGGGAAATCCAACGCAGTGCTCAATAGGTAGCAAGAAGAATTTCTAGCGCCATTGCCGGGGAGGTTCGTGCAAGTCAAGATTTGACTCCCGACAACGAGCAATTTCTGGTGCTGTTGCCGGGAGTCTGCGCAAAAGTCAACATACCAAGTACCCATCACAATCCCTATCTCCCACATTACATTATTTGCCATTTGCCTCTCGTTTTCCTCTCCCCCACTTCACCCTTGCTGTTTTATTCACCCTCTCTCTCTCTATCTTCCCTCTTTTTCTCTATTCGCCTCTTTTTCCCATTTTCCTTTTTGTTTGCTCGTGTGTTAGTTTGGTTGTTTGTCGCGATGGCTCAAGATAATACTAAATTGTGTGACTTCACCAATACCAACAACAATGATTTTATTAGCACTCTGATTGCTCCTTTTACTGATGCTGAATCTTGTGAAATTAATGCTGCTTTGCTGAATCTTGTCATGAAAGATCTGTTCTCCGTCCTTCCTAGTGAAGATGCCGCTACCCATCTTAATAGCTTCGTTGATTTGTGTGACATGCAAAAGAAGAAAGATGTCAATAATGATATTGTTAAATTGAAGCTATTTCCTTTTTCGCTTAGAGATCATGCTAAATCTTGTTTTTCATCTTTGCCTAAAAATAGTATTGATTCATGGAACAAGTGCAAAGATGCTTTTATCTCTAAGTATTTTCCTCCCACTAAGATCATCTCTCTTAGAAACGATATTATGAATTTTAAGCAACTTGATCATGAACATGTTGCACAAGCTTGGGAGAGAATGAAATTAATGATACGTAATTGCCGTACTCATGATTTGAATTTGTGGATGATTATACAAAAATTTTATGCCGGATTGAATTTTGCTTCTAGAAATCTTTTAGATTCGGCTGCGGGAGGCACTTTTATGGAAATCACTTTAGTAGATGCTATTAAACTCCTAGATAATATTATGGTTAATTATTCTCAATGGCATACTGAAAGATCTACTAATAAAAAGGTGCATGCGATAGAAGAAATTAATATTTTGAGTGGAAAGATGGATGAACTTGTGAAATTATTTGCTAATAAGAGTGTTTCTTCTGATCCTAATGATATGCCCTTGTTTACTCTGATTGAGAATAACAATGAATCTATGGATGTGAATTTTTTTGGTAGGAACAATTTTGGTAACAACGCGTATAGAGGAAATTTCAATCCTACGCCTTATCCTAGTAATCCCTCTAATAATTATGGTAATTCCTACAACAATTCCTATGGAAATTATAATAAGATGCCCTCTGATTTTTAATCTAATATTAAAGAATTTATTTCTTCGCAAAAGAATTTTAATGCTATGATTGAAGAAAAATTTCTTCAGATTGATGATTTGGCTAGGAATGTTGATAGAATTTCTCTTAATGTTGATTTTTTAAAGTTTATATCGATTCCTCCTGAGCATGATATCAATGAGTCTCTTAAAGCCATGAGAATTTCCATTGATGAGTGCAAGGAAAGAACCGCTAGGACGCGTGCTATGAAAGATGCCTTTATTAAAGCGCCTTCTTCTAGTTCCTATGAAAATAATGATGAAGATATAAAAGTTATTGATGTGTCCCCTATTAAATCTTTGTTTTGCAATATTAATCTTGATAATGATGGGACTTAATATGATCCACCTTTACCTAGAAGGCGTTCTAAAAATTCAGAGTATTTAGATCTTGATGGTGAAATTGATAAAAGTGGGATTAAAAGAAATAAAACCCTAGATGATGCTAAACCCACTATATTGGATTTCAAGGAATTTAATTATGAAAATTTCTCTTTGATTGATTTTATTTCCTTGTTGCAATCCTTGCTAAAATCTCCTCATGCTTATAGTCAAAATAAAGGCTTTACCGAACATATCGTTGATGCCTTGATGCAATCTTATGAAGAAAAACTTGAGTTGAAAGTTTCTATCCCTAGAAAACTTTTTGATGAGCGGGAACCAACTATTAAAATTAAAATTAAAGATTATGAGTTTTATTCTTTGTGTGATTTGCGTGCTAGTGTCTCTACTATTCCCAAAACTTTGTGTGATTTGCTAGATTTCCGTGATTTTGATGATTGCTCTCTAAACTTGCATCTTGCGGATTCCACTATTAAGAAACCTATGGGAAGAATTAATGATGTTATTATTGTTGCAAATAGGAATTATGTGCCCGTAGATTTTATCGTTCTTGATATAGATTGCAATCCTTCTTGCCCTATTATTCTCGGTAGACCTTTCCTTAGAACGGTTGGTGCAATTATTGATATGAAGGAAGGGAATATTAGATTTCAATTTCCATTAAAAAAGGGCATGGAGCGCTTCCCTAGAAAGAAAATAAAATTACCATATGAATCTATCATGAGAGCCACTTATGGATTCCCTACCAAATATGGCAATACCTAGATCTATTCTTGCTTGTTATGCCTAGCTAGGGGCGTTAAACGATAGCGCTTGTTGGGAGGCAACCCAATTTTTTTTATTCCTTGATTTTTGCTCCTGTTTAGTAATAAATAAATTATTTAGCCTCTGTTTTGGTTGTGTTTTTTGTGTTTAATTAGTGTTTGTGCCAAGTAGAACCGTTGGGAAGACTTGGGGAATGTCTTGTTGAACTTGCTGTAAAAAACAGAAACTTTAGCGCTCACGAGAACTGCTGCCATTTTTATTTGGAGAGTTCTATTTAGTTAATTATTTTTGTAGATGATTAATAGATAAATTCCTCACGTTCAGAAATTTAGTTTGTAATTTTTGGGGTTCCAGATCTTGCGCTAGCTACAGATTACTACAGACTGTTCTGTTTTTGACAGATTCTGTTTTTCGTGTGTTGTTTGCTTATTTTGATGAATCTATGGCTAGTAAAATAGTTTATAATCCATAGAAAAGTTGGAATACAGTAGGTTTAACACAAATATAAATAAAGAATGAGTTCATTACAGTACCTTGAAATGGTCTTTTTTTTCTTTCGCTAACGGAGCTCACGAGATTTTCTACTTTAAGTTTTGTGTTGTGAAGTTTTCAAGTTTTAGGTAAAGATTTGATGGATTATGGAACAAGTACTGGCAAGAGCCTAAGCTTGGGGATGCCCATGGCACCCCCAATATAATCTAAGGACACCTAAAAGCCAAAGCTTGGGGATGCCCTGGAAGGCATCCCCTCTTTTGTCTACTTCTATCGGTAACTTTACTTGGAGCTATATTTTTATTCACCACATGATATGTGTTTTGCTTGGAGCATATTTTATGATTTGAGTCTTTTCTTGTTAGTTTAACACAATAATACTTGCTGTACACACCTTTTGAGATAGCCATACATGATTTGGAATTTGATAGAATACTCTATGTGCTTCACTTATATCTTTTGAGGTTTATAGTTTTTCTCTAGTGCTTCAATTATATCTTTTAGAGCACGGTGTTGGATTTGTTTTATAGAAACTATTGATCTCTCATGATTCACTTAGATTATTTTGAGAGTCTTATTAGCATGGTAATTTTCTTAATATCCTAATATGCTTGGTATGCAAGATTAATAATAAAAACTTTCTTATGAGTGTGTTGAATACTAAGAAAAGTTTGATGCTTGATGATTGTTTTGAGATATGGAGGTAATAATATCAAAGTCATGCTAGTTGAGTATTTGTGAAATTGAGAAATACTTGTGTTGAAGTTTGCAAGTCCCGTAGCATTCATGTATGGTAAACGTTATGCAACAAATTTGAAACACGAGGTGTTATTTGATTGTCTTCCTTATGAGTGGTGGTCGGGGATGAGCGATGGTCTTTTCCTACCAATCTATCCCCCTAGGAGCATGATCATAGTGCCGAGGTTTTTGATGACTTGTAGATTTTTGCGATAAGTATGCGAGTTCTTTATGACTAATGTTGAGTCCATGGATTATACACACTCTCACCCTTCCATCCTTGCTAGCCTCTTCGGTACCGTGCATTGCCCTTTCTCACATTGAGAGTTGGCGCAAACTTTGCTGGTGCATCCAAACCCCGTGATATGATACGCTCTTTCACACATAAACCTCCTTATATCTTCCTCAAAACAGCCACCATACCTACCTATTATGGCATTTCCATAGCCATTCCGAGATATATTGCCATGCAACTTTCCATCATTCCGTTCATCATGACACATTCATCATTGTCATATTGCTTAGCATGATCATGTAGTTGACATAGTATTTGTGGCAAAGCCACCATTCATAATTCTTTCATACATGTCACTCTTGGTTCATTGCATATCCCGGTACACCGCTGGAGGCATTCATATAGAGTCATCTTTGTTCTAGTATCGAGTTGTAATCATTGAGTTGTAAATAAATAGAAGTGTGATGATCATCATTATTAGAGCATTGTCCCAAGTGAGGAATAAAAAAAAGAAGAAAAGAAAGGCCATAAAAAAGAGAAGGCCCAAAAAAAAAGAGAGAAAGGCTATAAAAAAGGAAAAGGCCCAAAAAAATGAGAGAAAAAGAGAGAAGGGACAATGTTACTATCCTTTTACCACACTTGTGCTTCAAAGTAGCACCATGATCTTCATAGTAGAGAGTCTCTCATGTTATCACTTTCATATACTAGTGGGAATTTTTCATTATAGAACTTGGCTTGTATATTCCAACAATGGGCCTCCTCAAGTGCCCTAGGTCTTCATGAGCAAGCAAGTTGGATGCACACCCACTTAGTTTCTTTTGTTGAGCTTTCATACATTTATAGCTGTAGTGCATCCGTTGCATGGCAATCCCTACTCCTTGCATTAACATCAATCGGTGGGCATCTCCATAGGCCATTGATTAGCCTCGTTGATGTGAGACTTTCTTCTTTTTTGTCTTCTCCACATAACCCCCTCATTATATTCTATTCCACCCATAGTGCTATGTCCATGTCTCGCGCTCATATATTGCGTGAAAGTTTATAGGTTTGAGATTACTAAAGTATGAAACAATTGCTTGGCTTGTCATCGGGGTTGTGCATGATGAGAGCATTATTGTGTGATGAAAATGAAACATGACTAAACTATATGATTTTGTAGGGATGAACTTTCTTTGGCCATGTTATTTTGAGAAGACATAATTGCTTAGTTAGTATGCTTGAAGTATTATCATTTTATGTCAATATGAAATTTTGTCTTGAATCTTTCGGATCTGAATATTCATACCACAATTAAGAAGAATTACATTAAAATTATGCCAAGTAGCACTTTGCATCAAAAATTTTGTTTTTATCATTTACCTACTCGAGGACGAGCAGGAATTAAGCTTGGGGATGCTTGATACGTGTCCAACGTATCTATAATTTTTGATTGCTCCATGCTATATTATCTACTGTTTTGGACTATATTGGGATTTATTGTCCACTTTTATATTATTTTGGGACTAACCTATTAACTGGAGGCCCAGCCCAAAATTGCTGTTTTTTTGCCTATTTCAGTGTTTCGGAGAAACAGAATATCAAACGGAATCCAAAACGAATGAAACCTCCGGAAACATGATTTTATCATCAGATAAGATCCAGGAGACTTGGACCCTCCGTCAGGAAAGCCACGAGGCATTCACGAGGGTGGAGGGCGCCCCCTAGGGCGCGCCCCCTGCCTCGTGGGCCCCTCGAAGCTCCACCGACGTACTTCTTCCTCCTATATATATCCACGTACCCCCAAACGATCGGTAACGGAGCCAAGAACGTAATTCCACCGCCGGAACTTTCTGTATCCTTGAGATCCCATCTTGGGGCCTGTTCCGGAGCTCCGCCGGAGGGGGCATCGATCACGGAGGGCTTCTACATCATCATCCAAGCCCCTCCGATGAAGTGTGAGTAGTTTACTTCAGAACTACGGGTTCATAGTATAATCAGACCAAAGCAATGAAGCACCTAGTGTTGGCCAATAAATAGCACAGTACTACTTTTCTGTAGTCCATGAAGTGATTATCCAATCTTTCTGTGTCTATTTTCAAATGGCACTGCATGCAGTGACTATACTATTCTCTTGTGCAGTTCAACCAAAATTGCGGTCACTTTGTGTGTTTGCCAAATAGCAACGGGCAGACATCTCTGTCTGCACAAATATCAAGCAGCTAGTAAACATATACCCCACCTTGTATTTTTGGTTTAAACATGTCTCTTCCGCTTAGCATCTGTCATGTTTTGCACTAGACAATTTGATACAGTCATGTTTTGCCCTGGACAATTTCATACTGAATTGATTTGCTAGTTCAGAGCGGAAATATTGCGCCTATTCTTCATCAGACCAAGGATATCCATGTTCACAGTGATGGAAGAGGTGAGATCGGTACAACCGAAATTGAGCATCCAATCATTGAATCCTGTCCTGCACCTCTAGTGTAGGTCCACCCTGCCAATAAATTCACATGCAAACCACTAGTATTACTATCTAATGATAGTATAAAAAGAGTGGCAAGATAGTAGAAAACCATGTACCTTCGCGATGAACAGCTCATAGTGCCACTAATTGGATGTAACGGTTTGGAAGAAAACACCTAATGTTGAACCAGTTGGACATTTTGTGCAGTTCCACGAAAATCGAGCATCCCTGTTTGCATAGATATTGAAAGTCTGATTACTATAAAAGTGGCACTAGTTGAAGCATAGACTCACAAATATAAGCATTCCAATTTCTTAATGGGAAAAGGTAGCAAGACTGTTTCTAACCACCTGTTTGAAGGAATGAATAAGGCAACGACGGCTGATGTCAGAAAGGCATATATAGTTATTTCTGAAAGAATGATCGATTCCTGACCTTTCCTCTTCTTTTAAGCATATTTTGTCCAGTTCAACTAAAATAAAATGCCATCACCGCCTTGACAATTCAGTGACACTGTACAAAAGGAAATGACTTAACATTACATCATGATGTTAGGTATGTAGTCGACATGCATTATAGACAAACTTACAGACCTCATCCGATAACATAATGAACATTAATTTTAACAAAGGTGTGACTAGATTTACTGGGATAATTCGAGTGAACTCTACACTCTCTGTTCCTTAATATAAGACATTTTCGTGGTTCAATTTAAAGTACCCAAACGTCTAGTATTTAGACAAACAGGTAGTAGTTTTCTTGAGCACATATCTGGGAAAGCTTACCACACTTTATTTATATCCACACGCTAATGCAACACCATTCGAAATTTCGAATACTACAAATATACACTAATCCAGTGGCTAGTGCAACATTAGAGTAGTTATTTTATTACAGGGTACAGTACAATGGTTTTACTAAACAAATTTCAATAAACTCTAGCACTGGACGATTTCTATAATAATTAACAATACAAAATGTAAAGGTAACACGTTTTAGCATGGGTATACTAGCTGTGCATGAGCATTAAACCAAATACAAAAGTCTGAAGGTAACTAGCATTATTAACTAATGGCAGTATAAAAAATTGCAAACCATGTACCTCCAAGGTAAATATCATTTTGAACTCGGGGGACCTTAAAAATTGCTATCCCAACCTTGATAATCGTTCAAACATAAAAACTTGATCGGACGAATCAAGAGAACAGCCGGAGGAGGAGGTGCCCACTCTTGACCTTTCCTCTTGTCTTTATAATTTTTTGTGCAGTTTAACCAAAATAAAATGACATCAGCGCCTTGGCATTTTGGTGACACTGTACAAAAGAATTAACTTATCTCATGAAAGTGAGGTATGTAATCTATAAGCATTAACAGTGCAAAAATCTGAAGGTAGTAACAAGTTTCATCGTCGGTATACTGGTTGTGCAACAACATTAGAATGCCTTAGCTGACAAATCTTTAATACATCCACAATCAATAGCTACCCCTGAAATAATCCAGTGACATTAAATGGCATTTCTTAAATTTATCGGCGGCATTAGACCGAGTGCGGCATTAGTTAAATGTGGCATCACTTTAGCAGTAGCATTGCTTGACTTGACTGCTGGCGTTATACTAACAACAAGAAAGTGACAATAAGAGCATGGGAGGCCCATACAGACAGTGGGCGCACCAGTACGATGTACCTCCACGGACGCATAGAGTGGTGAGGGAGGTATGGTTGCCCAGAGCAACAAATATCCAGGCAGCATATGTGGATTACGTCCCATTTTTGTTCTGTTTAGCCACATTTTTCCTATGTGAGGACAACAAACCGATCAACCTGGTCATTCTCTATTGCGTTGTCATGCCTTTCTACCCTTCTTCAACCAAGAGACATGAGACTCGTTCTTTAGCTACTGATTTTCCCCTTTTCAACCTAGATGCGGGTTCGATGCCTACTCTCTTGGATAGTACAGTCTCCCTTCCTTTCCTTATTCAACCCAGACATGGATTAGTCTGCATGAAGTAGGGTTTCCTTTAATAGTGAAAATTAAGGTTTTCGTCTGTGTGACCAGCAGAGCAGAGGATAGCAAATTGGGAAGATGGTGGAGTGGGAAAAGATCCACATGCAGCAACGTGGCAGATGGGGCAATAGAACAAGGGTATGGTTCGAAAAGAGGTAGCATACCTGAGGGTCGGCGGGAATTGGCTTCGCTCGTGGTCGTCGTCCTCCGCATGCACTACGACAGCGAGGTTGGGTACGGAGGCCATCCCGCGCGGGCGCTAGGTCTGAGAGGACGGCCTTGTCGTCAGTGCGTGACCTCGCTCGCCGACGATGAGTGCGTCAACGATGCACGTCCTTTTCTGCCCCGGCGGATCTGTGACCACCGGTGAGGAGGGAGAGAGAGGCCGTCTTTTTTAGATCTGGAGAGAGGGTGATAGTGTGAGAAGAAAGTGGACAACCCTTAGCAAGAAAGCTCTTAAGCTCCAGCCTATATATCTTTTTATACTACTAGTACTAGAGGTGGAGTAGTTGTAGAGTAGTTTATATTTTCTCTGCAAACAGTACTAGTTAGTCGTGCTTCAAAACTGAACGGCGCGCCATTAAGAAAATAAAGGTCGATAACTAATGTGGCACCTCGAGCAAACGCGGCCAGATCACATTTTGCACGAGAAATTACACGCCATGTTTCGTTGACACGTGGTCCCATTCCAACATGTCAGTGAGACGATGATACGTCTCCAACGTATCTATAATTTTTGATTGCTCCATGCTATATTATCTACTCTTTTGGACTATATTGGGCTTTATTTTCCACTTTTATATTATTTTTGAGACTAACCTATTAACCGGAGGCCCAGCCCAGAATTGCTGTTTTTTGCCTATTTCAGTGTTTCGGAGAAACAGAATATCAAACGGAGTCCAAACGGAATGAAACCTTCGGAAACGTGATTTTCTCATCAGATAAGATCCAGGAGACTTGGATCCTCCGTCAAGAAAGCCACGAGGCGGTCACGAGGGTGGAGGGCGCCCCCTAGGGCGCGCCCCCTGCCTCGTGGGCCCCTCAAAGCTCCACCGACGTACTTCTTCCTCCTATATATGTCCATGTACCCCCAAACGATCGAGGACGGAGCCAAAAACCTAATTCCACTGCCGTTACTTTTTGTATCCCCGAGATCCCATCTTGGGGCCTGTTCCGGAGATCCGCCGGAGGGGGCATCGATCACGGAGGGCTTCTACATCATCATCCAAGCCCCTCCGATGAAGTGTGAGTAGTTTACTTCAGACCTACGGGTCCATAGTTAGTAGCTATATGGCTTCTTCTCTCTTTTTGGAGCTCAAAACAATGTTCTTCTTTTTGCAGTTTGTTTGTTGAGACTGATGAATTGTGGGTTTATGATCAAGTCTATCTATGAATAATATTTGAATCTTCTCTGAATTCTTTTATGTATGATTGGTTATCTTTGCAAGTCTCTTTGAATTATTAGTTTGGTTTGGCCTACTAGATTGGTTGTTCTTGCCATGGGAGAAGTGCTTAGCTTTGGGTTCAATCTTGCAGTGTCCTTTCCCAGTGACAGAAGGGGCAGCAAGGCACGTATTGTATTGTTGCCATCGTGGATAACAAGATGGGGTTTTTATCATATTGCATGAACTATCCCTCTGCATCATGTCATCTTGCTTAAGGCGTTACTCTGTTTTTAACTTAATACTCTAGATGCATGCTGGATAGCGGTCGATGAGTGGAGTAATAGTAGTAGATGCAGGTAGGAGTCGGTCTACTTGTCTCGGACGTGATGCCTATATACATGATCATACCTAGATATTCTCTTAACTATACTCAATTCTGTCAATTGCTCAACAATAATTTGTTCACCCACCGTAGAATACTTATGCTCTTGAGAGAAGCCACTAGTGAAACCTATGGTCCTCGGGTCTCTTTCTCATCATATCAATCTCTATCACTTTATTATCGCTTTGCTTTTACTTTTTACTTTGCATCTCTATACCAAAAATATTATTTATCATCTCCATCAGATCTCACTTTCATAAGTGACCGTGATGGGATTGACAACCCCTAAGCGCGTTGGTTGCATTGATCTATTGTTTTTGTGTAGGTACAAGGGATTCGCACGTAGCCTCCTACTGGATTGATACCGTGGTTCTCAAAAACTGAGGGAAATACTTACAATACTTTGCCGCATCATCCTCTCCTCTTCGGGGAAATCAAACGCATTTCTCAAGAGGTAGCAGACGACGATGAGTCCTTTTGTACAATTTCTGAAAGGACGTGTAGGCCGGGGCACCTCTTCGTCCACCGTGGAAAACTGGCAACCGTCCATCGACTCTTCGCCTTTCCCTCTCGATTTGGAACTGCTGTTGCATGCTCTTCCTCCCTCCTCCATTTGCCTTCACCCTTCCTTCTGCCATTGTTCGATCGTCTTCTCCATGGAGGGAATAAGCCGGAAACGACTCCGTTATTCTTGCCCCGATCTGAAAGATGACATGGTGGGGGAACTCATTGATCAGTGTGACGTCATCACCTCGATTAGCATGGCAGGTTCATTCAAGACCATTCTCGACTCAACTAATAACATCATTACAAGGAACCCAAGGGTCCAGGAGCGGTTTGATCTCCCTTATCTTCTTTGCTATAAGCCTATTCGCATGGGCGCGGACGTCGGAGGCCTCGCCTTGTGCAAGTTGATGCTGCTTGATAATGATACATGTGATGTCAAGATGCCATCGCTTCAGGGTAAGTCCTGGGCTGGCGCAAATGGAGATTGGGTTGTTTATATTGGGTACAATTGCGAGTGGGAACTTGTGAATGTGTACACTCGTCAGCGGATTCCACTTCCAGAAATCTCCGAGTGCCCTGAGGTTGAGCATATAGATGATCTACGTATGTTCAAATATGATGATGGTGACTGTCGTCTACGGAAGATAGCAATTTCTCGAGTTCCCAAACGATCTTGGAATTACGAGAACTACCAAGTTGTTGCTATCTTCGACAAGCTTGTTGCCGTTGTTACTGATTCCACGGTTCGTCCATGGATATTGCTCAAAATCAATTTCTGTACACGGATGAGTACTATGATGCAATTGAATACGAGGATCTTGTGTTTGCTGCCACCACTCGTGGCACTGTTTTTGCATGGGATCCTCGTAGTTTCGGTATGTTTGTCTTCCACCGTAATTATAATTGTTTCAGCCACATGCATGCGGGTTAGCAAGTTTCCCTTTACTAATTAACCTTCTTCTTGTGTTTCCATGGTCCTGTGAACGTTCCACCACCTATACTTGAAAATTTTTATAACCAAGGGGGAGATGACGACGGTGATGATCACGAGAATGAGGACGAGCAGAACTTATATACTCAGTGGTGCCTGGCAACTAATTCCCATGGATCACCTCTTCTTGTCTGTATACAGTGCACTATGATTGTTACTACTGAGGTAGCAGGTGTTGTCTCCCATGGTCGCCCTCTCCGGACCTATTCCAACACCCGTTGCAGGGTATTCGGGATGGATACTAGTGTGCTAGCGCCAACACCTTCTCCCTAGTATAGTATTGGTATTCTTGGATCGAAGTCGCTCTTCCTTGGACCAAACTATCCAATGATGGTTAAAGGCGATCCAGCTGCTGTTGACACAGCGTTACTACCATTTATGAGAAGGTATAATTATTTCTGTGCCCTTAGTTGAGTCCCACTTGGCAGTTTTGCCCCTAGTTTCAAAAAACACTCGGTTTTGCCCAAGCCACTTTGCTCTTGTTATAGTTTTGCCCTTCCGTCACGGTTCTGTCCAGTTAGTGTCGATTGACCGTGTGTTGACTGTCTGTGGACTTTTCATTGGACCATTTTGCCCCTATTTCTTCCCTCTCTAGCGAGACACTGCCAAGTGGGACCCATCACTCTGAAAACCATCCCATGTTCCCTTTTATTTCTCTCTTGGCGGTTAAACCCTAGTCATAGATC
Organism: Triticum urartu; assembly: GCF_003073215.2. Classification (NCBI taxonomy): domain Eukaryota; kingdom Viridiplantae; phylum Streptophyta; class Magnoliopsida; order Poales; family Poaceae; genus Triticum; species Triticum urartu. Next base: position 658,422,734 of record NC_053024.1, on the reverse strand, counting down.
CCCTCCCCCCTCACTCTAAAATCTTGTTGTCGCTGGAGCCATAGATCCCATCTGTGGCCAGAGAAGGGAGGGCCAGCGGAGGTCCCGCCAGTGGTGGAGCCATGGATCCCGTCGGGGTTGGGCTCGAGCACCCGCAAGAGGAAAACCGCGTCGACCCGCCTCGTCTCCGTGGCCGGCGGGTCGGGGCTGGGCGCGAGCGCCGCCTTTCCCGTGCTCCTTCCTCTCCTCCTTCCCTCTCCCTTTGTCTCGCAATTCTCCCTGTCTCTCTCACCCTCCTCTTTTCTGTTCCCTGACAGGAGTAGGGAGCAGCACCAATGCCACCATGCCACCGCCCATGGAGGTCCATCTGTCGATCCATTCACAGCTGACATCCACGTGGATCTGGTGACGAGCTGCGCCGCCGTGAGCCATGTTCAATCCGGTGCTGCAATGTGTGAGGCACGAACTGCAGCGGCTGCGTCCTCGTTGACTCTCGTCTAGGCCAACGTGGGCCAGCCAACACCGATGCCGCTTGCTGGCCCAGATCCAATGCGTCCCTTGGATGGCCAACGGGGTTCCAGTCAGTGGTGGAGCCACAGATCTCGTCGGTGGCCAATGTAAGGCGGCCGCCGGGGACGCATGGTCGGCAGAGATGGTGGAGGAGGTGGTGCGCGCCTCCCCCGGCCTCCTTCCATGCTGCAGCGGCGGTGGTTAAGCGCCCGTCATGGCGAAGCACGGGCGAGGAAGATTTGGTGAGCTCCGGCGCCGATTCCTTTGGCTCCGGCGAGCTCCTGTGCCGATTCCGTTGGCTCCGGCGAGCTCCGGCGCCGATTCCTTTGCTCCGGTGAGCTCATCCTCGTTCTGCAGAGGGTGTCCTTTCAATCATTGACCCAGTGTTTTTTAACACAATGTAATTAGGTAGTACAACTTTTTTAGGGATAATTAGGTAGTATAGCTGGCAACTATGGATTGATGATTAATTATATTCGAGATGAGACTGACCTTAAGTAGGAGTACTGATTTGTGTTAATTACGGTGTTTTGATTAATTTATTTATGCGGTGTTTTTGCATGAAAAAATAATGCAAAATTGATATTTTGTTTACAACATGGCAGTGTCTGTTAGAGATATTGGTCCATTGTGGGACCCACATGTTAGTGAGAAGAGAGAGGAATGTTTTCTGAGTGAGGGTCCCACTTGGAAGTGTCTAGTGAGAGAGTGAGGAAGCAGGGGCGGATAAGTCCAACGAAAAGTCCATAGACGGTCAACATACGGTCAAACGGCACTAACTGGATGGAAACGTGATGGAAGGGCAAAACCAAAAGAGAAGCAAACGGGCTTGGGCAAAACTGAGGGTTTTCGAAAACTAGGGGTAAACCTGCCGAGTGTGACCCAACGAGGGGTATAAAATCAATTATCCCTTATGAGAAGCAATTGTATTTATACCTTGGACATTGAAGTGGTTCCCTACCTTGCTCCTGATATATGCCGCTTCAGCCTGGATGATCAGTCCTGCATTGCTCTCGATATTGACAATAGCTGGCCCTTCCCAGAGCACCTATGGTTCAAAGCAAGTGTGTCCAACGCCAAGGATTGTTTGAGTTGAAGTTCATTTCATTGCTTGTTATTTGTTGTGTGATGAAAACGTCAGTAATTTACTGGAATGTTTTATTGGAAATAATCTATAATCCAACATGTATCATCGTTGTCGTTGTGTGTTGATGACTTGTTGTATGTAATGAATGGTACATTTGCAAATGCGTGTCATAGACTCAATTTATGAATGGTTTTCGAGTCACTTCTTGGAGTGTGAGTACCGTAGTAGTATAGCCAGCATCCGGTTAGTATATGAAGTTTCCACATCACATAGAGCCAACCTAAAATTGGAGTACCAGATCTGAGATGCCACGTGTACCAGATGAATGACTCCAAGTTCGACCACTGTGATGCTAGGTGCGAGCCGAGGGACACTGTTGGAGAGACCCCCCTCATAATTTTCCTACATTGGTCGTTTGATTCATAGGATAGAATGCTATAGGATTTTTTTCCTATGTAATCATGTTTTAGTTGGCAATCTAGCATCCACTCCAACTTTTGTTTCATTTCCTTTGATCCTACGAAGAGAGTACTTCCTCTAAATGATGTGCCGCTGTAAGAGCCGCCTATATTAATTAACCAAGCTCTAAAAAGGTGGACCAACTTTGGCTGTAGTACTACTGTACTAGGTTAGTAGGTGACCTTGCTCTTGGCTCTTCTCCTCTTCTAGAAGTCGAACAATAATGATGGTACTATACTACTTCTGGCAATCTGACCCCAAATGAACTGCTGCACGTCCACTGCTTGTAAGCAAAAGTTTCTCCTCGTGCTGTGAGCCACCGCGCACGCGTTGGCGAGGGAGAAGGCTTAGTAAGCAAGCTTCTCGTCGTTCTGTGAGTTGACGGGACACATGAAAATTACATATTAATTAGTACTCACTTCAAAAAGGGCCGGCCATGTCCATGGCTACCATCCCGTGCTCTATCATTGAGTATGTGCACTATTCACGTGCCATCGAGGAGAAAAAATATTGCGTAGTACTAGGAGCCATCGAAGTGCATGACTCACTTACGCACTACATATGTCCATTTTCTTGCATGACACGCCACCTTGATGCTAGATGTCCCGCGTGTCATGGAGGCATATAGTATGATTTTGTAAAATGGAGGCATATAGATGTCCCGCGTGTCGGCAACAGGATGAACAAAGCTCATGTCTTAAACGAAAGAGTGGAAGAACATATATTCCCGACGACCGAGAAGGAGCTACAAACCTCGGGGTGGAGCGTCTGCACTCATAATATTTTATATTATTCAGCGATATAAAATCAACCAAATCTCTCCACGTTCCTATACCATTCTATAGTATTAGAATAACTTTGAACGTAAGCAATTGATTCACTCTATCCAATGGTCATAGTTGGAAAATCCAAACAAAACCAAGCATTGGATAAACTCTTTTTTCGAGATCAACTCTTTTAGCACTTAGATTGTTGCCGCATGCCCACCTAGCCCACCTATATGTCCGCTCACGTGTGATGACCACAAGAGCTATCCACTCAGATTGCATGTTAAAAAAATAAAGGTCGATAACTAATGCGGCACCTCGGGCCAACGCGGCCAGATCGCATTTTGCATGAGAAATTACACACCATGTTTCTTTGACATGTGGCCCCGTTCCAACATGTCAATGTGATGACGGCGAGTCCTTTTGTACAATTTCTGAAAGGACGTGTAGGACGGGGCGGCTCTTCGTGTACCGTGGCAAACTGGCAACCGTCCACGGACTCTTCGCCTTCCCTCTCGATTTGGAACTGCTGCTGCACGCTCTTCCTCCCTCCTCCATTTTCCTTCACCCTTCCTTCTGCCATTGTTCGATCATCTTCTACATGGAGGGAACAAGCCGGAAACGACCCCGTTATTCTTACCCTGATCTAAAAGATGACGTGGTGGGGGAACTCATTGATCGGTGCGACGTCATCACCTCGGCTAGCATGGCAGGTTCATTCAAGACCATTCTCGACTCAACTAATAACATCATTACAAGGAACCCAAGGGTCCAGGAGCGGTTTGATCTCCCCTATCTTCTTCGCCATGACCCTGCTGACTGGTACGGGGACGAGGGAAGCCTCGCCTTGTGCAAGTTGATGTCGCTTGATAATGATACGTATGATGTTAAGATGCCATCACTTGAGGGCAAGGCTTGGGCAGGCGCAAATGGAGATTGGGTTGTTTATATTGGGTACAACTGCGAGTGGGAACTTGTGAATGTTTACACTCGTTAGCGGAATCCACTTCCAAAAATCTCTGAGTGCCCTGAGGTTGAGCACACAGATGATCTACATACATTCAAATATGATGATGGTGACTGTCGTCTACGGAAGATAGTAATTTCTCAAGTTCCCAACCGCTCTTGGAAATACAAGAACTATCAAGTTGTTGCTATCTTTGACAAGATTGTTGCCGTCCTTCATGGTTCGACTGGATGGATATTGCTCAAAAATCAGTTTCTATACACAGACATGTACTGTGATGCAATTGAATACGAGGGTCTTGTGTTTGCTGCCACCACTCATGGCACTATTTTTGCATGGGATCTTCGTAGTTTCGGTACGTTTGTCTTCCACTGTAATTATAATTGTTTCATCCACATGCATGCGAGTTCGCAAGTTTCCCGTCTCTACTAATTAACTTTCTTCTTGTGTTTCCAAGGTCCTGTGAACATTCCACCACCTATACTTGAAATTTTTTATAACCAAGGGGAAGATGACGATGGTGATGATCACAAGCATGAGGACGAGCAGGGCCCATATGCTCACTGGCGGCTGGCAACTAATTCCAATGGATCACCACTTCTTGTTTGTATACAACCCACTGTTGATGTTACTACTGAGGGAGCAGGTGTTTTCTCCCATGGACACACTCTCTAGACCTATTCCAACACCCATTGCATGGTATTCGGGATGTTTACTAGTGTGCTAGCGCCAACACCTTCTCCCTGGTACAGTATTGATAGTCTTGGAGCAAATTCGCTCTTCCCTGGACAAAACTATCCAATGATGGTGAAAGGCGATCCAACTGCTGTTGACACAACGTTACTACCATTTATGAAAAGCAACTGTATCTATACGTCGGATATTGCGGTGGTTCCCTACCCTGGTCATGATATAGTAGGCCGCTTCAGCCTGGATGACCAGTCCTGCATTAGTCTCGAGATTGACAGTAGATGGCTCTTTGATAACCCACAAGTATAGGGGATCGCAACATCTTTCGAGGTTAGAGTATTCAACCCAAATTTATTGATTCGACACAAGGGGAGCCAAAGAATATTCTCAAGTATTAGCAGCGGTGTTGTCAATTCAACCACACCTGGAAACTTAGTATCTGCAGCAGAGTGTTTAGTAGCAAAGTAATATGATAGTGATGGTAATGGTAACAAAAGAGTAATGAAAGCAAAGTGATATTTTTGGTATTTTGTAATGATTGTAACAATAGCAACGTGAAAGTAAATAAGCGTAAACCAGTATATGGAAAGCTCGTAGGCATCGGATCAATGATGGATAATTATGCCGGATGCGGTTCATCATGTAACAGTCATAACATAGGGTGACAAAGAACTAGCTCCAATTCGTCAATGTAATGTAGGCATGTATTCCGAATATAGTCATACGTGCTTATGGAAAAGAACTTGCATGACATCTTTTTTCCTACCCTCCCGTGGCAGCGGGGTCCTAATGGAAACTGTCGGTGTCAAAACCGGCGGATCTCGGGTTGGGGGTCCCGAACTGTGCGTCTAGGCCGGATGGTAACAGGAGGCAAGGGACACGAAGTTTTACCCAGGTTCGGGCCCTCTCGATGGAGGTAAAACCCTACGTCCTGCTTGATTAATATTGATGATATGGGTAGTACAAGAGTAGATCTACCACGAGATCAGAGAGGCTAAACCCTAGAAGCTAGCCTATGGTATGATTGTGGTTGTGTATGTTATCCTACGGACTAAAACCCTCCGGTTTATATAGACACCGGATAGGGTTAGGGTTACACAAAGTCGGTTACAATGGTAGGAGATCTGCATATCCGTATCTCCAAGCTTGCCTTCCATGCCAAGGAAAGTCCCTTCCGAACACGGGATGAATTCTTCAATCTTGTATCTTCATAGTCCAGGAGTCCGGCTGAAGGTATAGTCCGGCCATCCAGACACCCCCTAATCCAGGACACCCTCAGTAGCGCCTGAACCAGGCTTCAATGACGAGAGTCCGGCGCGCAGATTTTCTTCTGCATTGCAAGGCGGGTTCCTCCTCCAAGTACTTCATAGAAGATTTTGAACACAAAGATAGTGTCCGGCTCTGCAAAATAAGTTTCCACATATTGCCATAGAGAGAATAATATTTACACCAATCTAATCTGCTGACGTATTCGTAGCAAGACACACCACGGCCAAACCTTTATCCGAGTCGTTTCATTATCCCACCCCAGCGCGTCATGCGAGGCAGTTTCCTTGGCACGTCTTGTTAAATCAGAGATTGTGTCCCCTTATTCTGGGATTCTCATCAATACGGGCGTGGGTAACCCAACCGCGCCATTGATTACGACGCTTGGAGATAAGCGAGTTTTACCAGGCTGGTGGGGACACATAGTTGCGTCTACCCATATAAGGGGATAAGGATCCACCTTTTCACCTACGCCTTTTTCCTCCCTTGCTTATCCATTCTCGTGCACTCGAGCTCCAGTGCCCAAGTCCGCACTCCCCACCTCAACCTTCTCCAGCCATGTCCGGAGCAGGAGGCAAGTGGATGGTCTCCTCCATCACGGAGGGACACATCAAAAAACTGAGGAAGGCTGGATACTTGTCTAACCACATTGCGTACCGGCTTCCCGAAAAGGGGCAGCTCATCCCCACCCCTAGGCCCCATGAGAGGGTGGTGTTCCTCCCCCATTTCCACCGCGGATTGGGCTTCCCTATTCACCCATTTGTCCGGGGGCTCATGTTCTACTATGGTCTGGATTTCCACGATCTGGCCCCGAAGTTTGTCCTCAACATCTCGGCGTTTATTGTCGTGTGCGAGGCTTTCCTCCGCATCCGCCCTCATTTCGGCCTATGGCTCAAGACTTTCAATGTCAAGCCGAAGGTGGTGCACGGCAACCAGGCGGAGTGCGGAGGCGCCATGGTGGGCAAGATGGCCAACGTCTTATGGCTCGAGGGCTCCTTTGTGGAGACCATGATGGGGTGGCAATCGGGGTGGTTTTACATCACTGAGCCGTGCGACCCCGAATGGGTCGCAGCCCCCGAGTTTCGATCCGGACCCCCTACGCGGCTCACCTCTAGAAGGAGACGGGCCTGTCGTGGTGTAAAAAAGGAGAGCTGACCGGACTCCAAACATGCGTACAAACCCTATGGACAAGAAGCTCAAACTTGTCAACGTAGTCCAGGTTATGCTCATCCGCATGATCCTCCCGTGTCAACAACGGGCTTTCAACCTGTGGGAGTTCGACCCGGTGGGGCACCAAATTCTGAGCAGGCTCTTCGACACAACATACGAAGATGCCTGGAAGGTGCTTTTCAAGGGCGCCGAGGCCCCCGCATCCGCTACCGAGGATCGCGGATTCAGTATGCAGCGTCACGCTCATGCGGTAAGCTATTTTTCCCTTTACAGGGTATCAGTTTTTCATAGTTTGACTCCATGCGGGATCTAAGATCCCTTACCTTTGACAGGATTGGCAGGTGACGTCTGGACAGATCAACTGTCCGTCTCCTTTGCCCAAAGGCCCAGCGGATGCTCGCTTGGCGAAGCTGCTGGTTCCGGCACCCTATGTGGTGCCGGAGAAGAAGGCCGCGAAAAAGGCCACGAGGACTCGAAAGAGTGCCCGGCGCCAGGAGGTGTCGGATCCATCATCCGACGGTTCTGAGGCGCATTCCTCCTGTGTAGACGGGGAGGAAGAAGAAGAGACCTATCCCCCTCTAGCGGGAGGAGAGAAGAAAAGGAAGGCCGCCATCTCTGGGGAGGCCGGAGGGTCCAAGAAGGGGAAAACCCTTCCTCCGGACTACTCCACCGACGCCGACAACGGTAGAGAGGAGTGGCCGCCCAGGGCCAAGCCCCTGGCAAAATCGTAAGTATCCGGATACCAGAGTAATTCATAGTATTCGTTTATTGCACAACTTTCCCTTATGTCGAATATGTTTATGCAACCCACCCAAAGACCGGCTCGACGCGTCGTCGAGCGGCTCACTGGACTCGTCGAATGTGAACTCGCTTCCGACGGCTTCCTCCCCCCGCCCTACGGACGACACCGAAGTGTTGTCCCAATAGGTTCCAAGCCGGGAGGAGGTGGTCCTGGAGGCACCGCAAGGCGACCTCCCGGAATCCAGGAGTAAAGGGGATGAAACCCCCAAGGCTCCAAGTCTGGCTCTAGGCCAGACACCACTCCAGAACCTTCAAAGGTTCCAGAGTCCAGTGGGGGACCTCCTTCCAAGAGGAGCAAGCCCACCGTGCCGGTGACCCCCGTCGAACCGGAGGCGCCGGACAATATGTTGGAGGCGCTCCAAGGCGCCTCCATCGATGAGGAGCACCGCACCATTATGAGTGCGGTGGTCCAGAAGGTTCAGTTCGCCAAGAGCGGACTGACTGAAGCTTGTACTAGCCTTTTAACAGGCTTTGAGGTAAGTAAAGAATGTGTAAATAATATTACCGCATAGACAGTAGCCCCTGATGCTCTGTTTGGCGTTCGGGAAGAAAAGCCAAATAGAGGATCAAATAAAATTCGCAGGAGTCTAACAAAAGGGAGTCAATATGCATATGCAGGCTTCTCTACTTGCGTCCGCCGCATTGACTGCGGAAGTGGACACGCTAAAGCAGAACCTCGAGCGGTCCGAGCAAGAGCTCGGGCGTGCCAAGAAGCAGCTCGAGGACAATGAAGGAAAGAAATACCTTGTTTGAACATATATAAAAAGGTGCAATTGCAAAAAATGACAGGATTATCATGGCTATTGTAGGGGCCATGTCTAAGCTGGCGACCCTTAAGCAAGTGCTGGTCGAGGCCGAGAAGAGGGCGGCCATGGAGCGCACCGAGCGGGAGAAGTATGAGGCCGAGGTTGGCAAGGTACGGCAAGAGCTCCAGGCTCTCATGGAAAAACATGAGAGTTTGGAGCTTGACTCAAAGACGCGAGCATCCGAGATCGCGGTGGCTATTGAAAATGCCAAGTCTGCCAAGGCCGAATCCCAGAAGACCCTCCAGGAGTTGGATGAGGTGAAGAAGATAGCGGCGGGTAAGGCATTCTTTATGCAAAGCAAACACATAAACGTGAGTTACTTGTTACTTACCCGAATCCGGAGCTCTCCAGGAGCGTTCGCAGATCTTCCCCGGAGTGTGTCCGATGCCGCTGCATTCTATCAAGCCAAGGAGGGCAGCTCGACGGATAAGGTGTTCTAGTCTCAGTATGCTGAGGCCAGACACCCCGTGCCCCTGAGCGACCAGCTGAAGCAACTGGTCGAGCTCCGCAAGGCGGCCAAACAGGCCATGAAGGGCCTCATAGTTCGGCTGTGGCCTGGAGGGGCTCTGCCTGGGAGCTATTTCGGGCTGGTGCGGCGGCTGGTGGAGGCCTGTCCAAGGCTCCAAGTCATCAAGCGCTCCATCTGCATTGAAGGTGCCCGTAGGGCCCTTGCCCGTGCTAAGGTGCACTGGGGCAAGCTGGATGCTGAGAAGCTTATGAAGGACGGGCCACCGCCGGGGAAAGAGCATCGCAAGCCCGAGAATTATTATAAGCATGTTCTGAAGGGTGCCTGCCTTGTGGCGGATGAATGTTCTAGGGATGTAATTTTTGAGTGAAACTTGCTCGTTTTGTCCTGTGCGCTGAAAACTTGTTCATATGCGCTAAGCAATGCTGTTGGAATTTAAAATATTACCTTCTGTATGACTGTTTATCAATTCTGAGAGATGGCAAATCGTCGGCTTCTGCCCCCGTGCCGCTAGTGCAGGGGTGTTCGGGGGTAAACCTGAGGGCTCTTTTTCCAATGTTTGGTCCTTCGAGGGAGGCGCTCAGCCCAACGAACAAGGCAATCGGACTATAATGCGTGAACACTCTCACTTAGCCATAGAATTATATAATTTTAAATTTCGGCGAATCCCCTGGTATTCAGAAGACCGAGTTCGGGGCGCTATCCACGCCTTGGCCGGACAGAGCCGGCTCCTCGCTCTAAGCGGCATAGGTCGTTAGGGACTCGAAAAAACCTCTCGAACAGCGACCAGCTCTCGCTTCACCATGACAGTCAGTTTTAGCTTTCTCCACTGAGGTGCTCGACCCAGCTCAGCGGGGGCACAATCGCAGTGGTTCTCCTAGTGCTACCTTAGCCGATATAGCGGAACGTAAGGCACCAAAACATAGGAGTCGGGCAAACCCAACTATTGACCCAAGACATGATTCGGAGCCGATGCATATAATGCTATAAGTTCGGGGTGCCGCACTTGTTAAAGTGTTCGACTTCTCACACCATATTGAGCGGTACTAAAGCCCCTGGCGTATTTAGGCCCTACCAAAGTGTATGGGTGCAATATGTCATTAAGGAACATATATATATATATACATAAGAGTAATGCAAAAATAGACAAAAGCTATGCACTGTTTATTAAAGAGGGCTGCGATCAAAGCAGAACGATACAAATAATGCGATAAGCAAAAGGTTGGACTATGTAACATGTCCGTTCCAGGGGCAAGCTGCGGAATAGTATGTGAAATAGGTACACTGCTCGTGATAGAGACCACCTGGGAGTTCCGTAATGCGGCACGGCTTGCCTGGTTCCCTGGTTCTTGCATCATTTGTGTGGCAGTTGAACTGCCGAACACGCCTTCCGAAGTGTGGAGTCCTGAAAATAAGAGAAAATTAAAAAATAGCCAGCCCTTGGTGCGGTTTAAGCCGTGTTTCGGGCGTGCCGTGATGGTGCCCCTTCCCCTGTACCCATGGTATTTCTAGAGCATAGTTATGTACGCGAAGTACTGGTGTCGCATTTTTGCGAGGGCTAGGGTTGGGGCCGCATTGCTACGCCTTCTCGGATCGTGCCAGGCGGTCTTGTTGTAGGTTACTCCGGGCGCGCTTGACGGTGTCCGGTCGTTTAATGGCCGGACTGGAGAACTGCCTGGAGAGGCTGCTTTGTACTTCCGCTGCAAGGGCCGCCTTGTGCTCCTCCGTTCGGAGGGAGCGTTCGGTGTTTCCACTGACCGTAATTACTCGTTGAGGGCCTGGCATCTTGAGTTCAAGGTATGCATAGTGTGGTACCACATTGAACTTGGTGAATGCGGTTCGCCCGAGCAGTGCGTGATAGCCACTGCGGAATGGGACTATGTCGAAGAGTAACGCCTCGCTTCGGAAATTATCCGGAGATCCGAAGACCACTTCAAGTGTGACTGAGCCTGTACAGTTGGCCTCTACACCTGGTATTACGCCTTTAAAGATCGTTTTGGTGGGCTTAATCCTCGAGGGATCTATGCCCATTTTCCGCACTGTATCCTGGTAAAGCAGGTTTAGGCTACTACCGCCGTCCATAAGGAGTCTAGTGAGATGAAATCCGTCAATAATTGGGTCTAGAACCAATGCGGCGAATCCACCATGACGGATGCTAGTGGGATGGTCCCTTCGATCAAAGGTGATCGGGCAGGAGGACCATGGGTTGAACTTTGGGGCGACTGGCTCTACCGCGTATACATCCCTTAACGCGCGCTTCCGCTCCCTTTTGGGGACGTGGGTTGCGTATATCATGTTCACCGTCCGCACTTGTGGGGGAAAACCCTTCTGTCCACTGTTGTTCGGCGCCCGGGGCTTCTCGTCGTCATCGCTATGCAGCCCCTTGTCTTCATTCTCGGTGTTTAACTTGGCTGCCTGCTTGAACACCCAACAATCCCTATTAGTGTGATTGGCCGGCTTTTCGGGGGTGCCATGTATCTGGCACAAGCGATCGAGTATTCGGTCCAAACTGGACGGTCCCCTAGGATTCCTTTTGAATGGCTTTTTCCGCTGACCGGATTTAGAGCCTCTGAATCCGGCATTAACTGCCATATCCTCAGCATTGTCACCGTTAATGCGGCGCTTCTGCTTATTGCAACGCGACCTACCACTACTGTCCCTGGTATCCGAATTACCAGGGTTCTTGGTCATATTGTTGCTACGAGCAAGCCAGCTGTCTTCTCCCGCGCAAAAGCGGGTCATTAGTGTCGTGAGTGCTGCCATAGACTTCGGCTTTTCCTGTCCAAGGTGCCGGGCAAGCCACTCGTCATGGATATTGTTCTTGAACGCTGATAGGGCCTCAGTGTTTGGAAAGTCGACTATTTGATTTTTCTTTGTTAGGGACCGTGTCCAGAATTGCCTGGCCAATTCCTCTGGCTGCTGAATTACGTGACTTAGGTCATCGGCGTCTGGGGGTCGCACATAAGTGCCCTAGAAATTGTCGAGGAATGCGGCTTCCAGGTCTTCCCAACAACTGATTGATCCTGTTGGCAAGCTGTTAAGCCAATGCCGAGCTGGTCCTTTAAGCTTGAGTGGGAGGTATTTGATGGCGTGGAAATCATCACCACGGGCCATGTGGATATGAAGGAGATAATCCTCGATCCATACCACAGGATCTATTGTGCCATCATATGATTCGATATTTACGGGTTTGAAACCCTCGGGGATTTGATGATCCATTATTTCATCTGTGAAGCATAGTGGGTGTGCAGCGCCTCTGTACTGGGCTATATCACGATGTAGCTGCAATGAGCTTTGTCTATTGTGTTCGGCCCTGCCGAATTTGTGGCCGGCGTGACGGATACCGTCTCGCGTCGTGGGGCGCCCACGCGATCCGTAGATCGATCTTGTTTGCCTTGCATTGTCCTCCAACATATCTCGTAAGTCCGGTGCATATTCCCGTGCCTTGGTACGGGGTGCGGCTTGAGTGGAGGGCCGAGAGGCCTCTCTATCGCTGCCACGAGGTGGCGGGTCGGCCGCATCAAGTGCTTCCTCCTCTAATCGGGGTAGCAACCTGCGCTTTGGGTAGCTCTTGGAGGGGCGTTTGAGTTTATGCTCTTTGGCCGCAAGGACTTCAGTCCATCTGTCGACTAGCAAATCTTGATCAGCTCTAAGCTATTGTTGTTTTTTCTTGAGGCTTCTTGCCGTGGCCATAAGCCTGCATTGAAAATGCTCTTGCTCGACGGGATCCTCTGGCACGATGAATTCGTCGTCGTCGAGCCTTGCCTCGTCTTCAGAGGGAGGCATATAGTTATCTTCCTCGACCTCTCTGTCTGCCGCTCTCTCATGAGGGCTGGTTTCTCCATCCTCCTGTGCTAAATCTTGCTAGAGGGGGTTTTCTTCGGCACTTTCCGGAGCATTATTATCTCCCGTGCTGGAATCACCGTATTTGTTTTGGCGGGATTTTGAGCGGCGCTGCTGACGCAGGCGCTTAGGCTATTTCTTGGAGGGGTCATCCTCCGCTGTTCCATCGCCATATCCTTCTTTTGGGGTGTCCACCATGTATATTTCCTATGACGAGGTGGCTTCCCAGGGCCTGATAGGCGCTGGTTCTTCATCGTCTCCTTCATCGGCGTCCATACCGTCGATGTCTTCGGAGTCGAAGTCGAGCATGTCGGTTAAGTCGTCGACAGTGGCTACAAAGTGGGTGGTGGGTGGGCTTTGAATTTCTTCATCGTCCGAATCCCAACCTTGCTGACCATAGTCCGGCTAGGGCTCTCCTTATAAAGAGAGAGACTTCAGTGTCTTCAGAATATCGCCGAAAGGCGAGTGCTGAAAGATGTCCGCGACAGTACTCCATAATCGGCGCCCAATCGGATTCGATCGGAAGGGGCGCGGAGGGTTCGGAGTCTGGAGAGGAGTCCGGCTCCTTGGAGTCATGAGTCTCGCAGAGTGCGGGGCTGGTGTTCGGCTCGATCGCCGTTGGGATCGCAGCCCCCGAGGCGGCGTCCAACCACCCATCCTCGATCGACGCAGTTGGCTCCGAATTAAGGGTCGAAGCCGATGCAGGTGCGGCCTCCAGGGCACTGTTCGGCGGCAGAGCTAGATCATGCTCGTCGGGACAGTGCGGCATGCTCGGCAGTGGCTCGAATCCGTCGAAGATCAAGTCCCCGCGGATATTAGCCGTGTAGTTTAAACTTCCAAATCTGACCTGACAGCCAGGGGCGTAGCTTTCGATCTGCTCCAGATGGCCAAGTGAATTGGCCCGCAGTGCGAAGCCCCCGAAGACGAAGATCTGTCCGGGAAGGAAGGTCTCACCCTGGACTGCATCGCCATTGATGATCGTAGGAGCCATCAAGCCTGACGGCGACGACACAGAGGAACTCTCAATGAAAGCACCAATGTCGGTGTCAAAACCGGCGGATCTCGGGTAGGGGGTCCCGAACTGTGCGTCTAGGCCGGATGGTAACAGGAGGCAAGGGAAACGAAGTTTTACCCAGGTTCGGGCCCTCTCGATGGAGGTAAAACCCTACGTCCTGCTTGATTAATATTGATGATATGGGTAGTACAAGAGTAGATCTACCACGAGATCGGAGAGGCTAAACCCTAGAAGCTAGCCTATGGTATGATTGTTGTTGTGTATGTTGTCCTACGGACTAAAACCCTTCGGTTTATATAGACACCGGAGAGGGTTAGGGTTACACAAAGTCGGTTACAATGGTAGGAGATCTACATATCCGTATCGCCAAGCTTGCCTTCCACGCCAAGGAAAGTCCCTTCCAGACACGGGACGAAGTCTTCAATCTTGTATCTTCATAGTCCAGGAGTCCGGCTGAAGGTATAGTCCGGCCATCCGGACACCCCCTAATCCAGGACTCCCTCGGAAACTAAGGGATATTAAGGCCTCCTTTTAATAGAGAACCGAAACAAAGCATTATCACATAGTGAATATATGAACTCCTCAAACTACGGTCATCACCGGTAAGTATCCTGAATATTGTCACTTCTAGGTTAACGGATCATAACACATAATAGGTGACTATAGACTTGCAAGATAGGATCAAGAACTCTCATTTATTGGTGAAAACATAATAGGTTCAGATCTGAAATCATGGCATTCGAGCCCTAGTGACAAGCATTAAGCATAGCAAAGTCATAGCAACATCAATCTCAGAACATAGTGGATACTAGGGATCAAACCCTAACAAAACTAACTCCATTACATGATAAATCTCATCCAACCCATCACCGTCCAGCAAGCCTACGATGGAATTACTCACGCATGACGGTGAGCATCATGAAATTGGTGGTGGAGGATGGTTGATGATGATGATGACGGCGACGAATCCCTCTCTCCGGAGCCCCGAACGGACTCCAGATCAGCCCTCCCGAGAGGTTTTAGGGCTTGGCAGCGGTCTCCAGGGGGCCCACGAGGTAGGGGGGCGCCCCCACCCTCGTGGCAAGGGTGTGGGCCCCCTGGTCTTCGTCTTTGGCGAGGATTTTTTTATTATTTATTGTAAGGTATTGCGTGGAGTTTCAGGTCATTCCGAGAACTTTTGTTTTCTGCACATAAAACAACATCATGGCAATTCTACTGAAAACAGCGTCAGTCTGGGTTAGTTCCATCCAAATCATACAAGTTAGAGTCCAAAACAAGGGAAAAAGTGTTTGGAAAAGTAGATACGTTGGAGACGTATCAACTCCCCCAAGCTTAAACCCTTGCTTGTCCTTAAGCAATTAAGTTGACAAACTGAAAGAAATAAAGAAAAACTTTTACGAACTCTGTTTGCTCTTGTTGTTGTAAATATTTCAAGCTAGCATTCAAGTTTTCAGCAAAGATTATAACTAACCACATTTGCAATAATTCTTAGGTCTCATGATTACCCATATCAATAGCATGATCAACTAGCAAGCCATAATAATAAATCTCGGATGACAACACTTTCTCAAAACAATCATAATATGATATAACAAGATGGTATCTCGCTAGCCCTTTCTGAGACCACAAAACATAAATTCAGAGCACCTTTAAAGATCAAGGACTGACTAGACATTGTAATTCATGGTAAAAGAGATCCAGTCAAGTCATACTCAATGTAAACTAACAATAATGAATGCAAATGACAATGGTGCTCTCCAACTGGTGCTTTTTAATAAGAGGATGATGACTCAGCATAAAAGTAAATAGATAGGCCCTTCGCAGAGGGAAGCAGGGATTTGTAGAGGTGCCAGAGCTCGGTTTTGAAATAGAGGTGAATAATATTTTGAGTGGTATACTTTCATTGTCAACATAACAACCAAGAGATGGCGATATCTTCCATGCTACACACATTATAGGCGGTTCCCAAACAGAATGGTAAAGTTTATACTCCCCCTCCACCAACAAGCATCAATCCATGGCTTGCTCGAAACAACGAGTGCCTCCAACATACATCATCTCCAAGGGGGAGTTTTGTTTAGCAATTATTTTTGGTTTAGTTTGCATAAAGCATGGGACTAGGCATCCCGGTGACCAGCCATTTATCTCGTGAGTGAGGAGCGGAGTCCACTCCTCTTGAGAATAACCCGCCTAACATGGAAGATACAGACATCCCTAGTTGATACATGAGCTATTCGAGCATACAAAACAGGATATTTATTTGAAGGTTTAGAGTTTGGCACATACAAATTTACTTGGAACGGCAGGTAGATACTGTATATAGGTAGGTATAGCAGACTCATCTGGAATAACTTTGGGGTTTAAGGGATTGGATGCACAAGCAATATTCCCGCTTAGTACAGGTGAAGGCTAGCAAAAGACTGGGAAGCGACCAACTAGAGAGCGACAACAACCATGTACATGCATTAAAATTAATAAACATTGGATGCAAGCATGAGTAGGATATAATCCACCATGAACATAAATATCGTGAAGGCTATGTTGTTTTGTTTCAACTACATGCAACATGTGCCAAGTCAAGTCACTTAAATCATTCAGAGGAGGATACCACCCTATCATACCACATCATAACCATTTTAATAGCATGTTGGCACGCAAGGTAAACCATTATAACTCATAGCTAATCAAGCATGGCACAAGCAACTATGATCTCTAATTGTCATTGCACACATGTTTATTCATAACAAGCTGAATCAAGAACGATGAACTCATCATATTTACAAAAACAAAAGAGGTCGAGTCCGTACCAGCTTTTCTCATCTCAGTCAGTCCATCATATATCGTCATAATTGCACGACCGAACGATTTGAATAATAATAAGAGTGCACGTGCATTGGACTAAGCTGGAATCTGCGAGCATTCAATAAACAGGAGAAGACAAGGCAATATGGGCTCTTTTGTCAGATAAACAATAATGCATATAAGAGCCATTTCAACAATTTAATTATGGTCTTCTCCTACTCACCCCCAAGGAAAAGAAAAGAAATAAAACTATTTACACGGGAAAGCTCCCAACAAGCAAAAGAAGAACAGGAAATATTTTTGGGTTTTCTTTTTGATTACTACTACAAGCATGGAAATTAAATTAATTAAAAGCTACAACTAATTTTTTTGTTTTTTCTTAAGGTTTATTAAACACACAAAAAGAAAGCATAAAAGGAAATAAACTAGCATGGATGATACAATGAAAAAGTATGAGCACCGACATCTAGCAATGAGTGTGTGTGAACATAAATGTAATGTCGGTGAGAAATACGTACGCTCCCAAGCTTACGCTTTTGGCCTGAGTTGGTCTATGGCCACGGCTGGCCTGGCTGATATCCATAATAATAGTTGTTGTGGTCGTACTGTGATGAGGACGAAGAAGGCTCCGATTGCCACTGGCTGGCAATCATCTCCGGATCCCACTGATAGTTAGACTGTCGTGAAGGATCAAATTGTGGTTCCGGTTCTGGCTCCTCGGCTGGTGCAGGGTTTCGGTAGGCGTGAATAGCCGTCAACGGAACAAGGTACGTACCTACAGTCAAATCAAACAAAGAAGGAGCAGGCAAGGTAATAGTCTCAGGATGATGTTTATTAAAGAACAATTGATATTTAAGCTCTCCTGCCCTATTCTTAATAATAAAATCATGTGCGACCATACTTTTATAATCTAGATAAACACGTGGTAGCACTTTTTCTTCCTCCTCAGCATGCCTAATGGGTATGTTAAAATGTGCAGCTAGGCGTGTAGCATAGATGCCTTCAAAGATGGGACCCTTTGTACGGTTCAGACTTAACCGTTTAGCAATAATACCACCCATACTAAAAGTGTTATCACTGTATAAACCGTGGAGCAGAATAACTATATCAGGGATACTAAGGTTTCCATAGTTTCCGCGTCCAATTAAGAAACAACTAGCAAATAATGCAAAGTAACGTAAAACAGGAAAATGTATGCTAGTGATTCGTGCATCGGAAACCTTCCTAGTTTCTCCTACAGTGATGGTATCAATAAACCCCTCCACATCATCATGATGTGGTTCTTATGTCTTGCCCCCTAAAGGGACTAAACAAATCCGACAGAAATCATAAAGTGACATCTCCTTATGCTCATCATATAAATGAAACTCCACCGTAGGTGGTGAGTTCCTAGAATGAAAATGAAAGTTTTGCACAAGGTATTTGTGAGTAAGAGATACTGATCGCATTGGTCGTGGAGGAAAGCGGTGAGGCCTGCATTATGAACCAATTCATGAAATTCTTCATAAATCCAGGCTGCTGTCAAGAAATCCTCGAAAGGCCGTTCACATGCCCGAACCTCTGCGGTGCGCGGCAAATTATACTTAGGCTTCAGTGCCTTTTCCTTCGAGCTTTGGCTCGATGAATCCCTCAATAATCTCCTCATCATTCTCTTAAAAATTCTGAAATTTTTAGTAACTTCAAAATAAAAGTAAATCAAACTCAATAATATTGATAGCAACTACACCTAAAAGTGCCTAGGGCCTATATCATGCATCAAAACTACTTTTGATCATATAAATTTGACATGCAAGCTCAAGAACAGGGTCACCTAAGCAGCAAAAATTTGCAATGAATAAATCATTAGAACAAAAACTAATTGGACCAATGGAGGAGTCACATACCAAGGAATAATCTCCCCAAGCAGTTTTGTGAGAGGTGCTTTGAGCAAGGAGATCGAAAATGGCAGCAAAGAGGGCTGGAACTCATGCTTGAGTTGGTTTTTCGTGTTTGTGGGAGGAAGAAGAAGAGCATGGGTGCAGGAATAAGTGGAGGAGGGCCACCGTGGGCCCACAAGGCAGGGGGCGCGCCCTAGGGGGTTCGGCGCGCCCTCCACCCTCGTGGCAAGGTAGTTGGCCCCCTGGTGTGTTCTTTGTTCCATAAATCCTCAAATATTCTAGAAAAAATCGTATTTAAATTTCAGGGCATTTGGAGAACTTTTATTTTCGAGGTATTTATACATTGCACGGATAATCAGATAACAGATAGAAAATCATTTATTTTTAGTTTATTTCAACTAAATAACAGAAAGTATAGAGAGGGTACAAAAAGTTGTGCTTCTAGTTTCATCCATCTCATGCTCATCAAAAGGAATCCACTAACAAGGTTGATCAAGTCTTGTTAACGAACTCATTCCGATTAACATGAAACAGGAGAAATTTCAAATAACACTAGGTTACCTCAACGGGGATAAGCACATCCCCAATAATAAGTATATCATATTTCTTCTTTACAGTAGGAAGAGGAAATTCAAAACCTCCAAATATAATCGATGGAATTTTTCTGATAGAATTGATACTATGAACTTGAGGTTGTTTCCTTGGAAAATGTACTGTATGCTCATTACCATTAACACGAAAAGTGACATTGCCTTTGTTGCAATCAATAAAAGCCCCTGCAGTATTACGAAAAGGTCTTCCAAGAATAATAGACATACTATCGTCCTCGGGAATATCAAGGATAACAAAGTCCATTAAAATAGTAACGTTTGCAACCACAACAGGCACATCCTCACAAATACCGACTGGTATAACAGTTGATTTATCAGCCATTTGCAAAGATATTTCAGTAGGTGTCAACTTATTCAAATCAAGTCTACGATATAAAGAGAGAGGCATAACACTAACACCAGCTCCAAGATCACATAAAGCAGTTTTAACATAGTTTCTTTTAATAGAGCATGGTATAGTGGGTACTCCGGGATCTCCAAGTTTCTTTGGTATTCCACCCTTAAAAGTATAATTAGCAAGCATGGTGGAAATTTCAGCTTCTGGTATCTTTCTTTTATTTGTAATAATATCTTTCATGTACTTAGCACAAGGATTAGTTTTGAGCATATCAGTTAATCGCATACGCAGAAAGATAGGTATAATCATTTCAGCAAAGCGCTCAAAATGCTCATCATCCTTTTTCTTGGATGGTTTGGGAGGAAAAGGCATGGGTTTCTGAACCCAAGGCTCTCTTTCTTTACAATGTTTCCTAGCAACAAAGTCTTTCTTATCATAACGTTGATTCTTTGATTGTGGGTTATCAAGATCAACAGCAGGTTCAATTTCTACATCATTATCATTACTAGGTTGAGCATCATTATGAACATCATCATTAACATTTTCATTAGGTTCATGTTCATTGCCAGATTGGGTTTCAGCATCAGACATAGAGATATCATTTGGAATACCAGGTGGTTCAGCAATAGGTTCACTAGAAGTCTGCACGGTTCTATCATTTTTCTTCTTCTTCTTTTTAGAAGAACTAGGTGCATCAATTTTATTTCTCTGAGAATCTTGCTCAGTTCTCTTATGGTGGCCTTCATGATACAAAGGATCCTGAGTCATTATACCAGTTCTAGTAGCCACTTTAACATCATAATCATTTTTCTTACTATTCATCTCATTGAGCAATTCCTTTTGAGCTTTAAGTACTTGTTCTACTTGAGTGGTAACAATAGAAGCATGTTCACTAATAAGTTTAAGTTCACCTTTGACATTAGCTATATAATCACCCAAGTGTCCAAGCATATTTGAATTGTATTTTAATTGTCTACCAAAATAAGCATTAAAGTCTTCTTGCTTAGCCATAAATTTATCAAACTCATCTAAGCATGGGCTAGCAAATTTAGTAAATGGGATTTCAGCTTTATCATATTTATAGAGAGAATTTACATTTACTACCTGTGTCAAGTTATCGAGGTCTGGAGGTTCTTCAATAAATAAAGGATTAAGATCATATGTTTCTTCAATAGGCGGTAAATTAAGACCATGTATTTCTTCAATAGGAGGTAAATTCTTAACATCTTCAGCTTTAATACCTTTTCTTTCATAGATTTCTTTGCCTCTTACATATCTTCGGGACTGAGAAATAGAATACCCCTCTTCTTCGCAGTTGGTTTAGGAATAGGATCATTAATTGGAGCAGGAGCTAGCTCAGGAGGTGCCTAATTATTTTCATTTTTCAACATATTGTTCAATAAGATTTCAGCTTCATCCGGTGTTCTTTCCCTGAAAAGAGAACCAGCGCAACTATCCAGGTAATCTCTGGAAGCATCGGTTAGTCCATTATAAAAGATATCAAGTATTTCATTTTTCTTAAGAGGATGATCAGGAAAATCATTAAGTAACTTGAGAAGCCTCCCCCAAGCTTGTGGGAGACTCTCTTCTTGAATTTGCACAAAGTTGTATATTTCCTTTAAAGCAGCTTGTTTCTTATGAGCAGGTAAATATTTAGTAGAGAAGTAGTAAATCATATCCTGGGGACTACGCACACAACCAGGATCAAGAGAATTAAACCATATCTTAGAATCACCCTTTAATGAGAACGGAAATATTTTAAGGATATAAAAGTAGTGAGATCTCTCATCATTAGTGAACAGGGTAGCTATATAATTTAATTTAGTAAGATGTGCCACAACAGTTTCAGATTCATAGCCATGAAAAGGATCAGATTCAACCAAAGTAATTATATCAGCATCAATAGAGAATTCATAATCCTTATCAGCAACATAGATAGGTGAAGTAGCAAAAGCAGGGTCAGGTCACATCCTAGCATTTAGAGATTGCTTATTCCATTTAGCTAATAACATTTTGAGTTCATATCTATATTTGCAAGCTAAAATAGCTAAAGAAGCTTCTTGATCAAATAAATAACCCTCAGGAATAACAAGTCATTGTTCATCCTCACTTTCATCTTCATAATTAGATTCAATATTTTCAATCTCTCTACCCCTAGCAAGTCGTTCCTCAAGAAAATCACCAAGTGGCATAGTAGTATCAAGCATAGAAGTAGTTTCCTCATATGTATCATGTATAGCAGAAGTAGCATCATCAATAACATGTGACATATCAGAACGAATAGCAGAAGCAGGTTTAGGTGTCGCAAGCTTACTCATAACAGAAGGTGAATCAAGTGCAGAGCTAGATGGAAGTTCCTTACCTCGCCTCATAGTTGAGGGATAAATTGTTGTCTTAGCGTCTTTCAAGTTCTTCATAGTGTCTAGCAGATATAAATCCCAAGTGACTCAAAGAATAGAGCTATGCTCCCTAGCAACGGTGCCAGAAATTAGTCTTGATAACCCACAAGTATAGGGGATCGCAACAACTTTCGAGGGTAGAGTATTCAACCCAAATTTATTGATTCGGCATAAGAGGATCCAAAGAATATTCCCAAGTATTAGCAGCTGAGTTGTCAATTCAACCACACCTGGAAACTTAGTATCTTCTGCAGCAGAGTGTTTAGCAGCAAAGTAATATGATAGTGATGGTAACGGTAGCAAAAGAGTAATGAAAGAAAAGTGATATTTTTGGTATTTTGTAGTGATTGTAACAATAGCAACGGGAAAGTAAATAAGCGTAAACCAGTATATGGAAAGCTCGTAGGCATCGGATCAATGATGGATAATTATGCCGGATGCGGTTCATCATGTAACAGTGATAACATAGGGTGACACAGAACTAGCTCCAATTCGTCAATGTAATGTAGGCATGTATTCCGAATATAGTCATACATGCTTATGGAAAAGAACTTGCATGACATCTTTTGTCCTACCCTCCCGTGGCAGCGGGGTCCTAATGGAAACTAAGGGATATTAAGGCCTCCTTTTAATAGAGAACCGGAACAAAGCATTAGCACATAGTGAATACATGAACTCCTCAAACTACGGTCATCACCGGTAAGTATCCCGATTATTGTCTCTTCGGGGTTAACGGATCGTAACACATAATAGGTGACTATAGACTTGCAAGATAGGATCAAGAACTCTCATATATTGATGAAAACATAATAGGTTCAGATCTGAAATCATGGCACTCGGGCCCTAGTGACAAGCATTAAGCCTAGCAAAGTCATAGAAACATCAATCTCAGAACATAGTGGATACTAGGGATCAAACCCTAACAAAACTAACTCGATTACATGATAAATCTCATCCAACCCATCACTGTCCAGCAAGCCTACGATGGAATTACTCACGCACGGCGGTGATCATCATGAAATTGGTGATGGAGGATGGTTGATGATGACGACGGTGACGGATCCCCCTCTCCGGAGCCCCGAACGGACTCCAGACCAGCCCTCCCGAGAGGTTTTAGGTCTTGGCGGCGGCTCCGTATCGTAAAACGCAATGTTTTCTTCTCTCCTATTTTTTTCTCCCCGAAAGTAGTTATATAGAGTTGGAGTTGGAGTCGGGAGGTCTCCAGGGGGCCCATGAGGTAGGGGGCGCACCCCCTAAGGCGCGCCCCCCACCCTCGTGGAAAGGGTGTGGGCCCCCTGGTCTTCATCTTTGGCGAGTATTTTTTATTATTTATTGTAAGGTATTCCGTGGAGTTTCAGGTCATTCCGAGAACTTTTGTTTTCTACACATAAAACAACATCATGGCAATTCTGCTGAAAACAGCATCAGTCCGGGTTAGTTCCATTCAAATCATACATGTTAGAGTCCAAAACAAGGGCAAAAGTGTTTGGAAAAGTAGATACGTTGGAGACGTATCACTCTTCCTAGGGAATCGCTTGTGGTTCAAAGTAAGCGTTTCCAACGCCGAGGATTGGTTGAGTTGAAGTTCATTTCATTACTTGTTATTTGTTGTGTGATAAAAACTTTAGTATTTATAATGTACCCTCATTGTCGTTGTGGATTGATGACCTATTGTATGTAATACAATGATATGCCTGTGATAAACTTACTAAATTTATGAATGGATTTCGAGTCGCTTCTCTGAGTGGGTGCTGCGACGGTGCAACATGAAGGAAATATGCCCTAGAGGCATTGTTGAGGAAATCGTTAACTGGTAGCTGCTCGGCCGGCTGGTGAGTAGGGGATTAATAGGCTAATTGGCAAGTTAATCGGCCATTTAATCAATTAATCGGACGAATTATCGGGTAATTGGCTACTCGGGGACCATATGAGTAGGGATTAATCGGCAAGTTAACTGGTTAATCGGATGAAATCTTCAACAGGGCCTAGAGGCAATAATAAAGTTGTTATTTATATTTCCTTATATCATGATTAATGTTTATTATTCATGCTAGAATTTTATTAACCGGAAACTTAGTACATGTGTGAATACATAGACAAATAGAGTATCACTAGCATCCCTCTACTTGACTAGCTCGTTGAATCAAAGATGGTTAAGTTTCCTAGCCATAGACATGAGTTGTGATTTGATTAACGGGATCACATGTCAGGACCCCGATTCCAAGTCACATCGATCTAGCCGGTAACCCCTCATATCACTTTGCAGCCTCACGCACGGTATTCCCGCGGGTGTCGCCTTACCATGGCCCGGGACCGTTTGCGCCTTTTGGCTCACGTATATGATAGTGTCGCTAGCATCCATATGACAGAGAACCCGGGCTGACATGACTAGTCATGAACCCAAAGTGGCACTAACTTATGGGGATAGGCATACATGAATCAACATCGAGCATGTCGGTTAGCAGCGTGCGAATCCGGGCTGTACCACTGGGCTAACAGGACTCTGGTGAACGGGGCTAGAGCAGGCTAGGTAGGACTCCGGATGTCACCGCGTGACATTTCCCCGAAGGGACAGACACAGGAACGAAGTGAATCACATGCCAGCCAGTCAAGTATTCCGGAGCAGTAGTGCTGGGCTAGCCGGACTTCGGTGAACCGGGCTGTAGTGGACTCCTATGGCTCATGGAAGCACAGGACTACATTTCCCCATAAGAGAGGTTACCAAGGATAAACAACTAGGTTGTCGGATCCCACACATACCAAGCATTTCAATCATACACACAATATGCTCGATATGTGTAAATTCAACATGGCACCACAACATAACTCTAAGACTCAAGTATTTATTCATTAGGCTCCGAGGAGCGAGATATTACAAACATGGGTCTCATGACCCAACATTCAGAGCATACAAGTCAAAGCACATGCGGAAGCTTAACTTGTCTGAGTACAGACAACTAAAAATGAAGAAGGCTGAGGAGCCTGACTATCTACAAGACCCTCCCAAGGGTACAAGATCGTAGCTGAGGTAACAAGCTAAACGTCGAAGTCCACGTGGAACTACTAGCGAGACTGAAGTCTCTCTGCAAAAACATAAATTAAGCAAACGTGAGTACAAATTTACCCAGCAAGACTTACATCAGAACTATCTACATATGCATCGGTATCAACAAAGGGGTGGTGGAGTTTAACTGCAACAAGCCAGCTTTGACTCGATGATTATCCTGAACTACGACTGCAAGAAACTCTTTTGAGGTGGCACCCACGAGTCCACAAATTCACCATACCAATACACCACTATGGATCCGCTCCCGCCTCCCTGCGAGAACGCCATGCATAGCACTCATGCTTATCTTGCGAGTTTTAGAGTATCCACTTTCACTTGTCTATGAACTATGCAAGGGGTCCAAGTTTCCATATCCGAGGAATCCGGCTATTCGAATAGATAATGATAACCCTGCAGGGGTGTACTTCTTCACACACGCTCTCACCACTTACCACCATGTACACATCGTGTATCTCGGCAACCTTCAAGAGGAAGCCTGGCGAGGGAGTCGGCCATGACTTGCCTAACCAACAAGTCTCTAGTCCAGTTTTATCGCCTATTCGGGTTCCATCCGCAAGGAGATCCGGTCGGGGTGTCGCTCATGGCCCCAAACGATGTGAGCAGGGTTCCCAAGCCCACCATCCGGGTGCCACTTGGTACACCGTGCCACTGTGCCTAGTCTGTCCCAAGCCCACCTGTACCGTGTGCCACTTGGTAGACTACTAACACTACCTACAAACACCAGAAACTAGTTGCAACTCCTGGACAGAGATCAGGTTGATTAATAAGTTGAGAGAGCTTGGAGCGCCCGGAGCCCAATGTGTGGTAGTAACTGTTCATGGATCATAAACACAGAACTCAGTTCCTGAGGACGGCTGCAATGATACAACCCACCATGTACTCCTACATGACCTCTCACCGCTACCTTTACCAAATCGTATTCACACACTTAGCTCTCAACAGTAGGAAATGTTCACCACATTCCAATTCATTCCCGATGAATCAGACCTGACTCAACTCTAAGCAGTAGCAGGCATGACAACAAGCATGAATGAGTAGGCACATCAGGGCTCAAACAACTCCTACTCATGCTAGTGGGTTTCATCTATTTACTGTGGCAATGACAGGTCATGCAGAGGAAAGGGGTTCAACTACCGCAGCATGTAACAGTTGAATCGTTGTTGTCCTAATGCAGTAAAAGAGAGCAGGAGCAAGAGACTGGGACTGTATCGGAATGAACAAGGGGGTTTTGCTTGCCTGGCACTTCTGAAGATAGTATAGCTCTTCATCGGTGTCATCGAATTCATCGTTGGATCAACGTCTACTGAGGGGGGACAAACACCGACAACTGAGAAAGAGCACAATCAACACATGACGATATGCAACAATATGATGCATACTATGACATGGCAATATGAATGTGTTTTGGTCTAATGCAACAGAAAGTCATTTTAATTGAAGTGGAATTCAAAACTATATCAAATTCCAACTCCAAACCTATTATGAAATTTGCCCTAATCATGTTTCATCCCAAACAGTGACGTTAGCTTGCTCAAACATGCATGAAAACGGTACAGATGGATTCCTTGAATTTTTCTGATAATTTTTCATATATAATTTATTTCATTTGGAGCTATAGATTATTTTCTATGATTTTTCATAGTTTTGGAAATTTTCTGGATTATTTTTAATCCAGAAAATTATTAACTGCATCAGCATTGTGCAAGCATGACGTCAGCGAGTCAACTGGGGCTGACCAGGTCAAACCTGACTAGTGGGGTCTACTGGTCAGTGACCCAGGGCTGTGTTGTGTGGCTGGCAGGTGGGCCTGGTCAATGGTCACGTCAGCAGGGTCAAATCTGACGCCTGGGTCCACCGGGATTAAGTTAAGTCTAACTAATTTTGTTAGTGGTTTAACTAAGCCGGTGGGGCCCAGCTGTCAGTGGCATAGGGGCTTAGTTAGTGGGGTGATTAACCCCTAATGACGGCGCCACGTCACCCTCGTCGGAGTTCAGCCGGCGGCGACTAAAACACGCGGCGGAGGCTCACCGGAGTGGCTCGGGACGGTGCTACAGAGGGTGGTTTGCGACGGGGTTTGGCTCTACGGGGAGCTGGAGGAGTGGCGCATCCACTGGTGGCAGCGACTGGAGCTGGGGTGGCCGGAGCTGACGGCGGCGAGCTCTTTTGCGGCCGCCGGAGATCGGGCAAGTGTGGCCGTGTGGTTCCAGTGCACGAGGAAGCTATCTAGAGGCTGCATTGGACTCGACGTTGCTTCAGGAGCACGCCGGAGGCACAAGCTCGAGTGGAGGTGCACGGTGGCTGCGGGAGCAACGGCCATGGCGGACGGCGGCGCTCGGGTACGGTGGCTGGCACGGCTAGAAGACAGGAACGAGCTCGGGGAGGAGGGGGAACGGTGGCGGAGCTCACATCGAGTGCAGGGGATGCCGAAGAGGGCTCGGGGAAGGCCTGGAGCAGGCGGGGCGTCAGCGGCGATCTCCGGCATCCGAGAAGGGGAACGATTACGAGCCACTCGTCTTAGGGCAGGTCCGCTTGGTTCCTTCGGCTTGGCAGATGAAAACGACGATGACGGAGCCACTGGACACACTGGACGGACGACGGAGGCCCGGTGGCCGCGGTGAACCGTGTCGGCGGCGACGACCTCCGCTCGGTGGTGCTCGGGAAGAGAGAGCAGACGAGGGGAGAGAGGGCGACGAGTGAGGGAGAAGAGAGAGAGGGAGCCAGGGGTGTCGTGGCATCGTCTGGGCGCATCGGGGCAGCGGTGGGAAGCAGGAGGTGGCGGGGCGCGTGCTCGCGCGCGGTGGCCACGCTCCTCTCATCCTCCAGGCAGGAGGTTGAGGGTGACTGGCACGGCGCTGTGGGCTGGGCCGCACAGTAGCAGGCCGGCTAGGCTGGACAGGTAAGCGCCTGGTAGGTCTTCTGCTCTTTTTTAATTTTTCTTCTGTTTTGTTTTATTTAATTGCCATTGAATTCAAATTCAAACAAATTTGAAAACAGTGCCAAAACTCCCGTGGATAATTTTATGTCACTTAAGGTCTACTCCTCATATACATAAAATATCTCAGGGCATTTGAAAATATATTCATTATATATTGTGAATATAACTCCAAATTCAAATAGAATATTGATTTAAAATCAGAGCCCAAATAATTCCTTAGAAATGTTCCAAAATTTTGGTTTCATTTACCTCATGCCAAAATTGTCAGAGCTATTTCTAGGGCATTTTGGATTTACTGATTGCAAATTTAGGGTTTCTTGCCCTTTTATTAAAATGATTTTTGAGGCTTTCAATTTCCTCATTTCAAATTTTGGAATATAGACATGATGCACACATGAAGCTAGCCTAGAGCATTACCAGAAGCTAGGGATGTGACATCACATCATTAGAGAATGATGTGATTGACTTGACCCATTCCGTTAGCTTAGCACTTGATCGTTAGTATGTTGCTATTGCTTTCTTCATGACTTATACATTTTCCTATGACTATGAGATTATGCAACTCCTGAATACCGGAGGAACACTTTGTGTGCTACCAAACGTCACAACGTAACTGGGTGATTATAAAGGTGCTCTACAGGTATCTCCAATGGTACTTGTTGAGTTGGCATAGATCGAGATTAGGATTTGTCACTCCAATTATCGGAGAGGTATCTCTGGGCCCTCTCGGTAATGCACATCACTATAATCCTTGCAAGCAATGTGACTAATGAGTTAGTTGCGGGATGATACATTACGGAACGAGTAAAGAGACTTGCCGGTAACGAGATTGAACTAGGTATTGATATACTGACAAATCAATCTCGGGCAAGGAACATACCGATGACAAAGGGAACAACGTATGTTGTTATGCGGTTTGACCGATAAAGATCTTCGTAGAATATGTTGGAGCCAATATGAGCATCCAGGTTCCGCTATTGGTTTTTGACCAGAGACGTGTCTCGGTCATGTATACATAGTTCTCGAACCCGTAGGGTCCGCACGCTTAATGTTATGTGACGATCAGTATTATGAGTTTATGTGATTTGATGTATCAAAGGTAGTTCGGAGTCCCGGATGAGATCGGGAAATTGACGAGGAGTCTCTAAATGGTCGATATGTAAAGATCGATATATTGGACGACTATATTCGGACACCGGAAGTGTTCCGGGTGGTTTTAGAGAAAACCGGAGTGACGGCGGGGTTACCGGAACCCCCCGCAGAAGTATTGGGCCTTAGTGGGCCTGAGGGGAGAGAGAGGGCAGAAGCCCAGGAGGTGGCGCGCCCCCTCCCATGAGGAGTCCGAATTGGACTTGGGGAGGGGGCGCGGCCCCTCTTTCCCTCTCCCTCTCCCTCTGTTTCCTTCCCCCTTCTCTCTTCCTAGTTGGACTAGGAAAGGGGACTCCTACTCCTACTAGGAGGAGGACTCCCCCTCCTTGGTGCGCCCCAAGGGCCGGCCGGCCTCCCCCCTTGCTCCTTTATATACGGGGGTAGGGGGCACCTCTAGAGACACAAGTTGATCTATTGATCTCTCCCAGCCATGTGCGGTGGCCCCCACCATATTCCACCTCGGTAATATTGTAGCAGTGCTTAGGAGAAGCCCTGCGTCGTTAGCACCATCAACACCGTCATCACGCCGTCATGCTGACGGAACTCTCGCAAAGCTCTGCTGGATCAGAGTTCGTGGGACGTCATCGAGCTGAACATGTGCAGAACTCGGAGGTGCCGTATGTTCGGCCATTAATCGGTCGGATCGTGAAGACGTACGACTGCATAAACCGCGCCGTCATAATGCTTCCGCTTTCGGTCTACGAGGGTACGTGGACACACTCTCCCCTCTCGTTGCTATACATCACCATGATCTTGCGTGTGCGTAGGAAAATTTTGAAATTACTTCATTCCCCAACACTGGCATCCGAGCCAGGTTTATGCGTAGATGTCATTTGCACGAGTAGAACACAAGTGAGTTGTGGGTGATACAAGTCATACTGCTTACCAGCATGTCACACTTTGGTTCGGAGGTATTGTTGGATGAAGCGGCCCAGACCGACATTACGCGTACGCTTACGCGAGACTGGCTCTACCGACATGCGTTGCACATAGGTGGCTGGCGGATGTCAGTTTCTCCAACTTTAGTTGAACCGAGTGTGGCTACGCCTGGTCCTTGAGAAGGTTAAAACATCACTAACTTGACGAACTATCGTTGTGGTTTTGATGCATAGGTAAGAACGGTTCTTGCTCAGTATGACACTCCAAAAATTTTGATTTGGTTTTTATCAAAATCTTTATTTGATTTGGATGAGGCTATTAAATTTTTTTCTTAAACCCTCTCCCTCTCAAAACTTTTATGAAAAATATTTGGGTACTCTTCTCAACCTTGATTTTTGGTCTTGAGAACTTTTCATTTTTTCTTGACTCTACTCTAGTTATTTTTGAAATTTCTTCTATTAAGAAGAAACCCTAGGGATTATGGGTTTGTTCTTTTCCCATTCAAAATTTCCTCTTTTGCCATGTTACATATTGACATTTCCTTGCAAAACCCATCCCTGCCTTGAATCAAGTCAAAACTCCCACGTCCAGCAAGTTTCAAGCCATTTTTGATTTTTATTCAATTTATTTTAACCTCAAAACTATTTCTGTCATTGGTTTTGGACCTAGGTGATTTGCAAAGGAACTAAAAGTTTCCTTTGGAGTTTTAACTCCAAACAAACTCCTCTGACTAGTCCTTAGTACCGCCAACCTAGATCCATCAAGATCCACTTGTCCTCAGTTCAAAAATTTCAAAATTTGCCCACAGCAAGTTTGGACCAGAAATGCCATTTTTGGTGAAATTCACATTTTCCTTTTTCCAAAAATTATGAGATAATTCATGCAGCTTCCAGATACACCAAGAGGACACCTCACCAAAGATCAGCTCCAGAAAATTTCCCACATGACAAAATATTTCATCGAACACCTGGCATGCACTGTTTCTGTCTGAATTCAGAAAAGTTCAGAGATTCAGTGTCTAGGTTCAGTCGACAGTGTCGTTTCGTCAGAACCCATCGACAATCTCACCAGTGGCCTCCTTGGATCAATGCTCACTGCTCCCCCTTCTTATCCGGTGCGCCGCACACTCGCTTGGCCGGGCGTGGGCGTTGGTGGCGACGTGGCTCGCCAGCTCCGACGTCTTCTGCGGTGGTAGAACCACCCGTGGCGGCCAACAGAGGCCGGCCCTGCCTTTCGGCACCGTCCGGCACCGCCCCAGCCACCAGAGCCCTCCGCGTGTCCACCCCCTCCTATGTGCACGACTGCGACACCGTCGCTGTGGCCTGGCAAGCACAAAGCGTGCTCTCTGCCACCGATGGGCCCATGAGGCGCCGTTCCGTCGAAGCCGCGGAGCAGGCCAAATCCAACCGAGGATAGCGTCTGAGTGGAGCCAGTAGATCATCTCGAAGCTGCCCAATCACCTAAATGGCCCGTTCAACCCCTGCATAGGTGTAGCCATCGCCGGAGTTATCCCGTTCTCAGGCACCGCCTCGAGTCAGCTATAAAAAGGGGCCTCGAGCTCGATCTCGACCAAGCCTCACCCCTCCACCCCTCGAGAGTCACGCTCAGCCACTAAGAGGACCTCGAGAGGGTCTTCTCCTCTGTCTCCGGCCGCCCCGATCCGCCTCGGGCCCCAGCGTGATTCACTCTGGTGAGACCACCCCGCCTCCCAGACCGTGCCAGTCATCTCCTACTACACCCAGTGCTCTAACCCGAACCCCAATTTGAAGCTTGCAGCTCTGCTTGGAGAGAATCAACCTCACCCGAACCACCGTCCGCCGGAGTAGGGGCCGCCGTGGACGTGGTGCTCGCCGACGCTCAACTCCACCACCCACAGGTGCGGAAGAACACGGTGAACACGTTGGTACCCCCCCGATCCCCCTGCCTCGCCGTGGATCGCCGCCGGCGACCACCACGACCCTCGGGTGGCAATGCCCTATTCTGGTTTTCAAACCCGACGGGTGGGACCCCCCGTCAGCTTTTTCTCTTTTTTTCGAAACGTTTTCTGAAAACGCCTTCGGGTAAAATACGTCTTCCCCCTGGACTGACGTATTCTAGACTGAAACTTTTTCTGTTTTTATAAAGTGAACCCTGGAAACTTTCTGTTTCATTACAGAAAGCTCCCTGTACTAAAACCCTTATAACTTTGAAACAAAAAATGATTTTAACTTGAAACTTTTTCTGTCGTCTTTATTTTTCTCTCTAGTTTTTTTTCATATTTATTTGAAAAATATTTGGGATAATTTTTGTGTGCACACGGTATTTATGTAGTATCCGATTTTCTTTTAATACGTAGATATCGCAGGAGGTAAAGGAGACGCGTACTTCGCCGAGCTAGACTCCGACTTCTCCAAACCAGGCAAGCATGTTTGAACCTTTGATATGATGAGTGTTCTGCATGTTTGCTTGAGTAGTTTTTCTCATGGCATGTTTATATAAGCATTTGTGAATGTTATGTGGATGCAAGGCAAGCTACAAGTGAGCTTCGAAGTTTGATGTGTTCTTATCATGATAAGATAACACGATCATGTGGTGACATGATGGGTTGCAGGCTGGTATTGTTGAAGCATGCCAGTTTTATGTCAACCGTGAACTCCAGTTTTAACGTGGGTCAAGTCTCGATCCCGTTCGTTTCCCCTTCGTGCTGCCACATGTTTTCTGCAAAGGGTTCGGTTTATTAAGTTGCAAACCTCTTTCTCTGTACACACCAAACAGAGGGACCGTGATGAGGGTTCCATGGCCCTGGTTTAAAGCCTGTCATCCGGTCAGGGGGCATGGGTGTTTACGGTTGGGACCGAGATGGGGGCACCCCTTAGAGCGCGCGATATAAATTTGTTCCCATGCTATTCGAGGTTGTGGCTTCCCCGTCTTAAGGTTTTTCTTGAACGTCGCCGAGGGTGATCCCTGGCAACGGAATGTGGAATGGGTGTGTACTGGTTAGACGTGTTTCTTCTAAAATACCATAAACGGAACTAGTCCTTGTTACTACCGAAATCCATTGGCTGTGGTAAAGAGTACAAACTCTTAGAGTCAAAATCATTCGAGTATCCATGTCCACGAGTAAGGACTTGTACATCATCTCTGTATCAGTGTCAGTCTCAGTGGCAAATCTCAGTGTCAACCACAGTGGCAGTCCCCGGAGTATAAACATAAAACCGAGAGTGGTAAACTCGGCTAAAGGTTATTTATGTGAATGGACTAACCAATTTATTATTATATGCTGAGTATTTCCTTGCGACGATTTAAATTCATGAGCTATTTAAATTCGAATGATAAACTATAAGCCCTTTATGTGATGTCGCTCAGACGTCCGACTGTGGCATTATTGCTACTTACTTTTGATATAAGCCCTTTATGTGATGTCGCTCAGACGTCTGACTGTGGCATTATTGTTATTTACTTTTGATATAAGCCCTTTATGTGATGTCGCTCAGACATCCGACTGTGGCATTATTGTTATTTACTGTTGATATAAGCCCTTTATGTGATGTCGCTCAGACGTCCGACTGTGGCATCTTTGTTATTTATTTTCATTATAAGCCTTTTCGAGATTTTGTTTAGACGTCCGACTGTGGCACGTTCTGTTATTTAATTTTCAATATAAGCCCTTTATGTGGTGTCGTCTCGACGCCCGACTGCGGCATGTTAATTTGTTTCTACCTTTCGAGGCGTCGCTTCAGACACCCGATCAGTCTTCAGTTACTTTATTGGGATTTCGGGAGGACTACCGCCTCATTCCCTTTTATTTATCGTGCTGTGCAAATCTATTATTTGATTGTGCATACTAATTCTACTCATGTGCATCGTGTTTACATTTGTTATATCTTATGTCTGAACTGTCTTGCGAGTACAATCAAAGTACTCACCTGGCTTGTTGATTTGGCCAGATGTTGACGAAGGCGATCTTATGGATGAAGAGTTCGATAGCGAGTCCGACGCCTAGAGGAGTCCCAGTCAGTCACGTGCGACCCTAGAGTTGTTCACTTGTATTATACACGCTTCCGCCACCCGAATAAAAATCATCAAGCCTCACTCCGATGCTTGATGAGCTGTAAGCTTTCAGAGTCATGTCACCCCCTCACTGTGACATATCCACCACCACCTTTATTTCGAGTCAGTAGTTATGTCACCATACCCTTGTGTCATATCCGCCTTTATGTATAATATAGGCGTGCTTGTAATAAATTGTTGAGCATCCTCAGCTCAATCATGTATAATATTTAGTTCTGCTAGATTTCTGTATCAAGGTTTTGTCTGCCAATAAGAAGAATTCTTCTATACTGGTCAACACAAAGGTCGGCTTTTCAATAAAAATTCTATTGGAAAGGCGGTCCTGACAAACTTGGTATCAGAGCCAGGCTCACTGTAGGAAGCCACTAGGTGCGATCGCTAATCGGTTACTAGCTTACTTTATTATTCTGCATATTGTAGCAATTTTATGTAGGTCATCATAAATTTATGATTTGACTATTCGGGATTTTGTATACTTTTGTAGATGGCGAGCAACGATTGTGAGTCACAGGTGTTCGCCAATGTTCCTGAGGGGTTTATCAAGCTCCTCATCTCCATCACCAAGATCGCGATCGGGTCATCAGTCCGTCTGGAGTTCACACTCTACCGGCACAAGCTCAGCGACAGTTTGTCCATGTACCAGGCCGCAGTTCAGTTCAAGGGAGGACGCGCCGAGTTCCGCCGCTTCCGATTCGTCGGGAGGGCCATGCCTATGGAGAGGCATGCCATGCAGATGGCTGCCCGTGAGGAAATAGCTCGCCTCTGGGATGTTCTTCCTTCTATGAAGACTCGTCGCTACCGCTACCTCCCATGCCACGTGCCATACACTTTCCACTATGCATTCGCTTGCTCCAGGGGAGAAAGAGATGAAGCTATTGAGATGCTTGTTGAGTACCTCAAGGCACTAGAGGCAGCTTTCGAAAACCTCGTGGACAACCTCGTAGTTGCTCGTATGGATTCCATCCATGGCTGCTGTGCAAACCGGAGGGAGCTCCTCCATATGGCACCACCACTGACGTTCGTCTCGTCCTCGGCATCCTATACACCGGCCATCTTAGCTACCGCACGCCGCCTGCGTACCACTGAGGAGTTTGACCAGGTCATTGCTCCTACTCTCGTCAGAGCTGCACCACCTACCGCGCCTGCACCAGCTCCACAACCCAGTACTTCGCGCCTTGAGCCTATTAGAAAGGAGGAGATTAAGTCTCCAGCACCACTGGGTCTTACCCTCGGCAGGCCAAAGGAAGTCTTCACCATCTCCGACTGAGTACGCCTAGCAGCAATGTGATGTGCCAGCTTGTATGATATGTTTATATGTACATAGGTTTGGTGAGAAGTAGTTTGTGTGCGCATCATGTAGGATCTCGGAGAAGTGCACTAGCCTAAATAACATGTCAGGAATGTGTACGCACATCCTGAGTGATGTATTGTATAATTACAGCTTGCATGTAAGTTATGTACTGAGCGGTCCTTCTCCATGCGCAATCGAGTTTTATCTTGAAAAATCTAAGAGTTCTTAAAATTTCTGCCTTTACAAAATTATTTATTTTATGACTCAATTTTCTCATGAGTTTGCAAAATTACCCCAGAAAAAAATGCCTCGTCCCTGGACTCGTTCCATGCCAAACCCGCCGGAAGAAAATTATGGTGCCCAGACAAGTAACAACTTCACACAGGGACAGTCAAGTCAGCAAGGCAGTGAAACAGCATTTTCTCAAGTATGCCGCCTTTATGAGCAAAGCCAGCAGCAGCATCAAGAAATGATGAACCATGTTATCAATATGGGAAATCATCGTGAGCCATATCAGCAGCACTCTAAATTGTCTGAATTATAGAAGACGCGTCCCCCAACGTTCTCTCACACTAATAAACCTCTTGAGGCCAATGACTGGCTTTGAGACATTGAGAGGAAGTTGATTATTGCACAGTGTTCAGACCGTGAGAAGGTACTTTATGCACCTCACTATCTCACGGGGGCAGCCGCATCATGGTGGGAGAATTTCCTACACATGCACCCCAATGAAAACAATATCACCTGGGAAGATTTTAAAGAAGGATTTCATGGGGCGCACATTCCCATAAGCATTATGAAGATCAAGAAAAGGGAATTTGATGACCTCAAGCAGAGAAGCATGACAGTGACTGACTACAATAGTCAGTTTACCCTATTATCGCGTTATGCCAACGAAGAACATATGACGGAGAACAAAAAGATGGAGAAGTTTCTGGATGGTCTGGCACCAGCACTTAAATGCCAGCTGGTCGTACACACCTTTCCAGACTTAAAAATGCTTGTGGACACGGCCATTACATTGGAAAATGAGCGCCACAGCTTGGAGGAATTTCGCAAGCGGAAAAGGGACCAGGTTACTCATGCTCGCAACAACCGGCACAAGACTGACCCTCAAAAGATTGGGGCAAACCGACCCACAACCAATGTTCCGCGCCCAATCAAGAATTTTCACGCAAGGGACAAGGATTTTACGTATCGCCCAGGTGTTACTTGCTATGCTTGTGTGGAGGAAGGACACTATGCTAAACAGTGCCCAAATCCAAGAAACTCGGCCCCAAAGCCGAACAACAATGGGAACAATTCAGCACCCAAGCGTAACAACTTCAACCCCAACAACAATCACAAGAAGGGTCACCTGAACCATGTGACCAAGGAGGAAGCAGAAAATGCCCCGGATATCGTACTCGGTACGTTCCCTGTCAACACAATACCTGCCACGGTTTTGTTTGATTCCGGAGCTTCTCACTCGTTCATTTCGAAGAGTTTTGCTTTGCAACATGATTTTTCAATGCTCCCTTTGGAAAACTCCATGATCATCAAGTCCCCCGGGAATAAGCAAATCACTCAGAGTTACTGCCAAGGTGTGGTTATTGAGCTCAGAGGACTAAAGTTTCAAGCAAACCTCATCGTATTGGAAAATAAAGGGTTGGAGGTTATCCTAGGAATGGATTGGTTAACCACCAACAAAGGGTTTATCGATTGCTTCCATCGGACTGTAATCCTCACTCATCATCACGGGAAGACAATAAAAGTCGCAGCCCAAGAAAGACCAGCATCACGACAACCAAGATTGAACAAGGTGGACACCTCAGAGTTAAGCAAAGTTCCAGTGGTGTGCGAGTTCCCTGACGTATTTCCCGAAGAACTACCAGGCATGCCGCCAGACCAGGAAATAGAGTTCAGCATTGAACTAGCACTTGGAACCACCCCCATCTACAAGAAACCCTATAGGATGGCACCTTCCGAGTTGGTAGAATTAAAGAAGCAAATAAAAGAATTACTGGACAAAGGATTTATACGAGCCAGCTCCTCACCTTGGGGTTCGCCAGTATTATTTGCCAAGAAAAAGGATGGGACACTGAGATTATGCATAGACTATCGAGCACTCAATATGGTCACCGTAAAAAATAAATATCCGATGCCACGGATAA
Source organism: Triticum urartu (assembly GCF_003073215.2). NCBI lineage: Eukaryota > Viridiplantae > Streptophyta > Magnoliopsida > Poales > Poaceae > Triticum > Triticum urartu. Next base: position 658,385,358 of record NC_053024.1, on the reverse strand, counting down.
ATGATTTATTTGACTAGCTCGCACAAGCCAAAGTTTTCTCAAAAAATTGATTTAAGGTCAGGATATCATCAATTAAAAGTCCGGACAGAAAATATACCTAAGACAGCATTCACCTCCAGATACGGACTATATGAGTTCACAGTAATGCCGTTTGGACTAACAAACGCCCCCGCATATTTTGTCCACCTCATGAGCAAAGTGTTTATGAAATTTATGGACAAATTTGTTGTGGTGTTCATTGACGATATTCTGGTATACTCTAAGACACCAGAAGAGCATGCAGAACATCTCAGGATTGTACTGGGAGAATTAAGGAAGCACCAATTATATGCCAAATTCAGCAAATGTGAATTTTGGTTAAGAGAGGTCGGCTTTCTAGGCCACGTATTGACCCAAGAAGGTGTTGCCGTCGACCCAGAAAAAGTCAAGGCCGTACTTGGCTGGAAACCACCAGCCAACGTAACGGATGTCTGAAGTTTTTTGGGAATGGCTGGATACTACCGAAGGTTTATGGAGGGGTTCTCCACCATAGCGAAACCAATGACACAGTTACTCAAGAAGGAGAAGGAATTTGTGTGGACTGAAGCTTGCAAGAAGAGTTTCCAAGAACTCAAGAAGAAATTAACAACCGCACCAGTGTTAGTTATACCAGACATACACAAAAGTTTTGAAGTGTATTGTGATGCATCCCGGAAAGGCCTCGGATGTGTGCTGATGCAAGAAGGCAAGGTTGTCGCATACGCTTCAAGACAACTTCAAAAGCATGAAGAAAATTATCCCACTCATGACTTAGAATTGGCAGCAGTAATTCATGTACTCAAAGAGTGGAGACATTTCTTGCTTGCTCGTTGTGAAATAAATACAGACCACAAAAGTCTCAAATATATTTTCACATAGCCAGAGCTCAATTTACGGCCACGCCGCTGATTGGAATTGGTGAAAGATTATGATGTGGGCATCCACTACCATCCAGGAAAAGCAAACATAGTGGCAGATGCTCTTAGTCGAAACCCCAGCTCAGACAACAACAGTCTACAAGACTTGAGACCTGAATTTCAACAGGAGTTCGTCAAACTCAACTTGATGATGGTCACGGAAGGCACTGTGTCAAATTTGGAATTACAAGCCACCCTTGTGAAGCAGGTTAAGAAAGCTCAGCATGGACACCCCAGCATCGAAGGCATAAAAAGAAAAGTGAGTATGGGCAGGGCCTCGGAATTCGTCATAGACGATGAGGGAGTATTATGGTACGGAGACAGACTTTGCGTGCCAAATATAGAGGACCTCAAACAGCAAATCCTAACCGAAGGCCACACCTCTCCATATTCAATCCACCCTGGAGGAACCAAAATGTATAAGGACATTCAGGAAAGATTTTGGTGGCACGGTATTAAGAGGGATATAGCCACCTTCATTGCATGTTGCGATTCTTGTCAACGCATAAAAGCCGAGCACCAAAAACCAGCCGGACTACTACAGCCAAACAGGATACCTGAGTGGAAATTGGACGAAATTGGGATGGATTTCATTGTCGGACTACCTCGGTCACAACACGGAAACGATGCCATATGGGTCATCACCGATAGATTATCCAAGGTGGCACATTTCATCCCAGTGAAGACAACCCACACCACTCAGAAGCTTGCCAAGATTTATCTCTCCCGTATAGTTTGTCTGCATGGAGTTCCAAAGACTATAATATCCGACAGAGGCACTCAATTCATCTCGAAATTCTGGGATCATTTATAACAGGCTCTGGGAACTCAGCTAGCATTCAGTACAGCATACCACCCCCAAACTAATGGACAAACTGAACATGTGAACCAAATTCTAGAGGACATGCTAAGAGCATGTGTCCTCACCTATGGAACCAGTTGGGAAGAAAGCCTGCCATATGCCGAGTTCGCATACAACAACAGTTACCAATCCAGCCTACAAATGGCACCTTTTGAAGCCTTGTACGGGCGGAGGTGTCGTACTCCATTAAATTGGTCAGAAACAGGAGACAGCCGTATCTTCGGCCCAGACATGCTCAAGGAAGCTGAAGAGAAAGTTAGGCTCATCAGGGACCGACTCAAGACAGCCCAAAGCCGACAAAAGAGTTACTATGATCAGAAGCATCGTGAAGTCAGCTTTGAACCCGGTGAATATGTGTACCTACGAGTGTCACCTATGAGGGGCCTGCAACGGTTCAAGGTTAAAGGAAAGCTAGCACCAAGATTTATTGGACCCTTCTGTGTGGTTGCACGGAGAGGCATTGTAGCCTACCAGCTAGACCTACCCAAGGAGCTGTCAGACGTCCATGACGTGTTCCATGTCTCACAGTTGAGGAAATGTGTATGCAACCCAGATAAGCAAGTGTCACATGAGAACATTGACGTGCAACCAGACCTCACCTACAGGGAACGTCCAATAAAGATATTAGGAGGAGTTTGAAAGGAGGACCCGTCAGAAAACAATTAAGTTCTTCCAGGTTCAGTGGAGCAATCACACCGAGGATGAAGCGACATGGGAAAGAGAGGACTCTCTCCGGGCAGAATACCCACACCTATTTGAGGATCAGCTGAAATCTCGGGGACGAGATTTTTCCTAAGGGGGTAGGTGTTGTGACACTCCAAAAATTTTGATTTGGTTTTTATCAAAATCTTTATTTGATTTGGAGGAGGCTATTAAATTTTTTTCTTAAACCCTCTCCCTCTCAAAACTTTTATGACAAATATTTTGGTACTCTTCTCAACCTTGATTTTTGGTCATGAGAACTTTTCATTTTTTCTTGACTCTACTCTAGTTATTTTTGAAATTTCTTCTATTAAGAAGAAACCCTAGGGATTATAGGTTTATTCTTTTCCCATTCAAAATTTCCTCTTTTGCCATGTCACATATTGACATTTCCTTCCAAAACCCATCCCTGCCTTGAATCATGTCAAAACTCCCACCTCCAGCAAGTTCCACGCCATTTTTTATTTTTATTCAATTTATTTTAACCTCAAAACTATTTCTGTGATTTGTTTTGGACCTAGGTGATTTGCAAAGGAACTACAAGTTTCCTTTTGAGTTTTAACTCCAAACAAACTCCTCTGACTAGTCCTTCGTACCTCCAACCTAGATCCATCAAGATCCACTTGTCGTTAGTTGAAAAATTTCAAAATTTGCCCACAGCAAGTTTGGACCAGAAATGCCATTTTTGGTGAAATTCACATTTTCCTTTTTTCCCAAAATTCTGAGATAATTCATGCAGCTTCCAGATACACCAAGAGGACACCTAACCAAAGATCGGCTCCAGAAAAATTTCCCACATGACAAAAACATTTCATCGAACACCTGGCATGCACTGTTTCTGTCTGAATTCAGAAAAGTTTAGAGATTCAGTGTCTGGGTTCAGTCGATAGTGTCGTTTCGTCAGAACCCGTCGACAATCTCGCCAGTGGCCTCCTTCGACCAATGCTCACTGCTCCCCCTTCTTATCCGGTGCACCGCACACTCGCTTGGCCGGGCGTGGGTGTCGGTGGCGACGTGGCTCGCCAGCTCCGGCGTCTCCTGCGGTGGCAGAACCACCCATGCCGGCCAACAGAGGCCGGCCCTTCCTTTCGGCGCCGTCCGGCACCGCCCGAGCCACCAGAGCCCTCCGCGTGTCCACCCCCTCCTCTGTGCACGACTGCGGCATCGTCGCCGTGGCCTGGCAAGCACAGAGCGTGCTCTCTGCCGCCAACGGGCCCGCGAGGCGCCGTTCCGTCGAAGCCGCGGAGCAGGCCAAATCCAACCGAGGTTTGCATCTGAGTGGAGCCAGTGGATCATCTCGAAGCTGCCCAATCACCTAAATGGCCCGTTCAACCTCTGCATAGCCGTAGCCATCGCCGGAGTTATCCCGTTCTCGGGCACCGCCTTGGGTCGGCTATAAAAAGGGGCCTCGAGCTCGATCTCGACCAAGCATCACCCCTCCACCCCTCCAGAGTCATGCTCAGCCACTAAGAGGACCTCGAGAGGGTCTTCTCCTCTATCTCCGGCCGCCTCGATCCGCCTCGGGCCCCAGCGTGCTTCACTCTGGTGAGACCACCCCCGCCTCCCAGATCGTTCCAGTCGTCTCCTACTACACCCAGTGCTCTAACCCGAACCCCAATTTGAAGCTTGCAGCTCAGCTTGGAGAGAATCAACCTCACTCGAACCATCGTCCGCCGGAGTTGGGGCCGCCGTCGACGTGGTGCTCGCCGACGCTCAACTCCACCACCCACAGGTGCGGAAGAACACGGTGAACACATTGGTACCCCCCCCCCCCGATCCCCCTGCCTCGCCGTGGATTGCCACCGGCGACCACCGCAGCCCTCGGGCGCCAAAGCCCTATTTTGGTTTTCAAACCCGACGGGTGGGACCACTGGTCAGCTTTTTCTCTTTTTTTGAAACATTTTCTGAAAACGCCTTCGGGCAAAATACGTCTTCCCCCTGGACTGACGTATTCTAGATTGAAATGTTTTCTTTTTTTATAAAGTGAACCCTGGAAACTTTCTGTTTCATTACAGAAAGGTCCCTGGACTAAAACCCTTATAACTTTTAAACAAAAGATGATTTTAACTTGAAACTTTTTCTGTCATCTTTATTTTTCTGTCTAGTTTTTTTCATATTTATTTGAAAAATATTTGGGATACTTTTTGTGCGCGCACGGTATTTATGTAGTATCCGATTTTCTTTTAATACGTAGATACCGAAGGAGGTAAAGGAGACGCGTACTTCGCCGAGCCAGACTCCGACTTCTCCGAACCAGGCAAGCATGTTTGAACCCTTGATATGATGAGTGTTTTGCATGTTTGCTTGAGTAGTTTTTCTCATGGCATGTTTATATAAGCATTTGTGAATGTTATGTGGATGCAAGACAAGCTACAAGTGAGCTTCGAAGTTTGATGTGTTCTTATGATGATAAGATAACACGATCATGTGGTGACATGATGGGTTGTAGGCTGGTATTGTTGAAGCATGCCAGTTTTATGTCAACCGTGAACTCCAGTTTTAACATGGGTCAAGTCTCAATCCCGTTCGTTTCCCCTTCGTGCTGCCACATGTTTTCTGCAAAGGGTGCGGTTTAGTAAGTTGCAAACCTCTTTCCTTGTACACACCAAACAGAGGGACCGTGATGAGGGTTCCATGGCCCTGGATTAAAGCCCGTCATATGGTCAGGGGGCATGGGTGTTTTCGGTTGGGACCGAGAGGGGGGCACCCCTTAGGGCGCGCGATATAAATTTGATCCCATGATATTCGAGGTTGTGGCCTCCCCGTCTTAAGGTTTTTCTTGAACGTCACCGAGGGTGATCCCTGGCAACGGAATGTGGAATGGGTGTGTAATGGTTAGACGTGTTTCTTCTAAAACACCGTAAACGGAACTAGTCCTTGTGACTACCGAAATCCGTTGGTTGTGGTAAAGAGTACAAACTCTTAGAGTCAAAATCATTCGAGTATCCATGTCCACGAGCAAGGACTTGTACATCATCTCTGTATCAGTGTCAGTCTTAGTGGCAAATCTCAGTGTCAACCCCAGTGGCAGTCCCCACAGTATAAACATAAAACCGAGGGTGGTGAACTCGGCTGAAGGTTATTTATGTGAATGGACTAACCAGTTTATTATTATATGCTGAGTATTTCCTTGCGATGATTTAAATTCATGAGCTATTTAAATTCGAATTATAAACTATAAGCCCTTTATGTGATGTCGCTCAGATGTCCGACTGTGGTTTTATTGTTACTTACTTTTGATATAAGCCCTTTATGTGATGTCGCTCAGACGTCCGACTGTGGCATTATTGTTACTTACTTTTGATATAAGCCCTTTATGTGATGTCGCTCAGACGTCCGACTGTGGCATTATTGTTACTTACTTTTGATATAAGCCCTTTATGTGATGTCGCTCAGACGTCCGACTGTGGCATTATTGTTACTTACTTTTGATATAAGCCCTTTATGTGATGTCGCTCAGACGTCCGACTGTGGCATTATTGTTACTTACTTTTGATATAAGCCCTTTATGTGATGTCGCTCAGACGTCCGACTGTGGCATTATTGTTACTTACTTTTGATATAAGCCCTTTATGTGATGTCGCTCAGACGTCCGACTGTGGCATTATTGTTATTTACTGTTGATATAAGCCCTTTATGTGATGTCGCTCAGACGTCCGACTGTGGCATCTTTGTTATTTATTTTCATTATAAGCCCTTTTCGAGATGTCGTTTAGATGTCCGACTGTGGCACGTTCTGTTATTTAATTTTCAATATAAGCCCTTTATGTGGTGTCGCCTCGACGCCCGACTGTGGCATGTTAATTTGTTCTACCTTTCGAGGCGTCGCTTCAAACACCTGATCGGTCTTCAATTACTTTATTGGGATTTCGGGAGGACTACCGCCTGATTCCCTTTTATTTATTGTGCAGTGAAAACCTATTATTTGATTGTGCATACTAATTCTACTCATGTGCATCATGTTTACATTTGTTATATCTTATGTCTGAACTGTCTTGCGAGTACATTCAAAGTACTCACCTGGCTTGTTGATTTGGCCAGATGTTGACGAAGGCGATCTTATGGATGAAGAGTTCGATAGCGAGTCCGACGCCTAGAGGAGTCCCAGTCAGTCACGTGCGACCCTGGAGTTGTTCACTTGTATTATACACGCTTCCACCACCCGAATAAAAAAATCAAGCCTCACTCCGACGCTTGATGAGCTATAAGCTTTCAGAGTCATGTCACCCCCTCACTGTGAGATATCCACCACCACCTTTATATCGAGTCAGTAGTTATGTCACCATACCCTTGTGTCATATCCGCTTTTATGTATAATATAGGCGTGCTTGTAATAAATTGTCGAGCATCCTTAGCTCAACCATGCATGTATAATATTTAGTTCTGCTGGATTTCTGTATCAAGGTTTTGTCTGCCAGTAAGAAGAAATCTTCTGTACTGGTCAACACAAAGGTTGGCTTTTCAATAAATGTTTTATTGGAAAGGCGGTCCTGACACTCAGCCCATAGAAGCCACGTAAAACTTGCAACAACAAAGTAGAGGACGTCTAACTTGTTTTTGCAGGGCATGTTGTGATGTGAAATGGTTAAGACGTGATGCTAAATTTTATTGTATGAGATGATCATGTTTTGTAACAGAGTTACCGGCAACTGGCAGGAGCCATATGGTTGTCGCTTTATTGTATGCTATGCAATCGCCTTGTAATTGCTTTAGTTTATCACTAAGTAGTAGCGATAGTTGTAGAAGCAATAGTTGGCGAGACGACAATGATGCTACGATGGAGATCAAGGTGTCGCGCCGGTGATGATGGTGATCATGACAATGCTTTGGAGATGGAGATCACATACACAAGATGATGACGGCCATATCATATCACTTATATTGATTGCATGTGATGTTTATCTTTTATGCATCTTATTTTTGATTAGTTCGACGGTAGCTTTATAAGATGATCTCTCACTAAATTTCAAGGTATAAGTGTTCTCCCTGAGTATGCACCGTTGCGACAGTTCTTCGTGCTGAGACACCACGTGATAATCGGGTGTGATAAGCTCTACGTTCAAATACAACGGGTGCAAGACAGTTTTGCACACGTGGAATACTCACGTTAAACTTGACGAGCCTAGCATATGCAGATATGGCCTCGGAACATTGGAGACTGAAAGGTCGAGCGTGAATCATATAGTAGATATGATCAACATAGTGATGTTCACCATTGAAAACTACACCATCTCACGTGATGATCGGACATGGTTTAGTTCATTTGGATCACGTGAGCACTTAGATGATTAGAGGGATGTCTATCTAAGTGGGAGTTCTTAAGTAATATGATTAATTGAACTTTAATTTATCATGAACTTAGTCCTGATAGTATTTTGCAAATAATGTTGTAGATCAATAGCTCGCGTTATTGCTTCCCTATTTTTTATATGTGTTCCTAGAGAAAACTAAGTTGAAAGATGATAGTAGCAATGATGCGGACTGGGTCCGTGATCTAAGGTTTATCCTCATTTCTGCACAGAAGAATTATGTCCTTGATGCACCGCTAGGTGACAAACCTATTGCAGGAGCAGATGTAGACGTTATGAACGTTTGGCTAGCTCAATATGATGACTACTTGATAGTTTAGTGCACCATGCTTAACGGCTTAGAATCGGGACTTCAAAGACGTTTTGAACGTCATGGACCATATGAGATGTTCCAGGAGTTGAAGTTAATATTTCAAGTAAATACCCGAGTTGAGAGATATGAAGTCTCCAACAAGTTCTATAACTAAAAGATGGAGGAGAATAGCTCAAGCAGTGAGCATGTGCTCAGATTGTCTGGGTACTACAATCACTTGAATCAAGTGGGAGTTAATATTCCAGATAATATAGTGATTGACATAATTCTCTAGTCACCATCACCAAGTTAGTAGAACTTCATGATGAACTATAGTATGCAAGGGATGACGAAAACGATTCTCGAGCTTTTCATGATGATGAAATCGATGAAGGTAGAAATCAAGATAGAGCATCAAGTGTTGATAATTAACAAGACCACTAGTTTCAAGAAAAGGGCGAATGGAAAGAAAGGGAACTTCATGTAGAATGGCAAGCAAGTTGTCACTTCCGTGAAGAAGCCCAAAGCTAGACTAAAGCCTGAAACCGAGTGCTTTTACTGCAAAGGAAATGGTCGTTGGAAGTAGAAATGCCCTGAATATTTGGTGAATAAGAAGGATGGAAAAGTGAACAAGGGTATATTTGATATACAGGTTATTGATGTGTACCTTACTAGTCTTTATAGTAGCCCCTTGGTATTTGATACTTGTTCGGTTGCTAAAAACTAGTAACTCGAAACAGGAGTTACAGAATAAACAAAGACTAGTTGAGGGTGAAGTGACGATGTCTGTTGGAAGTGGTTCCAAGATTGATATAATCATCATCGCACACTCCCTATACTTTCAGGATTAGTGTTAAACCTAAATAAATGTTATTTGGCGTTTGCGTTGAGCATGAATATGATTTAACCATGTTTATTGCAATACGGTTATTCATTTAAAGTCACAGAATAATTGTTGTTCTGTTTACATGAATAAAACCTTCGATGGTCATACACCCAATGAAAATAGTTTGTTGGATCTCGATCGTAGTGATACACATATTCATAATATTGATGCAAAAAGATGCAAAGTTGATAATGATAGCTCAACTTATTTGTGGCACTTCTGTTTGGGTCATATCGATGTAAAGCGCATGAAGAAACTCCATAAAGATGGACTTTTGGAATCACTTGGTTATGAATCATTTGATGCTTGCAAACCGTGCCTTTTGGGCAAGATGACTAAAACTCCGTTCTCCGGAACAATGGAACGAGCTACTGACTTGTTGGAAATAATACATACCGATGTATGCGGTCCAATGAGTGTTTATGCTCGTGGCGGGTATCGTAATTTTCTGACCTTCACAGATGATTTGAGCAGATATGAGTATATCTACTTGATGAAACATAAGTCTGAAATATTTGAAAAGTTCATATAATTTCAGAGTGAAGTGGAAAATCATCATAACAAGAAAATAAAGTTTTTACGATCTGATCGTGGAGGAGAATATTTGAGTTACGAGTTTGGTCTTCATTTGAAACAATGCGGAATAGTTTCGCAACTCACTTTCGGTGTACAAAACTAGGGGCACATTTTTGTACCCCTTTACCTGTGCACGGGCAGTCAGAGCCGCGCTCGCGACCACACCAAGCAGAGCGAGGGAGGTGAGCCAAGGTAAGACCGAAGCCCAAGATGGCCAGAGCAACGCCAAGACCAAGGCCACAAAGAGCAAAGGGACGAAGCAGCCCCCCCCCGGCAGGAGACCCTTGCCGGGGCAGCTCGCCCCACACCAACGGAGTGAGCCACCCTTGAGCCCATGATCCCTGACGCCATCATCCGTGTGGGGCCAACGCTCGGGAAGGCACCTCCAAGGTGGCATGTAGATCTTTGTGAAGACATATCCAAGAATAGACGAGCTTTAGAAGACGACGACCCCTGGCAAGACCCTTGCCGGGGACGACGACGTGCCCCCGACAAGATCCTTGCCGGGGACGCCTGCGCGCCACGACGAGACCCTTGCCGGGCCACCCGGCAAGGCCCTCGCCAAGGACGCCTGTGGGGCCACCGTTGGGCCCGCACCAGCCAAGTCTCCGCCGTCGTTCGCATGCAGCTGCCAACCCAACCAGCTGGGCAGGCACCTGCGTGGCAACATGCAGCCCTTCGTGGAGGCTCGACCACCGCGCCACCTAAGCTACCTGCCTTCCTACATGGCACCGCATGCATCGCTGGCCAGGGCGCAGGTCGAAGCTTGGAGGAGTGGCGACGGACAGGACGGGCCTCGCCCCCGTCCCCGATAAAGTGGAGGGGCACCTAAGCCTCACATTAAATGCGCTTTGTCCTGTAATACCAAGATAACCACGCAACACTTTTGCCTTTCCACCTCCTGTGTGCCACTATGGCAACCCCTTTTTCTATAAAAGGAGGCCCAAGGCGACGAGGGGAAGGATTCGGCTTTTGGAGCTCGTTACGCTCCATAGCTAGCTCAAGAACTCAGAATACACCCACCAAAGCAGGAGTAGGGTTTTACGCATCCTCGCGGCCCGAACATGGATAAAAGAACCGCGTGCTCTTTGTTAGACCCGCTCTTCTCTCAACCCCGCGCCCCACAACCGCAGTAGGGATTCTTGTGATCCCATAGGTGTCGTTTCCACACCGACATCTTTGGCGCGCCAGGATAGGGGGCGCGTTTGTGAGAATCTGGTCTGGTAGTTAGCCTAGCGGTTCTTCGTCGCCATGGCCCCTAAGAAGAAGACGACCACGACGATCAGCTCGTTGGGGGCCGAACGGCCCGTGCCGGTGCGGACGAGCAGCGGACCGGTCGCGGACAGGACTGGGGCCGTGGCCCGCGAACACCAGCACCACCTAGGCAGTCGGAGCCTGGCGAGCGGTGTTGTTCGTGCACCAGACGATCGGCCCCACGCCACTAGACCCGAAGACAGAGCTGGCCCCCTACCGGCGGCACAGGGCCCTCCGGGGGTGTCGTTGCACTGACTCCGGGCAGCGTGGCAACCTCCAGGACGCATACACCGGCGACCACCGCGCGTTCTTCCCATGGTGTGCGCGCCGAACAGCGTCACCATGTTGGTGACCCTGGGCACCGCCGTGGGAAGAGCCCTGTGCGTCGTCAGCAAGACAAAGGAGTTCAACACGCTCGCCGAAGCACTGGTGAAACTGGCAAGCAGCCGCTGGCTCACGACAGAGCTCCTTCTAACATAGTTAGAAGTCGAAGCGCGCCGCGATCCACTCAGCTGTCACCGCCACCCATGCTAGTGGAAGCCTTGGCGCGCGCGCAGCTGCTCCTCGACTTCCCTCCTGCTGCGGAGAAGCTCGACCAGTGGAGGGCCACTATCCGGAGCCTCGTCGCCCTCGCGAACAGAGATGATCCGCGACCGGCGGGGCCCTCGGGTCGGTGCTCCACCGAACCACCACATGCTGGCGCTGGGAGGACCGGAGGAGCTGCGGCCACGGTGCACTCTCCTCCTCCTCGCCAGCCGCCGCGGGCGTCGGCCCGTCGTGACGACGCTGGAGATAACATCTCCATAGCGTCGTCCGATCCATGGACCCCCCGCGACCAGCGCCAGGTCCTTCGAGAGCGAGCTCATGAAGATGCTCAAACCACCGTCGAGCACCGGCGCGAAACACGCTACCAGTCGGACAAGCGGGCGGGACCCGCTGTGGACCACCCGACACCGGGGGGGGGGGGGGGGGGGGGGGGGGCGGCGGCCTACCTTACGAGGTGGGCTGCCCGGCTTTTACCCGTGAGCTGAGGTAGTTCCAGTGGCTGTCCCACCACACATTCAAGGCCGACGTCAGCGGGAAGTACACCGGCAAGACCCATCCGTCCGAGTTCCTCAGCATCTACACCATCGCGATGCAGGCCGCTGGGGCTCGCGACGACAAGGTGCTTGCCAACTACTTCCCGCTGGCGCTCAAGCCCAATCTGATGTCTTGGTTGATGCACATGCCAGCGGACTCCATCTCTTCCTGGTCAGATCTGTGCCATGAGTTCATTGGCGCCTTCATAGAAGGCCACCAAACTCATGGCCAAAATAGTGATCTGCATATCATCCCCAGAAGGAAGGGGAGACCCTGCACAAGTACATCCAGAGATTCAGCCGGGTGTAGTACAACATCCCCGACATTCATCCTGCCACTGTGATTAGCACGTTCCATCAGAACGTGCGCAATCGCAAGATGCGTGAGGAGCTGGCAATGACCAAGGTTAAGGATGTGGCCGAGCTCTACGTTCTGGCCGACAGATGCGCCCGGGCTGAAGAGGGAAGGAAGTACCCCGACGAAGACGCCGGCGGGGAAACCGACTCTATCGATGAGGACGCCGCCACCCCGACGAAGAAGGGCCGGCGTCACAACAAGAAACGCAAGGGCAAGGCCATGCTTTCCGTTGAGGGATCTGACGACACCGGTGCTGGCAAGAAGGTCAAGGCAGACACCCCCGGCAAGGAGATTGCCGGGTGCGCCGCCTGCCGGGCCTTGGCGGCCACCGACAAGCCAGGAAGCTCTGGCAAGCAATACTGCAAGATCCAATGCACCAAGAGCCACGATCTCCAGAACTGCCGACAAGTCGAGCTACTTGCTGAGAAGCAAAAGTCTGAGTACGAAAGGCGGGACAAGGAGAAGGACCAGGATGGTGCTGAGGGATCCGACAAGAAGCGTGGCGGCCAAGGAGGCCGCCCCGGCAAGGACAACCAGCAAGAGAGGCCCGCCCGGGGCCGCGCTAAGAAGGAAGAAGACGATGATCACGGCGAGGATGACGAGTCCGGTGAGCAAGGTTTCCAGAAGGCTACGGGGGCCATGTGCGTCGATGGCGGCGCCTCGCTGCATGCCTCTCACCGCCAGCTCAAGTAGTGGGCGCGAGAGGTTACAGTAGCAGAGCTGCCATTCGACGCTCAGAAGCCACTAAAGTGGTCCAGCACGCCCCTCATCTTTGATGCCGAGGACCAGCCTGATCGCACTACCGTGGTCGGGTGTTTGCCGTTGTTGGTTTCGCCAACAATACACACCCTCAGGGTGAACAAGATGTTGGTTGACAGCGGGGCCGGCCTAAACCCGATCTCGCCTGTCGTGATCAAAAGGTTGCAAATCCCCGACGGAGACCTTGAGGAAAGGGGCATGTTTCAAGGGGTCAATCCGGGGAGGAGTCAGCCAAAGGGAAAGGTCACACTGCCCGTGACATTTGGAGGAGAGTTGAACTACCGGACAGAGAAGATCCTCTTCGACGTGGCCGAGATCCCCTTGCCCTACAACAGGATCCTCGGCCGCCCGGCACTAGCCAAGTTCATGGCGGCATCACACTACGCCTACAACATGCTAAAGATGCCCGGGCCATTGACCATCATCTCCGTCCCCTCCGACAAGAAGGACGCGCTGATCTGCGCTGACCAACTCTACCAGGAAGCAGTTGCAGCAGCTAGCGCCAAGGCGCCTGCTCCTGCCGCCGAAGGCCCGAGAGGGAAGAAGGAGCCCGGCAAGACCTCTCGAACCACTCCGGCAAGCGCACCTCCTCGGGGTGTTGTTTTACCGTTGAGGATGTGCCAGAGAGCTCTGTCGACAAGAGCAAGAGATCCAGAGCCGAGCCGCTGCGGACCAAGAAGGTGCCCGTCGTGGAGGACGGCATGGGAGGGGCCTTCATCATAGGCTCCACCCTCGACAGTAAATAGGAAGGCGAGCTCGTCACCTTCCTGGGGTCCAATGTTGATGTGTTTGCATGGCAATCATCCGACATCCTCGGTGTTCCCAGGGAGGTGATTGACCACCACATAGTTGTCTGCCACCACGCGTGGCCCGTCAAGCAGAAGGTCAGAAAGTAGGCTCTAGAGAGGCAGGAGTTCATCACGGAGGTGATCAGGAAGTTAGAAGCGGCGGGTTTGGTGAGAGGGGTACTCCACCCGACGTGGTTGGCCAATCCGGTAGTGGTGCGCCAGGCGAATGGGAAGTGGAGGCTGTGTATTGATTACACAGATATTAATAAGGCTTGTCCTAAGGACCCCTTCCCATTGCCGCGCATCGACCAGATTGTTGACTCCATGGCCGGGTGTGATCTGTTATCATTCCTCGATGCCTACTCAGGCTACCACCAAATCTTCATGACAAGAGAAGATGAAGAGAAGACATCATCCATCACCCCATGTGGTACATATTGCTTTTTACGGATGCCTTTCGGGTTGAAGAGTGCTGGCTCAACGTTTGCAAGAGCAGTCCAAATTGGTTTTGAACCTCAGCTCCATAGAAATATGGAAGCCTACATGGATGACATAGTGGTCAAAACCAAGCACGGGCCGACTCTTGTGCAAGATCCAGAAGAGACATTTGCCAACCTGCGCAAGATCAACCTCAAGTTGAACCCTGAGAAGTGCGTCTTCGGCGTCCCGTCCAGCAAGCTTCTCGGGTTCTTCGTGTCACAATGCAGGATTGTGGCAAACCCAGACAAGATCAAGGCTATTGAGCAGATCGAGGCTCCCAAGCGGATTAACGATGTGCGTCGGCTCACCGGCTGCGTTGCCGCCATGAGCTGGTTCATCTAAGTCCGCCAAGGGCGCCCTTCCCTTTTTCAAGACCTTGAAGAAGGCGGGCCCAATGGACTGGACACCAGAAGCCAAGGCCGCACTACAGGACCTGAAGAGATACCTTTCCTCCATGCCAATACTAGTTGCGCCTAAACCACAAGAGCCGTTGCTGCTCTATCTGGCGGCGACGAATCAAGTGATCAGCGCCGCACTAGTGGCGCAGAGGGAGGTCGACGAGGAGGCGACAATGGCAGCAGGACCAGCAGAGGGCAAGCCAGAGATTCCCCCGGCAGGGCCTGGTGCTGACAAGGCACGGCCCCACCAGAGTCTGGTGCCACCAAGGCGATGCCCTCGCGGTCGAGTGAAGTTGTGCCCAAGAAAAAGATGATGCAGCACCCGGTTTACTTTGTCAGCTCCCTCTTGAAGGGGGCTAGGTCAAGGTATTCCGGTGTGCAAAAATTGCTCTTCGTCCTCCTTATGGCCTCGAGGAAGCTGTGTCACTACTTCCAGGCCCACGAGATCTCTGTCGTCACCCACCTCCCGTTGCAACGGATACTGCACAACCCGGACACAACTGGAAGGATTGTGGAATGGGCTTGGAGTTGTCAAGCTTTGGCTTAAAGTTTGAGAGTGCCTCGTCAATTCAGAGCAGAGTCTTGGCGGAGTTCATCGCGGAATGGACCTCGACACCTGACGAAGAAATCCAGGAGACTACCCTCCCCGGCAAGGAAGCAGATGGCAACTGGATTATGTACTTTGATGGAGCCTTCTCGCTGCAAGGCGCCGGTGCCGGTGTGCTGCTTGTCACACCCACCGGAGAGCACCTCAAGTACGTGGTCCAGATGCACTTCCCCAGGGAGATGTCCACCAATAACACTGCCGAGTACGAGGGATTGCTCGTCGGTCTCAGGATTGCGGCAGACCTCGGGGTTAAGAAGCTCATCGTCAGGGGTGACTCGCAGCTCGTTGTCAGGCAAGTCAACAAAGATTATCAGAGCCCACTGATGGAAGCATACATGGATGAGGTAAGGAAGCTGGAGGAACGCTTTGACGGTATCCAGGCGGAGCACGTCCCCCGAGCGGAGAACGACATCGCCAATTACCTGTCAAAGCGTGCCGCATTCAAGCTACCTGTGGAACTAGGTACCTTTTTGCTCCGGCTAACTCAACCATCCATCGATCCATCAGAAGTGCAGAGCAAGCGGAGAAAATCTGGTCCCGGCAAGTACTTGCCTACCGAGCCCCCTGGGGACGCCGGCAAGGGTACTACCGCGGACGCTGAGCCTGCCCAAGAACAGCTGGCTCCGGCGAGGCGTCAGGCCCTGGCCGTAGAGACAACCGCTCTCATGGCGGAAGAGATGCCTTTGGTCCTGGCCGTCGAGTCTCAGGCTCTGGCATGGGCACAACATACCGTCCAATTCCTCCAAATAGGGGAGCTTCCTGAGGAGTAGGAAGAAGCGGAGAAAGTAGCCCGTCGGTCCACCCTGTACCAGTTCGTCGATGACGTCCTGTTACCGGAGAAAGTCGAACGGTGTGAAACTGAATTGCATCCCCCAGGAGGCAGGACTGGAGCTGTTGGCAGACATACATGGAGGCATATGTGGCTCCCACATAGGGTCAAGGGCCCTTGCCGGGAAGGCATTCCGGCAAGGTTTCTTCTGGCCCACCGCCCTCCAGGATGCGATGGCACTAGTCACCAAGTGTGAAGCATGCCAGTTCCATTCAAAAAAGCTTCATCAACCAGCTCAAGCCCTTCAAACAATCCCTCTCTCCTGTCCATTCTCGGTTCGGGGGCTCGACATACTGGGCCCTTTCTCCGCGCCGTCGGGGGCTTTGAGTACTTGTACGTTGCAATCGACAAGTTCACAAAGTGGCCAGAGGTGGAAGCAGTGAGGAGGGTGACTGCTCAGTCAGCCATCAAATTCTTCAAAGGACTGGTCTGCCATTTTGGTGTGCCAAACAGAGTCATCACTGACAACGGCACGCAGTTCACGAGCCACACCTTCATGCAGTACACCCGAGACCTCGGCAGCAAGGTCTGTTTCGCTTCCGTGGCACATCCACGGAGCAACGGCCAAGCAGAGAGGGAAAATGCTGAAGTGTTGCCAGGCTTGAGAATGAAGACCTTTGACAGGCTGCACAAGAGCGGAAGGCGCTGGATTGATGAGTTGCCGGCGGTTCTTTGGTCGATCAGAACGACGCCAAATCGAGCCACCGGCCAGACACCTTTTGCCCTGGTATACGGGGCAGCAGCAGTTCTCCCCACGAAACTCATATACGGGTCACCTTGAGTGCTTGTTTATGATGAGCTTGAGCAAGAGCCGTTGCGCCAAGATGACGCGACGCTCCTTGAGGATGATTGTCTTTGGGTGGGTGTGAGAGTGGCACGCTACCATCAAGCCTTGCGCCGCTACCATAGCCGCAAGGTTCATGCCCGAAGCTTTGAGGAAGGCAACCTTGTTCTTCGGCGTGTTCAGTCAGCCAAGAATTCCAACAAGTTGATGCCGAAGTGGGAAGGCCCTTATCAGGTAATACGAGTCACCAGGCCCGGCGTAGTCCGCCTGGAGACCGAAGAGGTCGTCCCAGTGAGCAACTCCTGGAACATCGAGCATCTTCGCAAGTTTTTCCCATAAGGCGCGGCTTGCCGGGCATCCCGTCGAGCCACCTTTTGTACGAGCTTTGCCGACAAGGCATGTGACCCTTTGAACAAAGCCAGGTGCAGACCCTGAGCGAGAATAAATGAAGCACTGGCGCCCTAAGTTATAGCATGCATGCTCGGTCGAGTCTCGTCCTTGGTTAGGGTTGATAGTGCTTAGCGGCGGCTAACCCCTAGCTTAGAGGTCGAGTGCGCGTCTCTCTGTTCCTCTCTATCTTCTTTGGTTCACAGGCACATGAATATCCTTGCCGAGCTGCTTTGGAAGAAAGGGGACTGTCGGTGTCAAAACCGGCGGATCTCGGGTAGGGGGTGCCGAACTGTGCATCTAAGGTGGATGGTAACAGGAGGCAGGCGACACAATGTTTTACCCAGGTTCGGGCCCTCTTGATGGAGGTAAAACCATACGTCCTGCTTGATTAATATTGAAGATTTGGGGAGTACAAGAGTAGATCTACCACGAGATCGGAGAGGCTAAACCCTAGAAGCTAGCCCATGGTATGATTGTATGTTGTAGTTGTTGTCCTACGGACTAAAACCCTCCAGTTTATATAGACATTGCATAGGGTTAGGGTTACACAAGGTCGTTTACAAAGGAGGAGATATCCATATCCGTATTGCCTAGCTTGCCTTCCACGCCAAGTAGAGTGCCATCAGGACACGAGACGAAGTCTTCAATCTTGTATCTTCATAGTCTAACAGTCCGGCGAATGGAGATAGTCCGGCTGTCCGAAGACCCCCTAATCCAGGACTCCCACAATAAACCCTGAACCAGGCTTCAATGACGATGAGTCCGGCGCGCAGTATTGTCTTCGGCATTGCAAGGCGAGTTCCTCCTCCGAATATACCACGGAAGAATTTGAATATAAGGATAGTGTCTGACCCTGCAAAATAAGTTCCACATACCACCGTAGAGAGAATAATATTTTCACAAATCTAATTTGCTAACTTGTTTTGGCAACACGACTTTATGCCATGGCCCGGTGATTATTTGAACCATTTCCTTTAACTAGCCCCGCACATAACGCGAGGCAGTTTTTCGACACGTCTTGTCAAAGCAAAGATCGTGTCCCCTTATTACGGTGTTCTCATCAATACGAGCGTGGGTAACCCAACCGTGTCTAGGACTCCTAGATTATAGGCAAGTCCCAAACGGCTACGGGGAGGACGCTTGATATTCACCCTCTCTATAAAGGGACAAGGCTTTTACTTTTTCCCTCACGTGCTCAATAGAATCCTTGCCCCGCCTTGAGTTCTAACACCCAAAGCCCAGGTCAGGTGCTCCGGATCTTCAATCATGTCCGGATCTAGCCTTCAGGGCCGGTGGATGCGCTCCTCTGTTACGAAAGAAGACATCAAGAAGTTGAGGGAGGCCAGATACCTGACCGCCGAGGTTTCGCATCGGCTGCCTGCCTGAGGGCAGGTCGTCCCTACTCCTGAACCCAACGAAGACGTCGTGTGCATCTCCCACTTCCTCCGAGGACTAGGCCACACTCTGGATCCCTTCGTTAGGGGGTGGATGTTTTATTATGGGCTAGATTTCCACGATCTAGCCCCGGACTCCTTTCTCCACATCTCGACATTCATTGTCATGTGTGAGGCCTTCCTCCGCATTACCCCTCACTTAGGCCTCTATCTGAAGACCTTTGACGTGAAGCCGAAGATGGTCGAGGGGCAGTATGCAGCGTGCGGAGGTGCATTAATAAGCAAGATAGTAGGAGCTCCGTGGCCCAAAGGTTCCTTTCCAGAGGTGTCTAGATTATGGCAACAGGGGTGGTTTTATATCACAGCTCCCAGAAGTGCCAAGTGGGTGGCTGCCCCTGCTTTCCGCTTAGGCCCTCCACCACAACTGATGTCATGGATTAGCAGAGGGCTGAGCTGGGGTCCTGCCAAGGACATGCCTGTACTACAAAGCCGCATCCAAAATCTCTTCGAAGGAGATTTCAGTTTGATTATGGTGACGCAAGTCATGCTGGTTCGTCGAGTCCAGCCTTGCAAACGCCGGCCCCTCTGCATGTGGGAGTTCAACCCAGAAGGGCCGCGTACTATTCAGAATTTCCTCGGCCTGACGCACGAGCAGATGTACAAATCATTCTTCGGACCCCAAATAGAATGTCCAGATACCACCGAGGATGTGGGCCTGAGCAGCAACCGTACCGCCGACCAAGTAAGTAATCCTTGAGCCGAACACACCATCTTTTGTTTACCACAACGTCATTCCAAGAAATCGCTCTTTAACCAGGACTGGATAACAAAGGCGAAGATGATTCGGTGTCCGGCCCCCCTTCCTAAGGGTTTGGAAAATCCGGTACTAGAAAAGATGCTCGAGCTAGCACCTTGCCCGGAGCCCTCAAAGGAAGACAAAGGGGGGAATAATGAGGGCGAAAGCGGACCTCCATCGCTACCCATTCCGACCGAGGGAACAAGCGCCTCCGTGAGGGAGGATAACCGAGGGGAGGAATCGGACGTTCTCTCACCCTGGGGGAGGAAGAGGACTACCTCTGAAGATCCGGAGACCAAGGTTTCCAAGCGGGAGAAGAAATCTCCGCCAGAGGGTCCTGCCTTGGAGGGTGCTCTTGCCGCACAAAGTCCGTGCGGCGATCGGCCCTCCAACGAGCTATAAGTAATCAGAAAGTACTTTAATAGTGGAGATATACTACCTTGCCTCTAAGGAAAATAACCGAAGTATTTATTGCAGTTCGGATTTTAGCCCTTCTCAACAGACCTCATCTTCGGGGGATCTTCTTCCGGAGATGATGGAGAGCGAAACGCCTCCCCTGGACTCCTCCGCTCAAGAAGTAGGCGACCTTGAAGTGTCGTCACGGAGGGCCTCTCCAGGTCTAGTGAGGCCAGAAGATAATCATATAGTCACCCGAAGTCCCCAGCGTCCAGCTTTCGTAGAGAGCAAATAGAAGAGTCCGACACCGTCTGGTATGCGGTCGGACGTACTGAGAGAGCTGTTGGAGTGAGCAGCATCTCAGAAGAACACCGTACATTTGATGGGTATGGTGATGGAAAGGATCTCATCCGCCGAAAGCGGGTTGCATGATGCCTTTATGAGTCTACTGACGGGCTTTGAGGTACGTAAAATGATGTACATTTGTGATGGTATCGCACATTTTTAGGTGTGCCCTGTGTAGATAGTAGCACCTGAGACTCTAGTTGTCACCGAGAACGGAGGCGAATAGAGGATCATAGTCCCAGGCAATAACCATACCGCCTTAATGTGCAGGTAGTGGGAGCTCCGGTGGTTAGCCGGACTCAAGAATTTGCCGAACTGAAGCGGCAACTAGATGCGGCGGATGCCGACATTGAGCTTGTTAACAAGAGGCTTGACGAGGCACAGGGTAAGTGTTATTTTCTGGTGAATGCCACATAGTAAGAGCAGCATGATGCCAGTATCTTTAATATGTTGTGACTGCAGATGGAGCTGCCACCATGGAAACCTTGCGGGCAGAACTTGCCTGAGCCAAAGAACAAGCAAGGATTAGTAATGCGGCTGTTTTGAAGGCGGTCGAAGAGTTGAAAGCCAAGAAGACCGCGCATTGCGAGTGCAAAGAGAAGATGGCCAAGATGGCTGTAGAATTAAAAGACACTGCCGACCGTTGCCAGGTCCTTGAAAAAGAGAAATGATTGAAGGCAGCGGACCTTGAAAACGCCATGATGGCGAACAAAGACACCCGCTCTGCTATGAGAGCCGAGAAGGAGGAGCTGCTTGAAGCCGGGGATATTGCGGCTGGGAAGCCGTTCATGCTACGGAGAAAGTTTGGAGATCCATGGTATGCCCCTCTGGATCGGCTGTGGAGTTCGGCAGATGCATATATGGACTTGGCGGCGAGCGCTGCCGATGCAGCCAAATACTTCCAAGGTCAAACAGATCATGAAGTGGACAAGCTGTTCTGGTCGCAATTCAACGTTCCAGAGCGTCCGCTTCCATTGACTGATCATCTAGCCGAATGGGCCGAACTTAATAGGTTGTTCGGACTCGCCATGAGGTCTGTCGTGGATCAGCTCTGGCCGGAAAAGCCGAAACCGAACATCTATTTCAGCTTAGTGCAGCAGTTCCTTGGTGCGGTTCCGCGCATCAATGCGATGAAGAGGTCGGCGTGCATAGAAGGCTCGCGGATGGCTCTTGCCTGTGTTAAAGCATACTAGGCAGAGATGGATGCTAGCACTGTCGCGGCGCAGGGTTCGGCCATAGGCCGAGTGGCTGCCGAGCACTATTTCGAAGAGGTTCTCGAAGGTGCTCGTTTGATAGAGGCCCATTGCTCGAAGAATATTATGTTTGAGTGACATGTATTCCCATTGTAAACACAATGTTTTTATGAAATTTATTAAGGCTGTGTTTATACTTTTGCCTGAAAGTAATATGATGCCTCCCGTGCGGCCGTTTATGTATACATGTGTATAACCTGAAAGATTGCAGTCGTCGGCTTCAGCCCCCACGCATATAATGCGGAGGTGTTCGCAAAAGACGCGTGTTCACACTTAACCCAACGTCTTGGTCCTATTAAGGAGGTGATAGTGTAGCGAACCAGGCAACCGGACTATAATGCTTGAACACTTTCACTTAGCCATAGGAGTTTGATGGTGGGGCTACTATATAGCCCATGTTGGCTCCGCACTCTCCCGAATTTGGGGTGCGTACATGCTTGGCCGGGAAACAGCCCTTCGTTAAGGCGGAGGAATTCTAACATTCCATAGGTCATCGAGTGGTTGACCAGTCTCACGCTATATCATGATAGTCAGTTTTCGGCTTTCTCTACTGAGGTGCTCGTCCGGATGACCCGGGGCACAATCGTAGTAGTTCTCCTAGTGCTACCTTAGCTGATAGAGCGGAATGTAAGGTACCAAAACATAGGAGCCGGGCAAACCCAACATTTGACCAAAGACATGATTCGGAGCTGATGCATATAAGGCCAAACTCGCGACGCCGGACACTCCCTAAGGTATTCGGTCTTTATGGTATAAACCAGGCCTAAATAGTGCCCTTTGTAAGAAGCCCCTGGTGTCCAGGTACGTGCATTATTCTGACATGGCCACATGCCAAGATGCCAGTATCCTTCTCAATTGTACTGAGAATCCGAGGGATGTGTATCAACAAGAGACAATAAAAAAGGTTGACGCAGGGTCTTAATCTAAAAAGAATCCTTGGGCGGTTCCCTGCTGCACGTCTGCGCCTGTGTCTCTGTTGTGCCGTATCCTGGACGGGTGTAGCACGCTGGACATCTGTAAAAGAGAGAAACTTAGGTAAAAAGTTGTCGTGCGAAAAGGTAGGTTTGAAGAAACCATGTATAATTCAAGATGAGTAAAAATTGCCACTTGTCTGTGCGCGTTGAGCCCCTTGTATTTGTAATAGGGGTGTGGCTTATCAAACCTGTGTGAGTTACATATGGCTGCGCCGGACTCGTGTAACCGTGTCCGTGGTCTTGACGACCTATCAAATGCTTTAGCTGGTGAGGCCCTTTTTAGTGTGCGGCTGCCAAGGCAGTCGCACTCTCTTCGGCGCACAGGGATCGCTTAATATTTCCATTTACTGTAATGATGCCACGTGGACCGGGCATCTTAAGTGTAAGGGAAGCGTAGTGCGGTATTGCATTAAACCGAGCGAAAGCTTCACGTCCAAGTAGTGCTTGACAGCCACTTTGGAACAGAGCGATGTGGAATGTTAAATGTTCGCTACGGAAGTTATCGGGGAAGGCGAATATAACTTCTAGTAGCAGGGAGCCCGTGCAATGAGCCCCAGGGCCTGGCGTTACTCCTTTAAGGGTAGTATTGCTAAGGCAAATTTTCGTTGGGTCTATCCCCATTTTGCGGATTATATCCTGGTATATCAGGTTTAAACTGCTGCCACCGTCCATCAGGACTCGTGTAAAGTGGTATCCATCAATTATTGGGTCTAATACCAGGGCAGCTCATCTTGCACGCCGGATACTTGCTGAGTAATCCCGATGGTCAAAAGTGATCGGTTGAAATGACCAATGGCAGGACTCCACGGTGATAGGCCCTTGGGCATGTTTATCTGGGAGTGCCGCTTTGTTTCTCCCCTTTATCACGTGTAACACATTTACTGTTTTGACTTCTGGTGGAAATTTTCTTTGTTCCCCAGTGTCTTGCTTGAGAGGCTCATCCTCGTCTTCGCTTGGTGTATCTTCCCCCTTGTGTACGGTGTTGAGCTTGCCGGACTGCTTGAAGACCCAACATTCTCTGTGGGTATGATTAGCAGGTTTACCGGGGGTACTATGCATCTGACATACTTGGTCCAGGATTTTGTTTACGCTCGACAGTTCGTCTCTAGTGCCTTTAGAGGGCAGCTTTTGCTGACTTGGCCGAGAGCTTTTGAATCCGGCATTTACCGTCGCGCTCTTCGTGTTGTCTTCTTTATTCCGGCGTTTATTATTGTTGTTGCGCCGTGATTTCCCGTTTCCATCTCTAACTTCGGATGTACTGGGGTCACTGGTGCTGCATCTGGCTAGCCAGCTATCCTCACCCACGCAAAAGCAGGTCATGAGGTTTGTTAATGCTGCCATTGTTCTCGGCTTTTCTTGGCCGAGGTGTCTGGCAAGCCATTCGTCACGGACGCTATGCTTAAAAGCTGCCAAGGCTTCGGCGTCCGGACAATCGACTATTTGGTTCTTTTTAGTAAGGAACCTATTCCAAAGCTTTCAGGCTGACTCTCCGGGCTGTTGAGTTATATGACTCAAATCGTCCGCGTCCGGAGGTCGCACATAAGTCCCTTGAAAATTTGCCCGAAAAGCATCTTCGAGCTCTTTCCAGCTTCCAATGGAGCTTTCGGGGAGGCTTTTAAGCCAGTGCCGAGCTGGCCCTTTGAGTTTGAGGGGTAAATACTTAGTGGCGTGGAGATCATCTCCTCGAACCATATGGATATGGAGGATATAGTGAAAGTGCAACTATCCCTAGGTGGTTTTGCTAATTCATAACAACATATAGCTCATTGAGCTAATGCTATTCCAATATGATTATTTCAGGAAAGCTCAATGATTGGCATGGCATGGATGTGAAAGTGGAACCCTCAAAATGCTAAGGACAAAGGATTGGCTCAAGCTCAAAAGCTCAAGACTCTTCATTTTATATTTTAGTGATCCAAGATCACATTGAGTCTTTAGGAAAAGCCAATACTATCAAGGAGGGATGAGGTGTTGCTTAATGAGCCTCTTGCTTCATGTGCTTAGTGATATGCTCCAAAACCCTCAACTACTTTCCCATATCCACATATGACCTAAACCCTAAGCCAAACTCGGTCCTACCGATTCTTCCTATCCGGCGCCACCGAGTTTCACTTGTCATTAGCCACTGCCGAACCCTAGCAATTCGGTCTATCGATAGGGATCTCGGTCTCACCGAGATGGGATTGCAAACTCTCTGTTTCCCTTTCGTAACTTTTCGGTCTCACCAAAAGAGTGAATCGGTCCCACCAAGATTGCAATGTAAACTCAGTGTTTCCCCTTTGTAACTTTTCGGTCTCACCGAGTTCCACTCGGTCTCACCGAAAGAGCAAATCGGTCCCACCGAGTTTTCCTGACCAACTCTCTGGTTAGCTAATTACCAAATTCGGTCTCACCGAGTTTGTGTAATCGGTCTCACCGAGATTACGTTATTCCCAAACCCTAACCATATCCGTCCTACCGAGTTGCATGTCAGTCCCACCGAAAATCTCTAACGGTCACTAGGTTTACATTTTCGGTCCGACCGAGTTTATTGATTCGGTCCCACCGAGATTGGAAAACTGTGTAACAGTTGGATTTTGTGTGGAGGCTATATGTACCCCTCCACCTTCTTCTCATTCGAGGAGAGAGCCATCAGAACACACACACCATTCCAACTCATATGTTCTGAGAGAGAACCACCTACTCATGTGTTGAGACCAAGATATTCCATTCCTACCATATGAATCTTGATCTCTAGCCTCTCCAAGTTGCTTTCCACTCAAATCTTCTTTCAACCAAATCCAAATCCTATGAGAGAGAGTTGATTGTTGGGGAAACTATCATTTGAAGCACAAGAGCAAGGAGTTCATTACCTACACACCATTTGTTACTTCTTGGAGAGTGGTGTCTCCTAGATTAGCTAGGTGTCACTTGGGAACCTCTGACAAGATTGTGGAGTTGAACCAAGGAGTTTGTAAGGGCAAGGAGATCACCTACTTCGTGAAGATCTACCGCTAGTGAGGCAAGTCCTGTGTGGGCGATGGCCATGGTGGGATAGACAAGGTTGCTTCTTCGTGGACCCTTTGCGGGTGGTTGCTTCTTCGTGGACCCTTCGTGGGTGGAGCCCTGTGTGGACTCGCGCAACCGTTACCCTTGGGTGGAGCCCTGTGTGGACTCGCGCAACCGTTACCCTTCGTGGGTTGAAGTCTCCATCAACGTGGATGTAGGATAGCACCACCTATCCGAACCACGGGAAAAACATCTGTGTCTCCAAATGCGTTTGAATTCTCCAAACCCTTCCCTTTACATTCTTGCAAGTTGCATGCTTTACTTTCCGCTGCCTATATACTCTTTGCATGCTTGCTTGAATTATGTGATGATTTCTTGACTTGTCCTAAATTAGCTAAAATCTGCCAAGAACTAAATTTGGAAAAGGTTAAGTTTTTATTTGGTCAAGTAGTCTAATCATCCCCCTCTAGACATACTTTCGATCCTACATATAGTCCTCAATCCAGACCCCAGGGTCTGTTGTTCCGTCGTATGCCTCTATGTTACGGGTTTGAATCCCTCTGGAAATTCATGGTGCAGTACCTCGTCGGTGAAACATTGGGGGTGTGTGGCACCCCTGTATCTGGGTGTACCGTAGTGTTCAGATGTTTGTTGTGTTGCATCGTATGCTGGAGCGCGCCTGCGTGGTCCATAGATGGATCTGGTTGCACCGTCCTTTTGATGCGAGCCCTCGCGTGGATCGCGTATTAGCTTATGTGCGGCATTGCTTGCCACTCTATGTTGGCCGTGAGGTCGTCTATCCGGCCAGGTGGCCGTTTTAATTTTTGCTTGCGGGGGATCTAAGGCCTCCTCATCGAATTCTGGTAGCAACTTCCACTTCGGGTAGCTCTTGGTGGGGCCATTACCGCCATACTTCACTGCTGCGTTGAGTACTTTGCTCCATCTGATTCCGAGTGTGTCTTGTGCAGCCTTGAGTCTTTGCTTCTGCTTTTTTAGACTCCTCGCAGTGGCAACAAGCCTTTGATGGGCATTCTGTTGCTCTGGGTGTCTGTCCAGTGTGAAGTCGTCCGGACTATTTTCTTTGATAGAGTCAGGTTGTTCGGCTTGATCCTTCATGTTGCCGTTGTTTCTGTCGAGGCAGGATTTGGAGCGGCGTTTATGCCGCCGCTTTGACTGCTTCTCGAGGGGACAACCCTTCATTGCGTCCTTCCGTCCTCGTCGTCGTTTTCTTTTGGTGTGCTCACCATGTATATGTCATGTGGTGAAGTGGGCATCCAGTGCCCTGTGGGCAGTGGTTCCTCTACGTCTCCCGCATCGCCGTCCATGCCGTCGATATCTTCGGAGTCGAAGTCGAGCATGTCGGTTAAGTCATCGACAGTGGCTACTAAGTGGGTGGTGGGTGGGCCGCGGATTTCTTCGTCGTCCACATCCCAGTCCTACCGGACATAGTTCGGCCAGGAACCTCCTGACAAGGAGAGAGACCTTAATGAGTTCAGTATGTCGCGAAAGGGCGAGTGCTGAAAATTATCCGTGAAGGTAAACTCCATGATCGACGCCCAATCAGATTCGATAGGAACGGGCGCAGGCGGTTCGGAGTCCGTGGTCGGAGAAGGATCTAGCAGTTTAACAACACGGCTCTCGTGCAAGGTAAGGTCGATGTTCGGCTCGATCTCCGCTGAGGGTAAGGCCTCCGTGGCGGGGTCCATCCACCCGTCCATGGATGGCGCAACTGGCTCCGAATTGAAGGTCGGAGTGGCTGCCTGTGCGATCTCCTGAACACTGTCCGATGGTAGAGCTAAATCGTACTCATCGTGACCACGTGACGCACAAGGCAGAGGCTCGAATCCGTCGAAGATCAAGTCTCCACGGATATCGGTCATGTAGTTTAAGCTTCCGAACCTGACCTGGTGGCCAGGGGCGTCACTTTCAATCTGCTCCAGATGGCCAAGCAAATTGGCCCGCAGTGCAAAGCCGCCGAACACAAAGATCTGTTCGGGGAGAAAAGTCTCACCCTGGACTGCATCGCCATCGATGATAGTAGGAGCCATCAAGCCTAACGGCGACGACACAGAGGAACTCTCAATGAAAGCACCAATGTCGGTGTCAAAACTGGCGGATCTCGGGTAGGGGGTCCCGAACTGTGCGTCTAAGGCGGATGGTAACAGGAGGCAGGGGACACAATGTTTTACCCAGGTTCGGGCCCTCTTGATGGAGGTAAAACCCTATGTCTTGCTTGATTAATATTGATGATATGGGTAGTACAAGAGTAGATCTACCACGAGATCGGAGAAGCTAAAACCCTCCAGTTTATATAGATACCAAAGAGGGTTAGGGTTAGACAAGGTCAGTTACAAAGGAGGAGATATCAATATGCGTATTGCCTAGCCTGCCTTCCACGCCAAGTAGAGTCCCATCCGGACACGAGACGAAGTCTTCAATCTTGTATATTCATAGTCTAACAGTCCGGCCAATGGAGATAGTCCGGCTGTCCGGAGACCCCCTAATCCAGGACTCCCACAGGGACGGACCGGCGTACGGGCCCTGACAAGCCAGAAATGCTAGGGGCTACAAGAGCAAAGATCCACCCGCGGCAAGCCAAGGTTGCCGGGGGCTGCAGATTCAGATAAGTTCTCTATCCCTTATCATGCGTTTCGTTATGGACTGAGGTATGTGAAACCTCGTTTTATCCTTAGGCTACCGTGCTCCCCTCGCTCCGGACCCTAGGACTCGTTTCCTAGGACCGAGTTTGGTCGTAGTCGCGACAGCAAGGAAATGAAACGAGGAGCCTAAGCCCACCTCATCCCTGCCTCCGCCAAGGGCGTGAGAAAGGTCGAGCGAAGTGGGGGGACGGCAAGGCCTATTGCCACGGGCGAGAAAACGTTTATCTTATAGGTAACAAGGATTTACTCCTTGTAGTGGGTTTCATCTATTTACTATGGCAATGACAGGTCATGTAGAGGAAAAGGGTTTCAGCTACCGCAGCATGAAACCATTGAATCGATGTTGTCCTAATGCAGTAAAAGAGAGCATGAGCGAGAGAGTGGGATTGTATCAGAATGAACAAGGGGGTTTTGCTTGCCTAGCACTTCTGAAGATAGTATAGCTCTTCATCGGTGTCATCGAACTCATCATCGGAACCACGTCTATTGAGAGGGGACAAATACCGGTAACAAAGAAGGAACACAATCAATGCAATGCAACAATATGATGCATGAACATGACATGGCAATATGATGTGATTTGAGCTAATGCAACTAAAACCAGAAGGGTTTGAGCTAATTTGAACCAAGGGTTCAAATTCGAACTCAACTTATGAATTTATAATGTGCATTATCATGTTTTGATATAAATAGCAATGTTAAGTTGTTTAAACATGCATGAAAATGCTACAGATGGACATATTGGATTTTTCTGATAATTTTTCATATATAAATTATTTCATTTGGAGTTACGATTGATTTTATTTGATTTTTAGGAGTTTATAACATTTTCTGAAATTTCCTGAATTAAATTAAATCCAGAAAATAGCTTATTGCGTCGGCATGACAACAGTGTGACATCAGCAGGTCAACACGCTAGGTCCAGGTCAAACCTGACTAGTGGGTCCCATTGGTCAGTCTCACAGTGATGGCTAGGCTCACAGACATGTGGGCCCGGTCAAAGGCCACGTTAGCACGGTCAATGCTGACGCGTGGGTCCAATAATTTTATTAATTAACCTAATTATTTTGGTTATCTAGTAAACTAACAAAGCGGGTCCGACGATCAGTGTCTAGTGTTAAACAAACAGGGTTAGTTAGCCCCTAATCTAATGACGGCCACGTCGGATAACCAGCGATTAGCCGCCGGCACTAAGCAGGACACGGCCGAGGTCCTCGTCCGGCCATTTCCGGCGATGAGAGGTCATGCGGATGGGTTCTGCGGAACTAGCGCGACGAGGCGCGTCAGACGGTGGCAGCTGCGGATGCTGGGGTGGCGTGCAACGGCGGCGGCGACAAGCCGGGCGGTGGCCGGAGCTCGGGACACACGGGCGCGGTTGCTGCAGTGCATTAGCGAGCGGGATTAGGTGCTGGCCAGACTCCACATAGCTCCCGGAGCACGCGAGACTCGATGGTTCGAGCAGCGGAGCACAACAGCTAGGTTCCCGGCGGCCATGGCGGTCGGCGGTGCTCGGGCACGCGGGTGAGGGTGATACGGCATGGGAACGAGCGAAATGAAAAAGGGGAATCAGGCAGGAGCTCACGGTGAGGACGATGAGCGGGTCAGTGGGCTCGGGGGAGGCTGGACGGCGTCGGAGCATCTCTGGCGATCTCGGAGCCGAAGGTTGAAGACGACGGCGTCGACGTCACTGCAGGGCTCCCGGCGTTGCTTTGCGCGGTGAGGAGGAAGAGTAGGTCGAGGCGGAGCTTTGGGATGAGTCGGGGGGGTGAGGCGGTGGTTGTGGCCGCGGCAACGGCGAGCGGCGGCGATGGGCGCGTCCGGGAAGAGAGAAGAGAGGGGAGGGAAGAGAGCTGCGAGGAGGGAGGATGTCTAGAGGGTCGGGGGGTGCGTGGCGCCCTCGGGTGCCTCCAGCGGCGAGCAGGTAAGCATGAGGTGGCCGACATCTGGTCGCGCGCGCCGGGCACACGCCCTTCGTCCTCCTGGCAAAAGAAGGAAGATGACAGGGGAGGTAGAGATGCGCTGGGCCGGCTATGCATAGTGTTGGGCTACAGGATGTAAGAAAGCCCAGGTAAGGGTTTTCCCCTTTCTGTTTCCTTTTTCTATTTCCTATTTTTATGTTCTCGTTTAAAATAAATATTAAACCATTTCATAAAATCCTGGAAATAATTATGGGTGCCGTCTGAATTATTCCAGTGACCCCTAACAATTTCCAACATTTTTGGAGCATCTAAAATTTGTATAGCATTTAAATAGCTCCATTTCAAATATTTTTTAATTAATTCAAAATCCAAAATGCCATGGAAAAATGTGCATCATCTCTGGTTACTCTTTCCAGTATTTTCTAAAATTATGATCATTTTTAAAGGCCATTTGGGATCCTGATTTTTTTAGTTGAACCTATTTGAATTTCATTGATGCTACGGTTTGATCATCCCCCATTTCAAAGTTTCATAAAATTTAAACATGATGCATGGATGCTTATGCAAAGACAGACAATGTCTAAACTAGGGCTGTGATAACTCACCCCCACTAAACAAGAATCTCGTCCCGAGATTCCAGACGTGAGGTAAGAAGACCGAGGGAACGCAAAGCTAACATAATCTTCATGATCCAATTATCCTCGTCGACGATGTTGATTCATTGCATCATATTGATCCTATTGACTTTGCTTTCGAGGTCTTCTTTCTAACACGAGGACAAAAGATCGAGATAACTCTACAGGGATGGATCATCTTAATGATCACAATACCAACTCATGGAATGAGACGTAGAAACATCTCTTGAGCTGAGGGACAAAACACATATGAGGTGTGATGGAAAGAAACAGGTAACGAAGGTTCAGATTGGTAGGAAACAATTCCATGCTTAGAAGATGGTGCATGGTTTCAAAGTAGCGAGGAATAATTGCCATGATTCCATAACGGGGCACCTTAGGGAAGGTGGCTCGTTGAAATATTCCCTTAAGTGGAAAAAAGA
Source organism: Triticum urartu (assembly GCF_003073215.2). Taxonomy (NCBI): domain Eukaryota; kingdom Viridiplantae; phylum Streptophyta; class Magnoliopsida; order Poales; family Poaceae; genus Triticum; species Triticum urartu. The sequence goes on along the minus strand of NC_053024.1, from coordinate 658,354,288 downwards.
ATTACTTTGGATCAGAGATCATTGAAACTCTTTATATCAGCCTAAGGCAATCACAAACGATCGTGTGAAGGAGCTTGAAGAAATGGCATACTCAGAATAGAATGGACGATGTGGACTACCTTGTTGAAGACAACGCAATGGATAATTTTTGCTTATCATCGGAAATGGACGGGACCCATGGTAGGACCACTTTCGAAGATGATCCTGGACAACAACTTCTGAGATGGGCAGCCCATGGGAAATTGGCACAATGGCGGTGCAAGCTGGAAACAAAATGAAAATGCTGGGAATGTTCCAACCATCATATCTACCTGAGATTTAGATCTGGTTGGTAACAGGATATTTCAGATAGCATGCCTGGAAAAGGAAGTTTGCAACACAAATCAACAAAACGATGTTGCGAGATTCTCGGGAAATGAACTACAATAGCAAGCTCCAAAACATGAGCTGGTTCCGCTACACACATGTGAATACGCTGTCCCAGACAAGCATGACCATATAGTAGTCTTACAACAAAACACTGTCGAGTTCTGGTTGGGAACCATCATTGCGGAGAGCGAAGCCCTTGCATAAGTCATATGATTAGCTCTTATGGAGGAACTTCTTCTCCTTAAACAGGTCAATCAGTGGCTTGGTGTGCTAGGGATTACATATTGAATGGAGATGATCAGTCTATCAGACCATAGAATACATTCGCACATGCATAACTGACTTGGGATGGTACCAGAGGAAACAAAACCAATCTTTCTCGAACTCACGGCGGCAACTTGCACCAAATGCACATGAATTCGAGGAAGTCACTTCTTCCATCCAAGCATAAGCTTCATGAACGGAACACGAAGGCATTGCTTACAAAGTTTTCCAACACTAGGTTGATGTTCGACATGAATCATGGGGGAGACAAAATGTTGTTGATGGGTTGAGCAACAACTTATTGGAATGTCCATATGAGTGGACTTCCACCATCATGTGAACACGGTGATAGCATTGGTCACACCAAAAGATGTAATGGTGTATGCTCGAGGGATCAACCACGAGTAAGACAACATTATGAACATCGTTGGTTCTGATTGACTTGATGATAGCCCATACTCAAGTCAAAGTTTTGACAAGGCAATATATCCAACAACTGATCACGAGGACCAATCGATGGAGATATCATCTTTCTTGAACACACACACACACAAGATATACCTTTGGAATGAACTAAGTCAGATAAAGCTTTATCTTCCAACTCCTCAAGTTGTTGTTTAGCTCAACCGACTAGTTCAGGGTATCCAACACAGAATCTTGGAGAATGGGTGGTTTGGAGAAAAACCAACATGATCACGAACTCAACATAGTGGGTGACAACCTGGTAATACATCCGAGAAGATATTCGGAACATCACGAACCACTGATATGTTACTAAGCTCGAGAACAATCTTGCTTTTCAAAGCAAGACGATATGATCAAATAAGCAAGGGATTGAATAATCCTGACTCATTGATCGAAGAGTGCACCAGAAATTAGTACTAGGTAGCACAATCTATCTTAGAATGATGATTCAATAACCAACACACTAAGAATGAGAATATTGTCCATTTAATACCAAGCAACGAGTTGCTCGGAGTATTGATTTCACACATCATGATTCACTTGTCGGTATTCCGGTCGCACCAACATGGGAACCGAGGAATGAACAATGATGGCGAGAGGTATCACCGTATCAAGAATTCATAAGATGGTGTGCAATTCCCATGACATTCTTGACATAAGACGGTAATACTTCAGGGTAGAATAGAATCAAAAGCTGGATTAGCATTTTGATCTGCGAAATACAACTACTTTGACCCAATCCTAGATATGGATGAGGTACTGAAGTTTGTTTCTCCTAGTCATTCTGAAATAGAATGGCTTGACGGACCACTAGAGTAATAGGCATTGATAAACCTGATTGCCAACTACTCCTTACTATCAACTGATAGACGAGGGCCAGAAAACAACTAAAGAAGGACAACTCAAAAGAACATCTGATTTTCTGAGTTGTGGATGCATAGATTAGTATGTTGAGCAAAGCTCAACATTTCTTTCGGATAACCCATCCAGAAAGGTAGAACTGGCAGATTCACAATGTAGAACGAAGAACTCATCAAGTGCACTCTTATTGTGATCTTTTGGTTCAAAGGAACTCCTGCGAAGGATGGTTCATGGTATTTGGAAGAATGATATACCACGGACCTCGAAGACTATCACAAAGGTTACTAGTATCCTAAAGGTACGATCAACACTATCAACACGAGGTAAGTAGAGTGAATCTTGGGTCAAGAACCCAGGAGTAGAATACCTACTACTAAATGGCATCACGGGATGCTTTCGGGAATGGTGGCCAGAATCATCACACCAGGAACACAAAACATGGCTAGTTTACTAGGTAATCTTGTAAGACACATAGGGTCGTAATAATAACTTTAACATATATGTCGAGGCAATAGAATACCTCAACTCAGCAATTAGTGTGATTAACCTGGCCTAAAAGAACAACAAAACCAGAGGGAAGGGATTTTGCAAATGCATCACATGGTTTAGAAACCTGGGATGACTCGGACAGCATAACGGCTATAAATGCTCAAAGGATTTGAGACATCTTGAAAAAATGGTGGCATAACCACTCAGAAGCACAATATCAAGGTTCCGAGACCAACTATGAACACACGGAAGTAGTAGAAACTGAAATGGGGCTTAAATCCAACAATCTTATAAGTCTATGGATTAGTAACATGTAATCCTGATAGATAGATGAGAAGGCCTAGTTCTAAATCCCCGTAGAAGAGAAGAGGGTGACTCAGATCAGAGGACATAAGGTAAAGGAGTAAAGAGAGCCTTACGTTCCCTTCCACAAACAATTCCCTTAAAGAACTAATGCATTTCTAGACTCAACTTTGACCAGATTGGCTTGGTAATCCTACAGGCAACTAGGCTCTGATACCAAAGCTGTCAAGACCCCGATTCCAAGTCACATCGATCTAGCCGGTAACACCTCATATAATTTTGCGGCCTCACGCACGGTATTCCCACGGGTGTCGCCTTACCATGGCCCGGGACCGTTTCCGCCTTTTGGCTCACATATATGATAGTGTCGCTAGCATCCATATGACAGAGAACCCGAGCCGACATGACTAGTCATGAACGCAAAGTGGCACTACCTTACGGGGATAGGCATACATGAGTCAACATCGAGCATGTCGGTCAGCAGCATGCGAATCCGGGCTGTAGCACTGAGCTAACAGGACTCCGGTGAACCGGGCTATAGCAGGATAGGCAGGACTCCGGATGTCACCGCTTGACATTTCCCCGAAGGGACAGACACAGGAACAAAGTGAATCACATGTCGGCCAGTCAAGTGTTCCGGAGCAGTAGTGCTGGGCTAGCAGGACTCCGGTGAACCGGGCTGTAGCGGACTACTATGGCTCATGGAAGCACAAGACTACATTTCCCCATAAGAGAGGCTACCAAGGATAAACAACTAGGTTGTCGGATCCCACACATACCAAGCATTTCAATCATACACACAATATGCTCAATATGTGTAAATACAACATGGCATCACAGCAAAACTCTACGACTCAAAGTATTTATTCATTAGGCTCCGAGGAGCGAGATATTACAAACATGGGTCTCATGACGCAACCTTCAGAGCATACAAGTCAAAGCACATGCGGAAGCTTAACATGTCTGAGTACAAACATCTACAAATGAAAAAGGCTGAGATGCCTGACTATCTACCAGATCCTGCCGAGGGCACAAGATCGTAGCTGAGGTATCAAGATAAACGTCGAAGACCACACGAAACTACTAGCAAGACTGACGTCTCTCTGCAAAACATAATATAGGCAAACATGAGTACAAATGTACCCAACAAGACTTACATCAGAATTAGCTACATATGCATCAGTATCAACAAAGGGGGTGGTGGAGTTAGACTGCAGCAAGCCAGCTTTGACTCAGTGGCTATCCTAAACTATGACTGCAAGTAACTCTTTTGAGGTGGCGCAACTGAGTCCACATATTCACCATATCAGTACACCACTATGGATCCACTCCCGTCTCCCTACGAGAAGGCCATCCATAGCACTCACACTTATCTTGTGAGTTTTAGAGTATCCACTTTCACTTGTCTATGAACTGTACAGGCAACCTAGAAGACCTTTACCGTAGACACGGCTATTCGAATAGATCATTTATAACCCTGCAGGCGGAACCCTGCAGGTGTACTTATTCACACATGCTCTCGCCACTTACCACCATGTACACGTCATGTATCTCGGCAACCTTCAAGCGGAAGCCTGGTGAGGGAGTCGGCCACGACCTAACTAACCACACAAGTCTCTACTCCAAGTTTATCGCCTATTCAGGTTCCATCCGCGAGGAGATCCGGCCGGGGTTTCGCTCACAGCCCCAAACGATGTGTGCAAGGTTCCCGAAACACCAAACGGGCGCCCGATACACCGTGCCATGGTGTATCTACCGCATCATAGCCCTGTTGGAAATATGCCCTAGAGGCAATAATAAAAGCATTATTATTATATTTCCTTATTCATGATAATTGTCTTTATTCATGCTATAATTGTGTTATCCGGAAATCGTAATACATGTGTGAATAACAGACACCAACATGTCCCTAGTAAGCCTCTAGTTGACTAGCTCGTTCATCAACAGATAGTCATGGTTTCCTGACTATGGACATTGGATGTCATTGATGACGAGATCACATCATTAGGAGAATGATATGATGGACAAGACCCAATCCTAAACATAGCACAAGATCATATAGTTCGCTTGCTAGAGTTTTCCAATGTCAAGTATCCTTTCCTTAGACCATGAGATCGTGTAACTCCCGGATACCGTAGGAGTGCTTTGGGTATACCAAACGTCACAACGTAACTGGGTGACTATAAAGGTAGACTACGGGTATCTCCGAAAGTGTCTCTTGGGTTGACATAGATCAAGACTGGGATTTGTCACTCCGTATGACGGAGAGGTATCACTGGGCCCACTCGGTAATGCATCATCATAATGAGCTCAAAGTGACCAAGTGTCTGGTCACGGGATCATGCATTACGGTACGAATAAAGTGACTTGCCGGTAACGAGATTGAACGAGGTATTGGGATACCGACGATCGAATCTCAGGCAAGTAACATATCGATTGACAAAGGGAATTGCATACGGGGTTGATTGAATCCTCGACATCGTGGTTCATCCGATGAGATCATCGTGGAGCATGTGGGAGCCAACATGGGTATCCAGATCCCGCTGTTGGTTATTGACCGGAGAGTCGTCTTGGTCATGTCTGCTTGTCTCCCGAACCCGTAGGGTCTACACACTTAAGGTTCGGTGATGCTAGGGTTGTGAAGATATGTATATGCAGTAACCCGAATATTGTTCGAAGTCCCGGATGAGATCCCGGACGTCACGAGGAGTTCCGGAATGGTCCGGAGGTAAAGAATTATATATAGGAAGTGCTGTTTCGGCCATCGGGACAAGTTTCGGGGTCACCGGTATTGTACCGGGACCACCGGAAGGGTCCTGGGGGTCCACCGGGTGGGGCCACCTATCCCGGGGGGCCCCATGGGCTGAAGTGGGAGGTAACCCAGCCCAAAGTGGGCTGGGGCGCCAACCCCCCAAGGGCCCATGCGCCTAGGGTTGGGGGGGAACCCTAACGGGGGCGCCCCCTTGCTTGGGGGGCAAGCCCCCCACCCCTTGGCCGCCGCCCCCCCTAGGAGATCCCATCTCCTAGGGCCGGCCACCCCCCTTGGCACCCCTATATATAGTTGAGGAGAGTGGAGGACTTCATACCTCAGCCTTGGCGCCTCCCTCTCTCCCCGTTACGACTCTCTCTCGTAGTATAGGCGAAGCCCTGCTACTGTGACGCCCTGCATCCACCACCACGCCGTCGTGCTGCTGGATCTTCATCAACCTCTCCTTCCCCCTTGCTGGTTCAAGAAGGAGGAGACGTCTCCCGTCCCGTACGTGTGTTGAACGCGGAGGTGCCGTCCTTTCGGCGCTTGGTCATCGGTGATTTGGATCACGTCGTGTTCGACTACGTCATCACCGTTCTTTGAACGCTTCCGCACGCGATCTACAAAGGTATGTAGATGCATCTGATGACTCGTTGCTAGATGAAATCCAAGATGGATCTTGGTGAAACGAGTAGGAAATTTTTTGTTTTCTGCAACGTTACTCAACTGTGGTATCAGAGCTAGGTCTATGCGTAGTTCTTCTTGCGCGAGTAGAACACAATTTGTTGTGGGCGTAGATTTGTCAACTTTCTTGCCGCTACTAGTCTTTTCTTGCTTCAGCGGTATTGTGGGATGAAGCGGCCCGGACCAACCTTACACGTACGCTTACGTGAGACCGGTTCCACCGACTAACATGCACTAGTTGCATAAGGTGGCTGGCGGGTATCTGTCTCTCCCATTTTAGTTGGAGCGGATTCGATGAACAGGGTCCTTATGAAGGGTAAATAGAAGTTGACAAATCACGTTGTGGCTTTAACGTAGGTAAGAAGACGTTCTTGCTAGAACCCTAATTCAGCCACGTAAAAACTTGCAACAACAATTAGAGGACGTCTAACTTGTTTTTTGCAGCAAGTGTTTTGTGATATGATATGGCCAAAGTTGTGATGAATGATGAATGATCTATATGTGATGTATGAGATGTTCATGCTATTGTAATAGGAATCACGACTTGCATGTCGATGAGTATGACAACCGGCAGGAGCCATAGGAGTTGTCTTTATTTTTTGTATGACCTATGTGTCATTGAGAAACGCCATGTAAATTACTTTACTTTATTGCTAAACGCGTTAGCCATAGTAGTAGAAGTAATAGTTGGCGAGCAACTTCATGGAGACACAATGATGGAGATCATGATGATGGAGATCATGGTGTCAAGCCGGTGACAAGATGATCATGGAGCCCCAAGATGGAGATCAAAGGAGCTATGTGATATTGGCCATATCATGTCACGTTTATTATTTGATTGCATGTGATGATTATCATGTTTTGCATCTTGTTTACTTAGAACGACGGTAGTAAATAAGATGATCCCTCATAATAATTTCAAGAAGTGTTCCCCCTAACTGTGCACCGTTGCGACAGTTCGCTGTTTCAAAACACCACGTGACGATCGGGTGTTTTATTCAGACGTTCACATACAACGGGTGTAAGACAGATTTACACATGCAAACACTTAGGTTGACTTGACGAGCCTAGCATGTACAGACATGGCCTCGGAACACAGAAGACCGAAATGTCGAGCATGAGTCGTATAGAAGATACGTTCAACATGAAGATGTTCACCGATGTTGACTAGTCCGTCTCACGTGATGATCGGACACGGCCTAGTTAACTAGGATCATGTAATACTTAGATGACTAGAGGGATGTCTAATATAAGTGGGAGTTCATTAATAATTTGATTAGATGAACTTAATTATCATGAACTTAGTCTAAAATATTTTACAATATGTCTTGTAGATCAAATGGCCCATGTAGTCGTCAACTTCAACGCGTTCCTAGAGAAAACCAAGCTGAAAGACGATGGCAGCAACTATACGGACTGGGTCCGGAACCTGAGGATCATCCTCATAGCTGCCAAGAAAGATTATGTCCTACAAGCACCTCTAGGTGATCCACCCGTCCCACAGAACCAAGACGTTATGAACGCTTGGCAGACACGTGCTGATGACTACTCCCTCGTTCAGTGCAGCATGCTTTACAGCTTAGAGCCGGGGCTCCAAAAACGTTTTGAGAGACATGGAGCATATGAGATGTTCGAAGAGCTGAAAATGGTTTTTCAAGCTCATGCACGGATCGAGAGATATGAAGTCTCCGATAAGTTCTTCAGCTGTAAGATGGAGGAAAATAGTTCTGTCAGTGAGCACATACTCACTATGTCTGGGTTGCATAACCGCTTGTCTCAGCTGGGAGTTAATCTCCCGGATGATGCGGTCATTGACAGAATCCTCCAGTCGCTTCCACCAAGCTACAAGAGCTTTGTGATGAACTTCAACATGCAGGGGATGCAAAAGACCATTCCTGAGTTGTTCTCAATGCTGAAATCAGCGGAGGTAGAAGTCAAGAAGGAACATCAAGTGTTGATGGTCAATAAAACCACTAAGTTCAAGAAAGGCAAGGGTAAAAAGAACTTCAAGAAGGACGGCAAGGAGGTTGCCGCGCCCGGCAAGCAAGCTCCGGGAAGAAGCCAAAGAATGGACCCAAGCCCGAGACTGAGTGCTTTTATTGCAAGGGAAGCGGTCACTGGAAGCGGAACTGCCCTAAATACTTAGCAGACAAGAAGGCCGGCAAAACAAAAGGTATATATGATATACATGTAATTGATGTGTACCTTACTAGTGTCCGTAGTAGCTCCTGGGTATTTGATACCGGTGCAGTTGCTCACATTTGTAACTCAAAGCAGGGGCTGCGGAATAAGCGGAAACTGGCAAAGGACGAGGTGACGATGCGCGTCGGGAATGGTTCCAAGGTCAATGTGATCGCCGTCGGCACGCTACCTCTATATCTACCTTCGGGATTAGTTTTAAACCTTAATAATTGTTATTTAGTGCCAGCTTTGAGCATGAACATTGTATCGGGATCTCGTTTAATTCGAGATGGCTACTCATTTAAATCTGAGAATAATGGTTGTTCTATTTATATGACAGATATGTTTTATGGTCATGCTCCTATGGTGAATGGTTTATTCTTTATGAATCTCGAACATAATACTACACATGTTCATAATGTGAGTACCAAAAGATGTAAGGTTGATAATGATAGTCCCACATACTTGTGGCACTGCCGCCTTGGTCACATAGGTGTCAAACGCATGAAGAAGCTCCATGCAGATGGACTTTTAGAGTCTCTTGATTATGAATCATTTGACACGTGCAAACCATGCCTCATGGGTAAGATGACCAAGACTCCGTTCTCAGGAACAATGGAGCGAGCAACCAACTTATTGGAAATCATACATACTGATGTGTGCGGTCCAGTGAGTGTTGAGGTTCGCGGTGGCTATCGTTATGTTCTCACCCTCACTGATGACTTGAGTAGATATGGGTATATCTACTTAATGAAACACAAGTCTGAAACCTTTGAAAAGTTCAAGGAATTTCAGAGTGAGGTTGAAAATCAACGTGACAGGAAAATCAAGTTTCTATGATCAGATCATGGAGGATAATACTTGAGTCACGAATTTGGCACACACTTAAGAAAATGTGGAATAGTTTCACAACTCACGCCACCTGGAACACCTCAGCGTAACGGTGTGTCCGAACGTCGTAATCGCACTCTATTAGATATGGTGCGATCTATGATGTCTCTTACCGATTTACCGCTATCTTTTTGGGACTATGCTTTAGAGACTGCCGCATTCACTTTAAATAGGGCTCCGTTGAAATCCGTTGAGACGACACCGTATGAATTATGGTTTGGGAAGAAACCTAAGCTGTCGTTTCTAAAAGTTTGGGGATGCGATGCTTATGTCAAGAAACTTCAACCTGAAAAGCTCGAACCCAAGTCGGAAAAATGCGTCTTCGTAGGATACCCAAAAGAAACTATTCGGTACACCTTCTACCTCAGATCCGAAGGCAAGATCTTTGTTGCCAAGAATGGGTCCTTTCTAGAGAAAGAGTTTCTCTCGAAAGAAGTAAGTGGGAGGAAAGTAGAGCTTGATGAAGTATTACCTCTTGAACCGGAAAATGGCGCAACTCAAGAAAATGTTCCTGAGGTGCCTGCACCGACTAGAGAGGAAGTTAATGATAATGATCAAGATACTTCTGATCAAGCTCCTACTGAAATTCGAAGGTCCACAAGGACACGTTCCGCACCAGAGTGGTATGGCAACCCTGTCATGGAAATCATGTTGTTAGACAACGGTGAACCTTCGAACTATGAAGAAGCAATGGCGGGTCCGGATTCCGACAAATGGCTTGAAGCCATGAAATCCGAGATAGGATCCATGTATGACAATGAAGTATGGACTCTGACTGACTTGCCCGTTGAACGGCGAGCCATAGAAAATAAATGGATCTTTAAGAAGAAGACAGACGTGGATGGTAATGTGACCATCTATAAAGCTCGACTTGTCGCTAAGGGTTATCGACAAGTTCAAGGGGTTGACTACGATGAGACTTTCTCACCGGTAGCGAAGCTAAAGTCCCTCCGAATCATGTTAGCAATTGCCGCATTCTACGATTATGAGATATGGAAAATGGACGTCAAAACGGCATTCCTTAATGGTTTCCTTAAGGAAGAATTGTATATGATGCAGCCGGAAGGTTTTGTCGATCCTAAGAATGCTGACAAGGTGTGCAAGCTCCAACGCTCGATTTATGGGCTGGTGCAAGCATCTCGGAGTTGGAACATTCGCTTTGATGATATGATCAAAGCGTTTGGGTTTACGCAGACTTATGGAGAAGCCTGCGTTTACAAGAAAGTGAGTGGGAGCTCTGTAGCATTTCTCATATTATATGTAGATGACATACTATTGATGGGAAATGATGTAGAACTCTTGGACAGCATCAAGGCCTACTTGAATAAGAGTTTTTCAATGAAGGACCTTGGAGAAGCTGCTTATATATTAGGCATCAAAATCTATAGAGATAGATCGAGACGCCTCATAGGTCTTTCACAAAGCACATACCTTGATAAGATATTGAAGAAGTTCAATATGGATCAATCTAAGAAGGGGTTCTTGCCTGTGTTACAAGGTATGAAATTGAGCTCAGCTCAATGTCCGACCACGGCAGAAGATATAGAAGAGATGAGCGTCATCCCCTATGCATCAGCCATAGGTTCTATTATGTATGCCATGCTGTGTACCAGACCTGATGTAAACCTAGCCGTAAGTTTGGTAGGAAGGTACCAAAGTAATCCCGGCAAGGAACACTGGACAGCGGTCAAGAATATCCTGAAGTACCTGAAAAGGACTAAGGAAATGTTTCTCGTTTATGGAGGTGACAAAGAGCTCGTCGTAAAGGGTTACGTCGACGCTAGCTTCGACACAGATCTGGATGACTCTAAGTCACAAACCGGATATGTGTATATTTTGAATGGTGGGGCAGTAAGCTGGTGCAGCTGCAAGCAAAGTGTCGTGGCGGGATCTACATGTGAAGCGGAGTACATGGCAGCCTCGGAGGCAGCACATGAAGCAATATGGGTGAAGGAGTTCATCATCGACCTAGGAGTCATACCCAATGCGTCGGGGCCAATCAAACTTTTCTGTGACAACACTGGAGCTATTGCACTTGCCAAGGAGCCCAGGTTTCACAAGAAGACAAGTCACATCAAGCGTCGTTTCAACTCCATTCGTGAAGATGTTCAAGATGGAGACATAGAGATTTGTAAAGTACATACGGACCTGAATGTAGCAGATCCGTTGACTAAACCTCTCCCTAGGGCAAAACATGATCAACACCAGAATTCCATGGGTGTTAGATTCATCACAATGTAACTAGATTATTGACTCTAGTGCAAGTGGGAGACTGTTGGAAATATGCCCTAGAGGCAATAATAAAAGCATTATTATTATATTTCCTTATTCATGATAATTGTCTTTATTCATGCTATAATTGTGTTATCCGGAAATCGTAATACATGTGTGAATAACAGACACCAACATGTCCCTAGTAAGCCTCTAGTTGACTACCTCGTTGATCAACAGATAGTCATGGTTTCCTGACTATGGACATTGGATGTCATTGATGACGAGATCACATCATTAGGAGAATGATATGATGGACAAGACCCAATCCTAAACATAGCACAAGATCGTATAGTTCGCTTGCTAGAGTTTTCCAATGTCAAGTATCCTTTCCTTAGACCATGAGATCGTGTAACTCCCGGATACCGTAGGAGTGCTTTGGGTATACCAAACATCACAACGTAACTGGGTGACTATAAAGGTAGACTACGGGTATCTCCGAAAGTGTATGTTGGGTTGACATAGATCAAGACTGGGATTTGTCACTCCGTATGACGGAGAGGTATCACTGGGCCCACTCGGTAATGCATCATCATAATGAGCTCAAAGTGACCAAGTGTCTGGTCATGGGATCATGCATTACGGTACGAGTAAAGTGACTTGCCGGTAACGAGATTGAACGAGGTATTAGGATACCGACAATCGAATCTCGGGCAAGTAACATATCGGTTGACAAAGGGAATTGCATACAGGGTTGATTGAATCCTCGACATCGTGGTTCATCCGATGAGATCATCGTGGAGCATGTGGGAGCCAACATGGGTATCCAGATCCCGCTGTTGGTTATTGACCGGAGAGTCGTCTCGGTCATGTCTGCTTGTCTCCCGAACCCGTAGGGTCTACACACTTAAGGTTCGGTGACGCTAGGGTTGTGAAGATATGTATATGCAGTAACCCGAATATTGTTCGGAGTCCCGGATGAGATCTCGGATGTCACGAGGAGTTCCGGAATGGTCCGGAGGTAAAGAATTATATATAGGAAGTGCTGTTTCGGCCATCGGGACAAGTTTCGGGGTCACCGGTATTGTACCGGGACCACCGGAAGGGTCCCGGGGGTCCACCGGGTGGGGCCACCTATCCCGGGGGGGCCCCATGGGCTGAAGTGGGAGGGAACCCAGCCCAAAGTTGGCTGGGGCGCCAACCCCCCAAGGGCCCATGCACCTAGGGTTGGGGGGGAACCCTAAGGGGGGCGCCCCCTTGCTTGGGGGGCAAGCCCCCCACCCCTTGGCCGCCCCCCCCCCTAGGAGATCCCATCTCCTAGGGCCGGCCACCCCCCTTGGCACCCCTATATATAGTTGAGGAGAGGGGAGGACTTCATACCTCAGCCTTGGCGCCTCCCTCTCTCCCCGTTACGACTCTCTCTCGTAGTATAGGCGAAGCCCTGCTACTGTGACGCCCTGCATCCACCACCACGCCGTCGTGCTGCTGGATCTTCATCAACCTCTCCTTCCCCCTTGCTGGATCAAGAAGGAGGAGACGTCTCCCGTCCCGTACGTGTGTTGAACGTGGAGGTGCTGTCCGTTCGGCGCTTGGTCATCGGTGATTTGGATCACGTCGTGTTCGACTACATCATCACCGTTCTTTGAACGCTTCCGCACGCGATCTACAGAGGTATGTAGATGCATCTGATGACTCATTGCTAGATGAACTCCTAGATGGATCTTGGTGAAACGAGTAGGAAATTTTTTGTTTTCTGCAACGTTACCCAACAAGCCCACCCCTAGGGTCAGCGCTACACACGGCCTCCAACACATATCCTACAAACACCAGAAACTAGTTGCAACTCCTGGACAGAGATCAAGGTGGTTAACAAGTCGAGAGGGTCCAATGGTTTTGGGCTCAACGCGTGGTGGTAGCTGTTCATGGATCACAAACACAGAACTCAGTTCTTGAGGTTGGTTTCAATGAGTCAACCCAGCATGTACTCCTGCAGGGACTCTCACCGCTCCCTTTACCAAATCGTGTTCACACATAGTAGGACATGGTCATCACCATTCCAATTCATTCCCAATGAATCAGACCCGACTCAACTCTAAGCAGTAGAAGGCATGACAAACAAGCATGAATGAGTAGGCACATCAGGGCTCAAACAACTCCTACTCATGCTAGTGGGTTTCATCTATTTACTGTGGCAATGACAGGTCATGCAGAGGAAAAGGGATTCAGCTACCGCAACATGTAACAGTTGAATCGATGTTGTCCTAATACAGTAAAAGGGAGCAGGAGCGAGAGAGTGGGATTGTATCGGAATGAACAAGGGGGTTTTTCTTGCCAAGAACTTCTGAAGATAGTATAGCTATTCATCGGTGTCATCAAACTCATCGCTGGAACCACGTCTATTGAGAGGGGACAAATACCGGTAAAAAAGAAGGAACATAATCAATGCTATGCAATAATATGAAGCATGAGCATGACATGGCAATATGATGTGATTTGAGCTAATGCAACTAAAACAAGAAGGGTTTGAGCTAATTTGAACAAAGGGTTCAAATTCAAACTCAACTTATGAATTTATAATGTGCATTATCATGTTTTGATCTAAACATCAAGGTTAAGTTGTTTAAACATGCATGAAAATGTTACAGATGGATAGATTGGATTTTTCTGATAATTTTTCATCTATAAATTATTTCATTTGGAGTTACGGTTGATTTTATATGATTTTTAGAAGTTTATGACATTTTCTGAAATTTCCTGAATTAAATTAAATCCAAAAAATAGCTTATTGCGTCGGCATAACATCAGCAGGTCAACATGCTAGGTCCAGGTCAAACCTGACCAGTGGGTCCCACTGATCAGTCTCACAGTCATGGCTAGGTTCACAGACATGTGGGCCTGGTCAAAGGCCACGTCAGCACGGTCAATGCTGACGCGTGGGTCTACTAATTTTATTAATTAACCTAATTATTTTGGTTATCCAATAAACTAACAAAGCGGGACCCATGGTCAGTGTCTAGTGTTAAAATAATAGGGTTAGTTAGCCCATAATCTAATGACGGCCATGTCAGCTAACCGACGATTAGCCGCTGGCCCTAATCAGGACACGGCGGAGGTCCTCGTCCGGCCGTTTCTGGTGATGAGAGGTCATGTGGATGGGTTCTGAGGAAACCGCGCGATGAGGCGCGTCGGACGGTGGCAGCTGCGGGCGTTGGGGTGGCGTGCAACAGCGGCAGCGACGAGCCGGGCGGTGGCCGGAGCTCGGGACACACGGGCGCTGTTGCTGCAGTGCGTTAGCGAGTGGGATTAGGTGATGGGCGGACTCCACATGGCTCCGGGAGCATGCAAGACTCGATGGTTCGAGCAGCGGAGCACAGCAGCTAGGTTCCCGGTGGCCATGGCGGTCAGCGGTGCTCGGGCACGCGGGTGACGGTGATATGGCACGGGAATGAGCGAAATGAAAAAGGGGAAACAAGAAGGAGCTCATGGTGAGGACAATGAGCAGGTCAGTGGGCTCATGGGAGGCTGGACGGCGTCGGAGCATCTCTTGCGATCTCGGAGCCAAAGGTTGAAGACGATGGCGTCTGCATCACTGCAGGGTTCCCGGCGTCGCTTGGCGCAGTTAGGAGGAAGAGTAGGTCGAGGCGGAGCTTTGGGATGCGTCGGGGAGGTGAGGCAGTGGCTGTGGCCACGGCAACGGCGAGCGGCGGCGACGAGCGTGTCGGGAAGAGAGAAGAGAGGGGAGGGGAGAGAGCTGCGAGGAGGGGAGAGAGCTGCGAGGAGGGACGAGGTGCGGAGGGTCGAGGGGGGTGCTTGGCTCCGTCGGGTGCCTGCAGCGGCGAGCAGGTAAGCAGGAGGTGGCCGGCGTGTGGTCGCGCGCGCCGGGCACGCGCCCTTCGTCCTCCTGGCAAAAGGAGGAAGACGGGAGGGGAGGTGGAGATGGGCTGGGCCGGCTATGCACAGTGTTGGGCTACAGGAGCACCAGGTAAGAAAGCCCAGGTAAGGGATTTCCCCTTTCTGTTTCCTTTTTCTATTTCCTGTTTTTATGTTCTGGTTTAAAATAAATACTAAACCATTTCATAAAATCCTGGAAATAATTATGGGTGCCGTCTGAATTATTCCAGTGACCCCTAACAATTTCCAACATTTTTGGACCATCTAAAAAATATATATAGCATTTAAATAGCTCCAATTCAAATATGTTTGAATTAATTCAAAATCCAAAATGCCATGGAAAAATGTGCATCATCTCTGGTTACTCTTTCCAGCATTTTCTAAAATTATGATCATTTTTGAAGGCCATTTGGGATCCTGAATATACATATTTTTTTAGTTGAACCTATTTGAATTTAATTGATGCTAGGGTTTGATCATCCCCCATTTCAAAGTTTCATAAAATTTAAACATGATGCATGGATGCTTATGCAAAGACAGACAAGGTCTAAGCTAGGGCTGTGATATTATGTCGATGGTGCCTTGCTGCGCCAGGGGCTGCACGGTGAGCGCAACCTCGAGGTGGACATTCTCCGGTGCGACGGCGGGCAGTCGCAGGGTCACCAGTGAGTCGAAGAGGTTGTCACCATAGAGGCCGCCTCTGCCACAAGACGGTGCCTTGGCACCAAGGCGCGCGGCCCCACGGCGTGATCCACCACGCCTGATGCCTGCGTGTGAAGAGAGAAGCTGCCAAGAGATTCCTCGGCCGCGGGAAGCTGCGCCTGCGCTCCCCGCACCACCTCGCCAAGACCGCGCGCTACCTGCGGTAGCGGCATGCGGGCCTCACCAATACCAAGCTCCACCTCCGAGGTAGGCCCCGGCAACCATGGCTAGCTCGCCTTCACCCCCGAGCTGTGTAGCGTCGCCTGGCCAGGCAAGTTCAAGCCGGATCTGCCTCCCCGCTACGACGGCACCGCCGACCCCATGGAGTTCCTGCAGCTCTACGAGCTGAGCATCGAAGTGGCCAACAGCGACGAGAAGGTCATGGTGAACTGGTTTCCCATGGCTCTCAAGGATGGTGCCCGCTCCTGGCTCCTGAACCTGCAGCACGGCTCGATCTCCTCCTGGGATGAGATGCGCGACCGCTTCGTCGCCAACTTCCAGGGCACCCGCGACCGCCCGCCGGCCGCGGGTGACCTGCGCCACATCAAGCAACAACCAGGGAGACCCTCCAGAAGTACATCCAGCGCTTCAACAACACTCGCCTCAAGATCCCCAAGGTCAAGGACAAGGCCATCATCTCTGCGTTTTCTGACGGCTTCCGCGATGTCAAGATGGAGGAGCTCGCTATCCACGAGAAACTGTGCACATCTCAGCAGTTGTTCAACCTGGCAACCAAGTGCGCAAGAGCTGGGGAGGGGCGTCTTTCCCTCCTCGAGCTGCCAGCTGCGGGTGCAGAGGAGAAGAAGGCCATGGCCAAGGACGTGAAGCGCAAGGAGGCAGCTATGCTCGCAGGGAGACGGGCACCAAGCGGTGCAGAGACCAGCCCGAGTCATCCAAGGGCAGCCGACCATTCTGCGCCTTCCACAATCTAAACACCCACAACACAAGCAACTGTCAAGTGCTCAGAGCCATTCATGAAGAGCGTTTCGGTCGACGCCCCGAGCGTAGCGACCGGGGCTACGACCGTGGAGGAGGACGTGGAGGCGGACCCTGGGACGACCGTGGCCCACGCCAGGAGTGGCACGACAGGCCTCGTGAGGATCGCTGGCAGGACCATCCTCGCTAGGGTGCCTGGAGGGACCAGCCTCGTGAGGATCGCCCTGAGGGCAACGTCGGTCTTCCCACGTTGCCGCCACCACCAAGAAGGAACGACGATCACAATCAGGACGAGGGGGCCGGGGGCTTCTAGGAGCCGCGTGCTATCGCCTGCATCTTGGGCGGCGTGCAAGCCCCAGCCTCTCAACGCGTTTTCAAACAGTTCGCTCGTGAAGTGAACGCGGTGCTCCCCAAGCTCGAGGCCACGCGCCCGCTCAGGTGGTCCCAGTGCGCCATCACTTTGAACTCAGCAGATCAGCTCAAGTGCGCAGGCACCGCTGGCGTTCTCCTGATGCTTTGTTCACCAGTCATCAGCAATGTGCAAGTTACCAAGACCCTCATCGACGGTGGCGCAGGGCTCAACGTCCTATCAGTCGACACGTTCGGCAACCTCCAGGTCCCGTATGAGCAGCTTCAGCCTACCAAGCCTTTCTCAAGAGTGACCGACGGTTCCACCACACCGATAGGGCAGGTCCGCCTGCCTGTCACCTTCGAGGAGCGCAAGAACTACCGCACCGATCTCATCGACTTCCACGTCGCGCACATCCGCCTGCCGTACAACACCATCCTCGGGTATCCGGCCCTGGCCAAGTTCATGGCGGTCACCCACCCCGGCTAGAACGTCCTCAAGATGCTGGGAAGCGGCGGGATCATCACGGTCCCATGTGAAGAGAATGATGTTGTGTGCTCCCACAAGCATGCCTTCCAAGCTGCAGCAATCGACGACCCCGACAGCAAAAGTGAGGGCCCTCCTAAGGCCCTCCCCAAGAAGAAGCAGTTGTGCTGTGCAGGATCTCAGGAGGGCGGCGACGCAGCTGGAGCCTCGTCAGGATCAGCGCCCGCTCCGAAGGCGCCCCCTTCCATCGCATAGGAAGGCGCGCCCGGTGCCCTCCTCGGGCAGGGCTCTGGGGCTCTCTTCTGGAGAGTCTCGGACCTTGCCAACCGCATGAGGGAGGTGCTTGCGCACCACTTGGAGGCGTGCTTCACGGCACGTTTCCCTCAGGAGAACACAGGGAAAGGAGTGCCCACCACTCAGGACTTCATCACCAAGACCACTCAGGAACTGCAGGACGAGAGGGCTATGCGCGGCGACCATCGCTCACCAGGCGCAGCTCCCCATCCAGGCGAGGACGCCGGGCTGCGCGTCTACATCGATGTCCCCGGGCTCAACTAGGCCGCATCTCAGGAGCGTTTCTGGGCTTCGCGTGTAGGCCATTGCAAGGGCCCACAACACAGCTACGTTCGCATGCCCTTCGGCTTGCCGAGCGTGGCGTCATCCTATCAGCGCAACATGCGGTGTGTCGTGGCGCCTCAGGAGGCCAGGTACCACGCCATCCTAGATGAGATGGGGACGGTCTTCAAGGAACCACCCGAGCCCCAGAGCCTCCCGAGGCTCAAGGCCTCGTGGCTCATGAGGAGCCATTCCTTCGCCGCGTACCTTCAGCTGCCCCAACCCTCCTTCGTTAATAGAACCAGGTGACATTTTCCATGTTTGTTTATGCTGGGAGCGCCCCCCGGGCTGCATTATTCCCAGGCCGCATGGGTCCGTCCCTGTGGCATGTATCCCTTTTGCTTATGTCTTTAGCTTACCTTGCTGGGGGAGCTCCTCGGGCTACATCATCCCCAAGCCGCTCAGGCCTGACCCAGTGGCATGTACCTTACTGCATTTACCTGAGTTGATTTGTCTTCCATGCTTAATCTGCCTATGAGTACCGCGTACTCGGTTGCCACCCGCCACGGGTCCACCCCTCTGTGGTGCAATCCGCTTGCGTGTTAAAAGGGGGGCTCCTGAGCATCGCGACTCAGGAGCTCTTACTGGCTCTCCAGCCCTCACCCCCTGGCCTTGACCACGACATCGCGACCTGGCATACCAGCGGCGGCTGAGCTTGCTCGAGGACCAGGACCACGACGTCTCTCACGAACACACAGCCGTCGAAGACATAAGACCAGGTGCAACCCGCCTTGAGGTAGGGCCTCGCGAGTCCCGCGCTGGCTCACGAGTGCCCAGATACACCTCGCAGCCCTGTCGTGCAAGCCATGTGTCAGGGCGGGGCTGTACACGCCCCAGGGGCTCCTCCCGGAGGGGGCCCCCCTCCCACGCACAAGTGGAAGCACCATGCTCCGCGCTGGCCGTCGACACTGCCGAGGAGCAGCTATGCCCGTGCACAAGCGGAAGCACTATGCTCCGTGCTGGTGATAAACAACTGCGGGCGGCTCCACAGTCGTACCAACCTTAGGGAGCCTAGAGCTCAGCGTCCGGCCTCACCGCAAGGCCTCCCCTCGGGAGAGCCGCATGAGGGGGCTGGACATGGGGGCTACGCTCGGGTCATGCCCAAGCGTACGCCACCCAACCAGGCCTCCCGGGCCTGGGGGCTGCTCTCAAGTCACGCCCAAGCACACGCCGCCCAAACGGGTCTCCCGAACCTGGTCGTCGCACGCCCCTCCCGAGGCCTCAGCAAGGGAAGGTATGGAGATTGTTTGCACGTCAAGGGGGACTCCTGAGCATCACGACTCAGGAGCCTAACTGGTCATGTAGCCCCTCACTCCTTGGTCCGTCCTAGTCTCCGGTCGTCCCAATGGCGGTTGAGGTATGCGCGGGGCCGGGCTCTGCCGACGTAGAACATTAGTCTATCCTCACGTACTCTCCCTATAAGCTGTTTGCGTGTCAAGGGGGACTCCTGAGCATCGCGACTCAGGAGCCTAACTGGTCACGTAGCCCCTCACTGCTTGGTCCGTCCTGGTCTCCGGTCAGCCCAACAGCGGTTGATGTATGCGCGGGGCCGGGCTCTGCCGATGTAGAACACAAAGCAGATAGGAAGAAAATCGCAAAACCTCGAAGCTAATATTACAAAACATATTGTCCTCGCAATATCAAATGAAAGTTTAACGCCTCCACGAGGCCTGATGCATGTTACAGGAACGAAACTGGAGATCAGCTGCAGGTCAACCCCGGATGCCGCCATCGCCTGCAGAAGGTGCTCCTCCCCGGTTAGCGACGTCTTCACCTGCACCACCAGCTGCAGGATCGGCGCCATCGCCGGACAAGGGTGCGCTGGCAAAGCCGCGGAACCTCTTCAGCAGGGCCTCCACCTGACCTTGCACGACTGCGGTGGCGGCTTCGCTATGATCTTCAGCCACAGGCTCCAGCAGCTCGTCAAGACAAGCGGTGGGGTCGTGAAGGTGCAGGTGGCTGAAGACACGGGTTAGTGCAGCTGAAGACAGGACGCGAGCTTCTGCCTCTACCATGGGACCGATACCATCCACAACCTCCTCAAGCGCCTTCACCAAGGGAGGAAGCAGCAGGGCGGGGCCATCCTCGTCGGTGGACAGCGGCCTCTCCAAGTCGTGCTCGTAGAGCGTCTTCAGTGCCTTGCAAGACCTCTCCTCGAGATCGGCAAAGGCCATGCGGTCTTCGGCCAAGACTCGCGCCTTGGCATCAAGATCGGCTTCCCTCGCCTTCACCTTCCGCTCCAGCTCCTCCAGCCAGCTGCGCTTGGCGACCTGCGTCTTCCCCAACTCCTCCAGCTCAGCATCGCGATTCTTGACGGCGTCCTCTCGGGCCTTCATCTCCTCCTCCTTCGCCATGCGGCCGCGTGCTTCTTCGGCATGGTTGTCCCTTGGGGCTGCACAAACTCCCAGTCGGACTGCCGACTGGCTGGATGTAGCGGCCGGCCGTCTTGTGGCCTGGAAGGGCTCTTCGGCCCGGGCTGGAGCGCGCCGGGCCTTGGAGTTCGTCAAGGCGTGGTATCCTGGGCTGAGTCTAGCCCAGCTAGCCACGTTCCGGCAAGAAGCTCAGGAGGAGTTGGCAGTCGTGGAAGACGATCTCGTCAAGCACGCGGCATCGATCGCCGAGTACACCGACACCAGCATCTTCGTCCTGGAGCGGGCTGAGAACGGCGACGAGGCGCCGCCGGAATGGTTCGGGCTATATCCGGACGATGGTGAGGACTCGGCGGAGGTGATCGACTCCAATGGCGAGGAAGAAGGCGAGGCGGAGGAGGGAGGCAAAGTGGAGGCGCCGGAGGTCGGAGCGGACAGCCAGCCTCAGCTCGACCGCGCCTCCAGCAACGAGCCACGCCCAACCGAGCCGGCTACCACTAGAGGCGATCAAGCGGAGACTGACCAGCCGGCTGCTCGACCAACCGGCACCGCTGATTCCACCATTCCACCAAGCCCATCTGCTGCTTCCTAGGCTGCCATTTTATCTTTGTTTTTTATCTAGAGTAAAATGCAAGCGCGGTCCTAATTCTTTTCCAAAAGTATCGATTGCGTCCTAATTCTTTCAAAATGCACATCTGGATCCTAATTCTTTCTAAGTTGTTCACCCGATGTCCTAATTTCATCTGACCGCCGCTGACCAGCTCGCATGGCGCTTTGACCGCCGCCACGTCGACTCGAGGGCCCACGCGGGAGATTTCCCGCGGTTGGAGGTTGGGAATTTAAGCAGTTTGGCCCCTGGAGTTTATGCTTTCATCATTCCCCAGTCCCTAGGTCTTCTGCTCGCTCTCTCCCTCTCTCTGGCGCCGCGCCGTCGCCGCCATGTCCGCCGCCGCTAGTTCGTCTGCCATGAAGCACCGCAGGAAGAAGGCTGCCCAAGCGCCTCCTCCACCTCCGGCATTAGCCCTTTTCTCGCCGCCCATCTCATCGCCGGCCCAAGCGGGTATGCTGCCAGTCAAGAGAAGGCCCAGTTGCAAGGTGCATTTCCCTTAAATGTTTCCCTCAAATGTTGACAGATTTCTGAAATTGCAATGCTCAACAACATTTCTGATTTTTTTTGCAGAAAAAGGCATGTCCACAAGTGGGCAGAAGTACATCCAATATGATATCTTCTTCTATGACTTATGATCTTGCTTCATCTACTGTGATTGAGATTTTACAGGACCAAGTGAGAGATTTTTATTCAAATGCAAGGTTAATAAATGCAATGCCATCTGTTCTTCCAGAAATTCACCTACATTACTAACTAAATGTTTGGTTGGTTTGTAGGCTATAGCTACTCAACAATCTCAAACAGCAGTGCCAGCTCCTCTACCAGAAAGCCAGTTCATTGCAAACTGCAGAGATGCCCTGCCACCTCGAAGAAGCCATACTACTGCTACACTAGGTTTGAAGAGAAGGAAGAAAGTGAAAAAGACTAAGGAGAACAAAGCCCCAACAATTCAGAAGTGAAGACTACAAAGCTGTTATGGAAAGAAGTAGTGTAGGATGTTTTTTTTTTGCTTAGGAAACAAGATGGTTTGTAATGAAACCTCATGCTGAGATGTGGCTTTGGGTTTCACACAAACCATGGAAATGTAATGCTATTTCCTACTTTTGTTGCACAACTTGAAGACCTTGTAATGCCGAATCCATCTATCTATCTTTCAGACTGCTTTTAAGTTCAATTACTAGTAAAAGAAAGGCCTTGTATATTACTGTTTATTTGTGCTGTCAATGCTAGTAAAAAATTGCTCCCAAAGTACAGAAAACAACCAAAATGCTGCCAAATTTTAGTTCAATTTCATTGCAACAGTACATGATCAACATCTGGATACACCAACAAGCATTGAACACTAGATACATCATACTACCACATCACTTCTTAAATCCTACATACACCACTACTACAATCAGTACAACAAGTGCACTGAGAATACTCCTACAGAGAAAAATGAGCTCATTCATCTTCTGCATTGCTTCTGCATAGACCACAGTCTCAACAGTGCTCTGCTTCTTCACTTGCACCTCTGTTTCTTCACTTGCAATGACACCAGCCGAATCAAAACTGCTCAATCCAGGGATGACGTATCCACCTCTCACCAAAAAATCAAAATAGTTGTCTGGTCCATCTTCCCAATAATAATGTTGGCAAGGATTTGGTGGAATCTGACAGAAATTGAGTAAAAAAAATCAGCCAAAAAGAAACACAGAAAAATCAAAATCGATTGGGCACTTGTAGAAGATCTTACATGGTGGTTGGGGCACTTGTAGAAAATCCTGCCTGGATTTGCCTATGATTTTGATAATAGACGAATTGTAGATCGAATGCGGCAGCTAGGGCATGGTACCAACGGCAGCATACCCGCTTGGGCCGATGATGAGATGGGCGGCGAGAAAAGGGCTAATGCCGGAGGTGGAGGAGGCGCTTGGGCAGCCTTCTTCCCGCGGTGCTTCACGGCAGACGAGCTAGCGGCGGCGCACATGGCGGCGATGGCGCGGCGCCAAAGAGAGGGAGAGAGCGAGGAGAAGACCTAGGGACTGGGGAATGATGAAAGCATAAACTCTAGGGGCCAAACTGCTTAAATTCCCAACCTCCAACCGCGGGAAATCTCCCGCGTGGGCCCTCGACTCGACGTGGCGGCAGTCAAAGCGCCACGCGAGCTGGTTAGCGGCAGTCGGACGAAATTAGGACCTCGGGTGAACAACTTAGAAAGAATTAGGATCCAGATGTGCATTTTGAAAGAATTAGGACCCAATCGACAGTTTTGGAAAAGAATTAGGACCGCGCTTGCATTTTATCTTAACAGTCTCGGTGAACTTGTTAATTTTGCACAATTCCACCCACGGGGTGTATCTTGAACTTCCGTTGAAGATTGGCCAAGGGCCTTTGCTATGTAAATATTTTTCCGAGTTCTACCTTTACTTGCTTATTGCTCTTTGGCTTTTTCCTTTGCCGCCTTCCCTTGGTCGCCGTCTTGCCAACCAGACAGCCGCTCCGCGGACTGTTGCTGGGTCAAGTACTTAGCTACTTTGGGAAGGCAAGTACTTAGCCGTTTAGAGTTCTTTAGCAAGTTATGTAGAACGCGGCGAGCCGGCTGCTCAACAGTCGGTCGTAAGAGGCGGGAAGCCGGCTTAAACTATGCACATTCTTGTGTCCTTAACCATTTTTAATGTGGGCACCCTTTCTACCTTACTCCTACCCGCCATCCAGTCACTCTGCGAGCTGCGGCTTCTGGCAGGACACGGCTTAAGTGCCACACATTACTTGTCTGGCTGCAGGAAGCATTTCATAGTACAAGACGGCAAGTCCTCGGGCCGACTAGTCGATCCCGGTGCCAGGCGGTATAACAAAAAATGACATACTCATAGGCATAATTCTTATCATATAGATAAAAGAGGGCAGTCCTCGAGCTCTTCTCGGGGCCCCCGGAGTCTTCATACTTTAATACAAAGGGTAGCGTGGTACATACTGCATCAATTGTAAAATCTTCGCAGGAGATTTGCATTCCATGGCCGCTCCGTATCCTTGCCGGAATCGTCCCTCTTGCGCGCTCGAGGCTTCTGAGCGTCGACCAGGTAGTAGGAGTCGTTTCCCAACACTTCACTGATGATGAAGGGGCCTTCCCATGGCGCTAAGAGCTTGTGCTGGCCGGCTGTTCGCTGGATCAGCCGGAGCACAAGGTCTCCTTCCTGGAAAGATCTCGGCTTGACCTTTCAATTGTAGTACTGGCGCAGGCTCTGCTGGTAGATGCCGGACCGGTTGAGTTCCAACAGCCGGCCTTCTTCTAGCAGATCGACGCCGTCTTGACATGCTTCTTCTGCCTCCTCTTCGGTGTACATGGTGACTCGGGGGGAGTCGAATTCTATTTCCGTTGGGATGACGGCTTCCGCACCGTAGATGAGGAAGAAAGGCGTGAAGCCGGTTGACTTGTTTGGAGTTGTGCGCATGCTCCAAAGGACGGCTGGCAGCTCATCGAGCTAGCAGCCGGCTGAACGCTCTAGAGGCTCGACCAGTCGAGGCTTGATGCCGGACAAGATGAGGCCTTTTGCTCGCTCTACTTGGTCGTTTGACTGCGGATGGGCAACGGACACTAAGTCCAGTTGGATGCCCTGCGTCGCGCAGAAACGGGCCAAGGCACCCTTGGGGAAGTTTGTGCCGTTTTCGGTGATGATGTTGTGTGGTATGCCATACCGGATGGTGATGTTGGAGATGAAAGTCACATCTGTTGGAGCATTCTGCTTCTTGATTGGTTTGGCTTCTATTCACTTGGTGAACTTGTCCACCGCGACAAGGTGATGAGTCACGGCACCTCGCACTGTTTTGAATGGTCCCACCATGTCCAGGCCCCAGACGGCAAAGGGCCAGGCAATGGGAATAGTCTTGAGTGCAGAAGCCGACTGATGTGGCTTGGAATGGAACTTCTAGCACCCTTTGCATTTTTGGACCAAGTCCTTGGCGTCTTCTAGACTAGTCGGCCAGAAAAAACCATGGCGGAAGGCTTTGGCGACAAGTGCTCTTGAAGCCACGTGGTGGCCACACTCGCCTTGATGGATGTCTTTGAGAATCGCTTGGCCTTGCTCCGGCTCCATGCAGCGCTGGAAGACACCAGTGACACTGCGCCTCACAAGCTCTCTGTTGACTATGGTGTAGGCTGCCGCCTGGCGTTGCACTTGCCGGGCCGAGATCTCATCAGTCGGCAGCTCTTTGTTCACCAGGAAATTGAGGATGGGCTGGGCCCATGAGGGTTCTGCGATTTCTTCGACTATCAGGACTGCAACTTGGACGAGGGTGGTTGGGCCGGGTGAAGCAAATATGCCCTAGAGGCAATAATAAAGTTATTATTTATTTTCTTATATGATGATAAATGTTTATTATTCATGCTAGAATTGTATTAACCAAAAACATAATACATGTGTGAATACATAGACAAATAGTATGTCACTAGTATGCCTCTACTTGACTAGCTTGTTGAATCAAATATGGTTAAGTTTCCTAGCCATAGACATGAGTTTTCATTTGATTAAACGGGATCACATCATTAGGAGAATGATGTGATTGACTTGACCCATTCCGTTAGCTTAGCACTTGATCGTTTAGTTTGTTGCTATTGCTTTCTTCATGACTTATACATGTTCCTATGACTATGAGATTATGCAACTCTCATTTACCTGAGGAACACTTTGTGTGCTACCAAACATGACAACATAACTGGGTGATTATAAAGGTGCTCTACAGGTGTCTCCGAAGGTACTTGTTGGGTTGGCGTATTTCGAGATTAGGATTCGTCACTCCAATTGTCGGAGAGGTATCTCTGGGCCCTCTCGGTAATGCACATCACATAAGCCTTGCAAGCATTGCAACTAATGAGTTTTTTGCGGGATGATGTATTACGGAACGAGTAAAGAGACTTGTTGGTAACGAGATTGAACTAGGTATTGAGATACCGACGATCGAATCTCGGGCAAGTAACATACCGATGACAAAGGGAACAACGTATGTTGTTATGCGGTCTGACCGATAAAGATCTTCGTAGAATATGTAGGAGCCAATATGAGCATCCAGGTTCCACTATTGGTTATTGACCGGAGACGTGTCTCGGTCATGTCTACATAGTTCTCGAACCCGTAGGGTCCGCACGCTTAACGCTACAATGACAGTTATATTATGAGTTTTATGTTTTTGATGTACCGAAGGTTGTTCGGAGTCCCGGATGTGATCACAGACATGACGAGGAGTCTTGAAATGGTCGAGACATGAAGATTGATATATTGGAAGCCTATGTTTGGATCTTAGAAGTGTTTCGGGTGAAATCGGGATTTTACGGGAGTACCAGGAGGTTACCGGAACCCCCCGGGGGCTTAATGGGCCTACATGGGCCTTAGTGGACAAGGAGGGAAACAAGGGAAGTGTGGGGCGCGCCCCCCAAGGCCCAAACCGAATTGGTTTAGGGCAAAGGGGGCCGGCCACCCTCTTTCCTTCTTCCTCCCTCCCAAGTCCTAATCCAACTAGGAAAAGGGGGGGGAGTCCTACTCCTGGTGGGAGTAGGACTCCTCCGGCGCGCCTCTCCCCTTGGCCGGCCACACCCCCCCTTGCTCCTTTATATACAGGCGCAGGGGGGCACCTCTAGAAAGAAGTTGATCAAGTTGATCGTCTCTCAGCCGTGTGCGGTGCCCCACTCCACCATAGTCCACCTCGATAATACTGTAGTGATGCTTAGGCGAAGCCCTGCGTCAGTAGAACATCAACAACGTCACCATGCCGTCGTGCTGATGAAACTCTCCCTCAACACTCGGCTGGATCGGAGTTAGAGGGACGTCATCGGGCTGAACGTGTGGTGAACTCGGAGGTGCCGTGCATTCGGTACTTGATCGGTCAGGTCGTGAAGACGTACGACTACATGAACCGCGTTCTGCTAACGCTTCCGCTTTCGGTCTACGAGGGTACATGGACAACACTCTCCCCTCTCGTTGCTATGCATCACCATGATCTTGCGTGTGCGTAGGAATTTTTTTGAAATTACTACGTTCCCTAACAGTGGCATCCGAGCCAGGTTTTATGCGTTGATGTTATATGCATGAGTAGAACACAAGTGAGTTGTGGGCGATATAAGTCATACTACTTACCAACATGTCATACTTTGGTTCGCCGGTATTGTTGGATGAAGCGGCCCGGACCGACACTACGCGTACGCTTACGCGAGACTGGTTCTACCGACGTGCTTTGCACATAGGTGGCTAGCGGGTGTCAGTGTCTCCAACTTTAGTTGAACCGAGTGTGGCTACGCCCGGTCCTTGCGAAAGTTAAAACAACACCAACTTGACAAACTATCATTGTGGTTTTGATGCGTAGGTAAGAATGGTTTTTGCTAAGCCCGTGCAGCCACGTAAAACTTGCAACAACAAAGTAGAGGGCGTCTAACTTGTTTTTGCAGGGCATGTTGTGATGTGATATGGTCAAGACATGATGCTAAATTTTATTGTATGAGATGATCATGTTTTGTAACCGAGTTATCGGCAACTGGCAGGAGCCATATGGTTGTCGCTTTATTGTATGCAATACAATCGCCCTGTAATGCTTTACTTTATCACTTAGCGGTAGCGATAGTCGTGGAAGCATAAGATTGGCGAGACGACAACGATGCTACGATAGATATCAAGGAGTCGCGCCGGTGACGATGGTGATCATGACAGTGCACTACTAGGAAAAGGCCTACTAATGGCGCACCTAATTTGGCCATTAATGGCGCATTAGTGGTGCGCCATTAGTAGCACGCCATTAGTATATTTTACTAATGGCGCACCACTGGTGCGCCATTAGTATCTGGTATACTAATGGCGCACCTCAGATGCGCCATTAGTAATACAATAGTGCGCCATTAGTATGCCTCCCAGGGGGCCATGTATACCCAGGTGCTTTGGCATACTAATGGCGCACGACAACAGGATGCGCCATTAGTAACTTCAGCATACTAATTGCGCACTGTTTAATGATGCGCCATTAGTATCCTTTGGCATACTAATGGCGCACTATGATGTGATGCGCCATTAGTATGAATATTAGGTTTTTTTATTTTTTAATTTTCTGTTTTTTGCACAGGTTACAAAATGTATAATTGGAGAAAATATAGACAACACACATCAACAACAGATTCAGCAAATACAATAGAAGATTAGTCTCTGAATACAATTCATCATTTTAGTCTCCGAATACAATTCATCATATTAGTCTCCGAATTGAAAAGACCGAACAAAGATAGAACATTATATTACAAGTCTCGAGACCGCGAGTAGAGAGTTTGTCTTCACATTACAAGTCGATATCGATCATCTAAACTACCATCACATAGAAGAGAGCTACGGTCATCACGATGAGCATCATCACGATGAAACTCGTCTTCATCCGGTTCCTCCAACGCTCCCTCCCCTCTCCCGCTAGATAGCGGGCGTATCTAGATTCGGCCTCGGCCCTAGTGGCGTACCCTTTGTAACTGTTACCGCTGAATCGTTGAACCTGTCTCCGACACTCCTCCCAGTAGTCGTAGACTCCGGGAACCTTACCCTTGTACACGACATACCACGGCATCGCTATGCAGTAGCCAGACGAAACGTTAGTACCTATTCACAGACAATACATAAGCAATATATAAGTATGCAACAGAACGATCGGAAGAGAAAAGCAAGACATTAATAGCATCGATTACATCTAAGTTGAACGACTCTCGAAACCAAAGAGACATACTACAAGTTCATTAAAATTTAATTACAACATGAGCCAATCGATGTTTCAGAACTAGACACAGCATCACTGCTTGCGACTCGACTCAAGGGACCGGAGCGTGGATGAAGCCGCCGTCTATCGTGGGAGTCATGAAACAACGGGCGTTGTCAGCCTGCATTTGTAGGATTGTGTCGATGTCACTGTTGGACAGTTGATTTCTGAGGTAGAACTGCCCCGAGGTACGAAGGACATCTTGATGGATGATTTCCGCAAACTCCGACTGGATGCGAAAGAATTCTTGTCTGATGTCCGCGTCCTGGATTGCCGACACGCTCGCGGCCCAATCTTTGAGTCTACTCGGTAGCAGAAGTTGATGATGGTCCCGTACGATCTCCCGCATGTGATGGATGGCGTAGTAGGCACCCTTCTGACCGCCAGGCGGCTGCTTGACGCAGCAGAACGTCGTATTGTGGGAGAACACGTGCTTGCCGTACTTACGAATAGGCCTGGTGAAGGTGCCTCCAGATTTGACGTAGCCGGGGAGAACATCATCAAGAACCTTCTTGACATTTGTGTAGTCTACGTTCGACTGATAGTCCGGGTCGAAATACGTGGCCATGGAATATTTGGGGCTTAGGAGGATGAGCGTGCAATGTGTGTCACTGCAGAAAACATGGAATGTTAAAATAAAAACGATCGAAATCTAAGAATTCGTATGTTACGGGGCGGTTGAGGGGAGGTCTTACTCGGGAAAGTAAGGCACGAGGAAGTTATCCTTATCTTGGTTTGCCAGAATGACGCCTTCGAGGTAAGAACTCGCGACTTGCCGGTCCCCAGCGCTACCCAAGATCTTGGCACGCATGTAGAAGGGGTCGACTATCACGATGTTCGGGGTCTTGTCGCGAATGATCCGCATCTCCATACTCAGCGAAAATAGCCGAACGAAGGTGTAGTGCAGCGGATGAAGGTTCAACATAGCGTGGATGTCATCAAAACGCAGGACGATCGTACCCCCGATGGAGTTATCCACAAAGCCCTTGCCCTCTGGCACCTTGGCCGCGAAAAACGGGTATGTCACATCCTTTTCTCCGAGACGCCGCTTCTCCAAAGAAAGAACACTGTCATGCAGATTCCGCATAGCACCGGTTGCAGCATCGAGCATATTTCTCGGTAGCATCGGCCTACCCGCCACATGCACCCTCCTCGAGATATCCTCAGGTGAAGGTGTCCCGTCCTGAGCACGGATCGTACTCGGTGCCGGCTGGCCCGCACCCTTGTTAGTCTTTCTTTTGCGTGCCTTCTTCTTCTCCTGTAATGGGACCGAGTTCTGCTCACAGACCGCCTTCTTGAGTGTGTTGGGGCTGATCATATTTCGCACCTCGCCTATTTGAGGCTCGGTGAAGTCAGCAGCTGGAGGCGTCTCCTGAGAGCTGAACTGCAGACGACGCCTGTTGCAACTTGGCTTCTCCGCGGTACCAGCTAGATCGCGCACGTCTTTTGTTGGGTTGGGTTCTTGAGAAGGAGGCCCCATAAAGTCGCCACCGTACCCATGATCGGCAAAGTACTGATCGACGTTGGCAAATGTATCGTCGTCGTCGTCGTTCTGATCCTGTGCCATATGCATGTTCGGATCCAGTGGCATAGGGATGTATGGCACCGTTGTGGTGGTCTTGCCATGGGGCCGACTTGGCGCCGGCACGACTGGCGGTGTTGTCTTTGGGGTGGTGTCCCCCGCCCCCAAATGAATCTGGCTCTTCGTCCAAAGTAGGGGCCAGCTCAGGCAGGCGCTGAGGGTCATCACGTCATCATCGTCGGCCCCGACGGGTCGAATCGGAGGAAACAACTCGTCGCAGCCTGGCAGCACCCGAACCAGTTGAACCCTAAACAAGTTGGGTGGCATCTGGGTACCGTGGAACAAGGGGTTGCCCAGTTGAATGATTTTTCCCTTGGCGACATTGACCAACTTGTTGTTCACGAAGTGCAGGAGAGTGCACGGAACATCGGCGGCGCCCTGCGAAAACATGTAGGGCGTCAGGGATGCCCAGTCAAAGGCAAGGAGATGAAGTCCTCGGCCGAGAGAGGCTTAATTAGTTACCGTGATGATGGTGTCGAGCTCGGCTAATGTTGAGGCACCGCCAACGGCGGGCGTGCAGTTGACGGAGGGGCCGCTTGCTGCAGAGGTGCCGGCCGACGTACACCCGGGTGCATTAAGCTTCCGTGCCGGCGTCGGAGACACCAATGCCGCCTCCGCCAGAGACACCAATGGCCCCGCCATCGCGTTCTGCGAGTTGCTGGCCGTGAAGCTATGAATCGGGGGCGGCCCCTGTTGGCCGCCCGCAATCCACGCACTAATCCCCTGGATCAAGGTAGGAACAATGGCGGTGATCGTCGCTCCGAGTTGTTGTTGCACTTGGTCTTGGACAATCTCCGGAATCCGCGCCACCTGTGCCCTGAGTTCTTGAACCTCGCGCGCATGGCTTTCCGAGCTGGTCTTTTTCTCCTTTCGCCCAGCAGTGTTATAGTATGACGACCATTTTGTCGACAAGCCTTTGCTGGCCACACGACCAGCTGACGTCGGCTTACTGAGCTTATCCTTTTTCTTCATTACATTCAACGCCCTATTTAGAGTGGTGTCCCAAGGGTTGCTCTTAGTCGACCCCGCGCTACTGCTTTCAGTCACCTGCGGAAGGAATGTGAGCCATTTAGAAATTTGGCTTCATTAATTAGAATGCAACCATATGGAGCTAATTACGCGGGGGTGTATTCCTTACCAGAACAAGCTCAAGCGCCCTGGTCTTCGGATCCGTGGTAAGCTCCTTTGTTTTCGGGTCCTTCCTGTACCGGGCCCTGACAAAGTTCCTGGTCCGCTTGTCACCGTATTTATCGAAGAGGGGCGGTAGGCCTTGCACGACACGGTCCGCCTCCTCCTTGTCCCATATAGGCTCCGCCACTCTGTAACCGCCGGGACCGAGTGTGTGTTCCCCTAAGTTCAGCTCCCGCATTTCTTTCCCCCACTTACTTGATTCGGAGTTTGCAGTGCTCGAGCAATTGATCTTGAAGTCACTGTAGTCATCTTCGGTGATCGAAGGATTTTTCTCCTTGATCTTCTCATAACTCTCACCTTTCTCGATCATTCTCTTCACATTGCTTTTCCAAGTAGACAGGGCCTTGCTCATCTTCGTGAGGGCAGCATTGTTCACTTTATTCCCTTTGAGGCTTGTGTTTTCAAATTCAGCGGGGAACTTGTATCGTTCGTGCAGCTTTGTGAAGAGGAGGTTGCACAAATTCCCTCGGTCAGGATGCCTCAGGTTCTCGGTGTTGATCGAGACGGTGCTCCGGAGAATGCACCCGAGCTAAAGTGAGTACCCCTTGACTATTCATTCAGGCGCCGTTGGATTCCCGTCGGAGTCCACTTCAGTAACTTCCTCCTTGAGGGTGCGGAGCACGGTCGGGCGCCGGTCCTTCCGTTATCTCTTCGGTTGGCTGCCATCTGTGCGTGCACCGCCATCTGTAGGATCGAAAGTATGTCTAGAGGGGGGGTGATTAGACTACTTGACCAAATAAAAACTTAACCTTTTCCCAATTTTAGTTCTTGGCAGATTTTAGCTATTTTAGGATAAGTCAAGCAATCATCACACAATACAAGCAAGCATGCAAAGAGTATATTGGCAGCGGAAAGTAAGGCATGCAACTTGCAAGAATGTAAAGGGAAGGGTTTGGAGAATTCAAACGCAATTAGACACGGATGTTTTTCCCGTGGTTCGGATAGGTGGTGCTATCCTACATCCACGTTGATGGAGACTTCAACCCACGAAGGGTAACGGTTGCGCGAGTCCACACAGGGCTCCACCCAAGGGCAACAGTTGCGCGAGTCCACACAGGGCTCCACCAACGAAGGGTCCACGAAGAAGCAACCACCCACAAAGGGTCCACGAAGAAGCAACCTTGTCTATCCCACCATGGCCATCGCCCACGAAGGACTTGCCTCACTAGCGGTAGATCTTCACGAAGTAGGTGATCTCCTTGCCCTTACAAACTCCTTGGTTCAACTCCACAATCTTGTCGGAGGCTCCCAAGTGACACCTAGCCAATCTAGGAGACACCACTCTCCAAGAAGTAACAAATGGTGTGTAGGTAATGAACTCCTTGCTCTTGTGCTTCAAGTGATAGTCTCCCCAACACTCAACTCTCTCTCATAGGATTTGGATTTGGTGGAAAGAATATTTGAGTGGAAAGCAACTTGGGAAGGCTAGAGATCAAGATTCATATGGTAGGAATGGAATGTCTTGATCTCAACACATGACTAGGTGGTTTTCTCTCAGAACATATGAGTAGGAATGGTGTGTGTGTTCTGATGGCTCTCTCATCGAATGAGAAGGAGGTGGAGGGGTATATATAGCCTCCACACAAAATCCAACCGTTACACATAATTTACCAATCTCGGTGGGACCGAATCAGAAAACTCGGTCTGACCGAAGTAGTAAACCTAGTGACCGTTAGGAATTTCGGTGGGACTGACATGCAACTCGGTAGGACCGATTCGGTTAGGGTTTGGGCATAACTTAATCTCGGTGAGACCGATTACACAAACTCGGTGAGACCGAATTTGGTAATTAGCTAACCAGAGAGTTGGTCAGGCAAACTCGGTGGGACCGATTTGCTCTTTCGGTGAGACCGAGTGGAACTCGGTGAGACTGAAAAGTTACAAAGGGGAAACACTGAGTTTACATTGCAATCTCGGTGGGACCGATTCGCTCTTTCAGTGAGACCGAAAAGTTACGAAAGGGAAACAGAGAGTTTGCAATCCCATCTCGGTGAGACCGAGATCCCTATCGGTAGGACCGAATTTCTAGGGTTTGGCAGTGGCTAATGACAAGTGAAACTCGGTGGCGCCAGATAGGAAGAATCGGTAGGACCGAGTTTGGCTTAGGGTTTAGGTCATATGTGGATATGGGAAAGTAGTTGAGGGTTTTGGAGCATATCACTAAGCACATGAAGCAAGAGGCTCATTAAGCAACACCTCATCCCTCCTTGATAGTATTGGCTTTTCCTAAAGACTCAATGTGATCTTGGATCACTAAAATATAAAATGAAGAGTCTTGAGCTTTTGAGCTTGAGCCAATCCTTTGTCCTTAGCATTTTGAGGGTTCCACTTTCACATCCATGCCATGCCAATCATTGAGCTTTCCTGAAATAATCATCTTGGAATAGCATTAGCTCAATGAGCTATATGTTGTTATGAATTACCAAAACCACCTAGGGATAGTTGCACTTTCAATCTCCCCCTTTTTGGTAATTGATGACAACATATAGATCAAAGCTTCGACAAATGATAATAAGCATGAGATATATCGTCGCTTTGAGAAGTATGTGATAAGTAAGAGCTCCCCCTAAATTTGTGCATATTTAAAATTTGCTTTGGACTGCAAATGCACAAAGAGTTAGAGTCATGGGTTACTCTTCCATGTCACATACATCTTGTTGGAGTGCTTAAAATGATAAGAATGAAATACATGCACTCATCACCAAGAATAGTGAATGATCACACAAGATAGATAGTATAATAGCAATAAGCAAGCATTAAGTGTAGCTTATGATCAAACACATGATCATCGATGTCTCACAAATAATGATGTAGTATCAAGCACTCAAAAGCAGAAAAGGTTCGAAAAACCACCAAATAAAGCAAGAGAGAAAAGCAACACTCTCTCTCTCGAAGCCTATGATCTATACATCTTCTCCCCCTTTGGCAACAAGTTACCAAAAAGTTCCTAGAAAATGCATAGCACTAGATCGACGCTCAGGCTTGATCTTCAGGTGGTGGTGGAGTCCGGATCACTCCAAGGACGAAGGCTTCTGTAGATGTTGAAGTAGTCGCTGGAGTTTGAGCTGAAGTAGACGCTGGAGCTGAGGCTGTAGCTGGTGCTGAAGTAGTGGCTCTGGTGTCAGCAACTGGCACGGCAGACGACCTCGGGCCTCGTGGCACTCTAGAAAAAGCATGAGTCGTGGTCCTGCCTCTCCTCTCATTCATGTCCTCCTGGAGCTGCTCCACTATAGACTGAACTTCCGTTACTTTGACATCCAAGTCATAGAACTTCTGTTCCATGATCCTCTCTAGGCTCTGCTGATTCTTAGTGAGGTTGGCCAGACTTTGCTCAATTCTCAGCGTGGATGCAATCAAGTAACCAAGCTGCTCTTGTTTAGTCTTCAAGAAGTATTCAGATGCCTTTGCTTGAGTAGGCATCCTGGCAGCTTTCTCCTTCCTCGCCTTCTCCTTCTTTGCGTATGCTTGGGCAGATGATGGCACGTTCTCTGTCATCACAACTTCATTGTTCTCGAAATTTGGACGGATGGGCAGGTGTTCCTTATCCAACAAATATACGCCCGTGCCCATCTTGGAGTTGATGAGCTCCTGAATCTGAGGGCCATATCCACAGCTCCTCTTCTGATCTGCCGCAGTCCTTTTGATCGTTTCCACTATGAGGCTCATGACTTTGAATTTTTGAGGCACGTCAAAAACATGAAGCAAGTTGATCGCGTGACCTCTGATCATCTTGTGATCTCCAGACTTGGGCAATAAGGTGTGCCTAAGATCCAATTGATAGTCGGGAGCCCTGATAGAAGGTAATGTACTGAGCCAAACTTGAAGGTATCAAGTGCTTCATTTGGGATCTCCTTGTACATATTTGACATTGAGTTGTGGTCCATCTTATTCTTGGCATAGATATCCAAGTCATCATCTTGCTCCTCTGTGGCATTAATGATCTGTTCCCACTCCTCAACAGTAGAGTGGTACCTTGTACCTTCTGACATCCATGTGATCCTCCCATCTGGATAAAAGTGTGCCGTGGAGTCGAACTGCATGATAGGCTCCTCGTTCCACTTTGTGAGCTTCTGCCCAACAAAGTCAGCTACTCCACAAGCTATGAAGCTGTCTTGCACTCCAGGATAGTGCTCCTCATTGTCCTTAATGTATTGCCAATCAACCCATCGCATATCACAGACAATGGGCTTCTTATCTAGCAGCACTGTCTCATAAAAATCCTGCTGCTCCTTGGTGTGAAACCTATAGTCCACGGCTGTCCTTCTCCTTGTAGCATAGGGGTCTGCTACTCTCCACTTCCTCAGCCCTGAATCTCTCCTGAGCTTCATAACTTCAGCCACAGGATGAGCATCGTTGTGGTCTGGGATCTTGGGCTTTAGCTTTCTCAGAACATTCTCTTCTCAGCTGCAAGAATGCTCCTTGTATTTCTCTTAGGCTTTGGCTTTGGAGCTGGCTTGGCCTTGGAAGCAGCTCCCCCTGATTTTATGGCATCTCCCATTAGCTTGGGTGCCTTGGGCGCTGGTGCAGCCACCTCTTCTTCTTCCTCTTCTACCATGATGGAGGCCTTGCCAAGCACCCTAGCCACAGTCTTTTTCACCCTTTCCTTTATTTTCTTGCCCTCAGCTGCAACTGGCTCTATGGGCTTCTCAGTTGACATTATGGCCTTTGACATTGGCTGCCTGCCTGCTGACCTTTTGATTTTCAGGCCTGGCTTAGTGCCTTGAGCTGGCTCAACTCTCTTGGAAGTGGCCTCTTCCTCTGCCACATAGTCCTCATCTTCGGAATCTGAAGTCCTCTTCTTCCTCTGTCTCGTGGCAGCCTTTGGCAAATTGCTACGAGTGCTCCTGCTGCCTTCATCAGAAGAACTTGAGGGACTAGTGCCCTCACTCATGTGCATCTGCTGCTCTGACATGTTTTGGCTATCACTTTGATCAGACATGCTGCAAACTGACTGCTGACCCTGTGAATGGTTTATAGAAGAGATAGAGTGGATGAGCATCACAAAATGCAGAGATTTTTGCAAAAGAATGATCCAAAAACTTAGTTTTAGTTCCCCACTGAAATCATCTCGGATCTACCAATTTTTAAACTCGGTGATACCGAAGCAGTTTTGGCACCTGAACTGGTGAACTCGGTTGGACCGAGTCACAGTTCGGTGGCACCGAGACTGCTAGGGTTTCACAGAGTTCCAAAATCGGTCACACCGATAAGTAATTCTCTGTCAGACCGAGTCTCACTTGTGCAATGGCATGAGCCAAATCGGTGGGACCGAGTTTTTCAACTCGGTGGGTCCGAGATGGTTTCGGCGGAAACCTAAACCTAGAATTTTCGAATCAGACCTAATCTATGAGTTCATTGACTGGATAGAAGTTTATCGAACGTGGCTAGAATCAATTTGATCACAATGTGCTAGGAATCAGATTGGGGAATAGCACACAGATCAAGTCCATACCCTAGTTCGGCGGGGACTTGCTACGGCGGCAACGGCGGGGCAGAATTCCCGTTGATGGCGACAGAGACCAGCGACTGGAGGCGGCTGGCGGCGAGAAGATGATCCGGAGACCACGAGGGCAGAGCAGGCTATCGCGTGGGCGAGGGGTTCGGAGAAATTTCCAAAATTTTGCCCGTGACTATATATAGCCCGACCTTGTCGGTGTGACCAAGTGGAACAACTCGGTGGCACCGAGATTCATAACTGCAAGCAGTTATTGAAACTCGGTGTGACCGAAATGTTCAAATTGGTTGCACCGAGATCGAAAACCTAGATCAACTTAATGATCTCGGTAGGACCGAAAGTGGAGTATCGGTCAGACCGAGAATCATAAAGAGGTTTTGGAAGTTCAAGTCTTTGACGAATCGGGGACTCCGAGCGCTCCTCACACAGAGTGGTTCGAATCTGACTTGATCAAATTTTGTGATGCAGCATGAATAGAATTTGAGACGAGAAAAGCATAGATAGCTAGAGGAGGTTCTTAGGCATTCTTGTCCATCCACATGGCAAAAGAAGATAAAACCAAACAGTCAAAACAACAAGTGGATGTCCTCGAATGAGTAAAATATGCAATCAGCATGCTCACACAATAAGATGGCAAATGAAATATGTGGCAAGGCATGCACAACGAATTCTAGCATCTATCAAGCAATTTGCGATGACTAGGTCATCTATATATGAGTATATTGACTTAGGAGTCAAGTGAGAACACTTGATCGTAGGTCATACTCATCGTTTAAGCTCAAGTGGGGTTACCACTTTTACATAAAGCATTGTTTTGTTCACATCTTTAGAGTTGCTTTAGCTCAAGTCTTAGAGTAAAGCTCCCCCTAGATGTGATATCACCCCTAAGAGGGATGAACTAACCTTGGGTTTTGTCGATGATGACTTCATGTAGATATTGAAGATGTGGATGCTCAATGTTTATGTAGATCTCTTGGAGCTATCCATTTGAGTGAATTGCACTTTCAATACCTACATGTGTTAGTCCCACAAGGAACAAACAAGGATATCCATAGACATAGAGTGATGCACAAACAAGATGATGTCCATGAAAACTCTTAGGTTACCTTGTCCCTTGTCTTACCAACAAGAGGGTTTGTGACTCCTTGAACTAGTGCAAGATGTGGAAGTTGATTCCACTTGTTCTTGCCAAAATGATAAGAGTGAAGTATGTTGGCGGAGTCACCCTCAAGAACTCTCTAGTTCTTGTTCTTTTGGATCCACATCATCTTGATGGGAATCCTTGGAGTTGTAGTTGTACTTGATGAAGTGGAACTTGAAGTAGTCTTGGGAATCCACTTGACTAAGGTCTTTGCAGCTTCTTCAAATGCATCAATTTCCTCTTGAAGCTTGTCCTTCCCTTTTTGCTCGTAGTCTTGTGGTGGAAGATCATCTTGAGCTTGTGTCCCCTTGAAAGAAGTATACTTCTCTTGTTGAGGGACAAACTTCGTCTTGGGTTATTGATCTTCTTCCCATTCAACTCCATTGGCATTGAACTTTCGTTCAAAACCAACACCTCGATTCTTCCGGTGCATTCCTTTCTTGCGCACAATTTCCTCGAATTGCTTACTCCCGGCAAGGCTCTTGTACACTCCTTTCTCTATAATTCCCTTCAATAAGCTATTTTTTTGCTCAAGTGTAACTTGGCTAAGAGAATCATTAGTGGAATCAAGAGAACTACTAGAAACAACAATATTGGATTTAGCATGATCATTGTTACTACTAGAGGAAGAATCTTTCTTGTTCTTGTTACTAGACTTGACTTGAGGCATGTAAGTGGATAAGAGTAAACGCTTGGCAATGTAAGAAGAACTTTTCTTGCGGAGATCATCATTGATTGCCTTTAAGAACTCATGCTCCTGCTCAAGATTGAGCTTTTCAAAGCGTAATTTCTCATGAGCTCTTAAAAGTTCTCGATGATCTTCGAAGATGGTTTCATGAGCTAACTTAAGAGTGTTTAGTTCTTTAGTTAGGGCCTCAATCTTCTCCTTATCATTGTCATTTGTTTTATCTTGATTAGCATGTTTAATTGACATTTCATCATAGTATTCATCACTAGAGTTGTCAACAAGCAAATCATCACCTAACAAGTCATCTTCATCACTATTGAAATCAACATACTCGGGGTGTGTTACCTTAGGACCTTTGGCCATGAAGCATCTTCCAATTCCTTCATTTGGTCAGTCAAATATGTCGTAGGAGTTGGTTGACACAACACCTTCATCTTGAGTATCTTCGGAGTCGGAGTGATAACTTCTCTCGGAGTGGCTGTCGGAGTCGGAGCCGGATACCCATTCACCAATATGAGCTTGATGTCTTCGTCTTGTGTAGCTCCTTGATGATTTTTCCTTCCTTTCCGGATCCTTGCTTCTCTGTGAGTATCTTCGTTCATAACGATCATCTCTACTCCTTCTCTCTCTTGGTGGTGATCCTTTGCTTCTTCTTTTTGGAGAATCTTCTCTTCTCTTGTAGGGATCCGTACACTCATTGGAATAGTGTCCGGGTCTTCCACAGTTGTAACAGTTTCGCTCTTGACTAGAAGATCTTTTGTCATTGTAGGACCTTGACTTGGAGCTTCTATCTTTGCTTCTACTCTTGTAGAACTTGTTGAAGTTCTTCACCATTAAGCTCAATTCTTCATTGAAGTCTTGTTTCTCACTTGATGATGTAGGGGCTTCACATGAGGCTTTATAGGCACCACTTGATTTGTTGTGAAGTTCCTCTTTATCCTTAAGTGACATCTCATGAGCAACAATTCTTCCAATCACCTCCGTTGGCTTGAGATCTTTGTAATTGGGCATCATTTGGATCAATGTGCACACGGTATCATATTTTCCATCCAAGGCTCTTAGGATCTTCTTGATGATGAATCTATCTGTCATCTCTTCACTTCCTAAGCCGGCAATCTCATTTGTGATGAGAGCAAGCCTAGAGTACATTTCAGCGACACCTTCACCATCCTTCATCTTGAACTTGTCAAGTTGGCTTTGAAGCACATCCAACTTGGATTCCTTGACGGAGTCGGTACCTTCGTGCATATCAATCATAGTGTCCCAAATTTCCTTTGCATTCTCAAGGCGGCCGATTTTGTTGAATTCTTCGGGGCACAATCCGTTGAAGAGAATATCACAAGCTTGAGCATTGTATTGCAACATCTTCAACTCATCCGCGGTAGCTTCATGGTTTGGTTCTCTCCCACCAAAGAAGTCACCTTGCAAACCAACACACACAATAGCCCAAACGGCGGGGTTATGTCCAAGAATATGCATTTTTATTTTATGCTTCCAACTAGCAAAATTAGTACCATCAAAGTCAGGACCTCTATGGTAATAATTTCCCTCGCTAGACGCCATACTCTCCTAGGTTGTGAAACCAAGGCTATGACCACCAAAAGCTATGGAGATCAAAGCAAATGGAGACCAAAGCTCTGATACCACTTGTAGGATCGAAAGTATGTCTAGAGGGGGGTGATTAGACTACTTGACCAAATAAAAACTTAACCTTTTCCAAATTTTAGTTCTTGGCAGATTTTAGCTAATTTAGGACAAGTCAAGCAATCATCACATAATTCAAGCAAGCATGCAAAGAGTATATAGGCAGCGGAAAGTAAAGCATGCAACTTGCAATAATGTAAAGGGAAGGGTTTGGAGAATTCAAACGCAATTGGAGACACAGATGTTTTTCCCGTGGTTCGGATAGGTGGTGCTATCCTACATCCACGTTGATGGAGACTTCAACCCATGAAGGGTAACGGTTGCGCGAGTCCACACAGGGCTCCACCCAAGGTTAACGGTTGCGCGAGTCCACACAGGGCTCCACCCATGAAGCGTCCACGAAGAAGCAACCACCCACAAAGGGTCCACGAAGAAGCAACCTTGTCTATCCCACCATGGCCATCGCCCACACAGGACTTGCCTCACTAGCGGTAGATCTTCACAAAGTAGGCGATCTCCTTGCCCTTACAAACTCCTTGGTTCAACTCCACAATCTTGTCGGAGGCTCCCAAGTGACACCTAGCCAATCTAGGAGACACCACTCTCCAAGAAGTAACACATGGTGTGTAGGTAATGAACTCCTTGCTCTTGTGCTTCAAATGATAGGCTCCCCAACACTCAACTCTCTCTCATAGGATTTGGATTTGGTGAAAAGAAGATTTGAGTGGAAAGCAACTTGGAGAGGCTGGAGATCAAGATTCATATGGTAGGAATGGAATATCTTGGTCTCAACACATGAGTAGGTGGTTCTCTCTCAGAACATATGAGTTGGAATGGTGTGTGTGTTCTGATGGCTCTCTCCTCGAATGAGAAGAAGGTGGAGGGGTATATATAGCCTCCACACAAAATCCAACCGTTACACAGTTTTCCAATCTCGGTGGGACCGAATCAATAAACTCGGTCGGACCGAAAATGTAAACCTAGTGACCGTTAGAGATTTTCGGTGGGACTGACATGCAACTCGGTAGGAC